>NW_024039458.1:0-105000 GCF_016077235.1 Cyprinodon tularosa
TTTTGTAAAGAAATACTGCTTAATTCTTAAACTACATAGCTGCGATACATAAGGCTTGTTGCGCTAAAGACAGAGAAAGGAAAATACACAACCATTTGTCCCTTTGTCCTGGGTCATGGAGCAGCACCACCATCATAGAAAAATTGTTACAGTATAGCAGCTCTCACCTGAGAAACACGCCTCAAGTCAAAGTAACGGCTTAACTTTGGACAGCTCTCACCTGCAAGCAGTCCGTTCCCCGTGCAGGCAGTCACAGCTTGTAAATCCTTTGATACCGCTGAAATAAAGTTCACTTTCTATCAAAGATTTGTTTATGTTTGCTAGATGCAGTTATAATTAAAACCAGACCAACAGAGGCCTATACTATGAAGCAAGGTTACTGGGATAGCAAGACAACTTCAGGTTTAACCTTCAATTTCAGGTACCAGGAAGCTGGATTAATTCTTAGCAAGCCTAGTCACCATCACGTATGCTGAACGGCAAAGCTGTCTGGAGCATGCTAGCTTTCAAGATTTATCTGAATCCTACAAAACCAGCAGCCTATCAGCTACTTGAGAAACAATGATGCGCATTTTCATTGAAGACACGATTTAATTCAGAGCCCAAAAAAAACTTAAATAATACAGCATCACAATAAAATAACTTGGAAACAAAAAAGCAGTTAAAACAAAATATCCTCTTGGCAAAGAAATAAGTGGTGGTAGCAGGCGAATCAGTCATGAGCAACGAAGACACTGTGGTGGTTTTCAACGGTCAAAAATCAGGACACCTTCAGTCGATCATCTGATTGCCCCAGGACGGGAGAAGAAGCGTTTATTTTATAGATCAAATTGACATGCTGTCCTCAGTACACGTAACACAGTGCTGAACATTTCAACAGAAACACATCTAGCTTTTCTCAACTTCTCATTCAAATCTGGGCGTTTATATAGTTTCAACATTGCACTGTGTGGATGTATGTGCACGACTGGACGCTCTGATTAGATTTCCTGGAAGTTCTTGGCCTGTGACCGGATTGCGTGCGAGTGGGCCTTTGAGTGGGCCCAAAGACTTTGTTTTTTCCAAAGTACTTTGACTTCCCACCTGTGAACACATTGTTACTGCCAATATGTGTACGTGGCTTCCAGACTGCTTGCTCTGTGTTCTCAATTATTATGAGCTTAAGGTCACGATGACCTGAGGCAACACAATTCGCTTCTACATTCCCTCCTGTAGTTCATTGAAAATGAAGTACTAATGAGAATTTGCATAGTGATGGTAATATCACGCAACTAAGTGCACTTACGTGTATGTGAAGTTTAAATGAAACGGTATCTAAGTGTTACCGACGCAGCCCAGTATGGATGCAAGTTGAGAAAAACAAATTAAATGAAAATTAAAGTGTCATGATTAATAACAAAACTAAAGTGAATAACAAAACAAAGTGAATATTACTGAACCTTCAAAGAAAGATCATCATTTTCCACATGGCCATGATTCGATTAGTATGGGATCGAAAACCCCTTTTTCGTCCTGTGGGCATCTTACTCTTTCATTTCAAACTCATGTAAGAGGAAACTATCCCATCGACCCATGCTTCCCCCAAACATCCATCCTTCCTCCGGCGTCGGCCGTAGCACAAATCGCATCTTGACCATGCTACTCATGATGATCTGTGAAACCAACACTGTTTGAACCCTTCAACCCAATCTTGATATTACTTAATACAGGTGCTGGTCATAAAATTAGAATATCATGAAAAAGTAGATTGATTTCAGTAATTCCATTTAAAAAGTGAAACTTCAATTCAATTTCAATTCAATTCAGTTTATTTATATAGCGCCAAATTCACAACACATGTCATCTCAAGGCACTTTACAGTTCAACCAGATCATACAGTCAAATTGATACAAAGTTTTCTATCCAAGGAAAACCAGTTGATTGCATTGACTCATTGACTCAAATACAATCCCCCACACTAAGCATGCTTGTAGCGACAGTGGAGAGGAAAAACTCCCTTTTAACAGGAAGAAACCTCCAGCAGAACCAGGCTCAGTGTGAGCGGCCATCTGCCGAGGCCGACTGGGGTTCAAGGAACTTGTATATTATATTCATACATTACATACAAACTCATATATTTCAGATGTTTATTTTGTTTAATTTTGATGATTACAAATGACAACAAATGAAAATCTCAAATTCATCATATCAGAAAATTAGAATATTACTGAAGACCAATAAAAACAAAGGATTTATAGAAATGTTGGCCAACTGAAAAGTATGAACATGAAAAGTATGAGCATGTACAGCACTCAGTATTTAGTTGGGCCTCCTTTGGCCTGTATTACTGCAGCAATGCGGCGTGGCATGGAGTCGATCAGTCTGTGGCACTGCTCAGGTGTTATGATAGCCCCAGGTTGCTCTAGTTAGTTAGGACTTTTAGCTCTTCTGAATTGTTGGGTTGGAGTAATTGCATCTTCCTTCTGCTCACAATCCCTATAGATGTTATCTATGGGCGCTAAGGTCAGGAAGTAGTGTTGCTGGCCAATTATGAGAACAGGGATACTATTGGTCTTCAACCAGGTACTGGTAGCTTTGGCACTGGTGCAGGGGCCGAACGGCCTGTTGTTGAAAATTGAGTTAGTCTGTGTGTTCCAAAAAGTTCGGTCAGCTGAGCAGGAAGCATGAAGTGTCTAAACTTCCTGGTATGTGGCGCGTTGACTGGAACTCAGTAAATACTCGAATGGAACCAACAACTTGAAGGATGACAAGTGGGCACCCTCAGAAACCATCACATGTCAGAGGGGAAACGAACTCTGGACGTCTAGCAATCGGAGGTGTGTTGACACGATACGACTAGGAGCCTAGTATGATGGGGTCAGTCGGGGTGTTATGGGGGCGGAGGAAGGATGAGAGGTAGTGTGGTGGGTGTGTTGTGGTCGTTCGCATTGGTTGTGGTCTCTATTTGTGTTTCTGTGTTGGTGTCTGTGGGGTTGGTTCTGTTGTTAGGACGATTTATTGATAGTTATTTTTTATTATTTTGCTGTGTTGTTTTTTTCTTGGTATTTTTTGTAATTCTTTTTTTTCATTTGTCCTTATTTTTCGTAGTTGGCAGCTTTTCCTCCAGAATGCTGGGACCTTGATTTCCAAAGGAAATGCCAGTAAAGTTTTACATTTCATCAGAGAACATGACTTTGCGGACACTTCACCATGCAGGTCCAGTCTGTTCTCTTTAGCCCAGGCAAGACGTTCTGACGCTGTCTGTGTTCAAGAGTGGTGTTGACACATAAGTGGAATCGCTGGACAGCAGATAAATCCCATGTCTTTCATACGTCGTGTGTGTGGGTGGTTCTTGAAGCAGACTCACTCAGCTGCAGTCACTCTTGGTGAATCTCCCCCACATTTTTTGAATGGGTTTTGTTTCCACAATCTCCTCTCCTAGGGTGCGGTTATCTCTCTTGCTTTTACCTTTTTTCGCGGACCCACATTTTTTCCTGTCCCTGCGCCTCGTCTATTAATGTGCTTGGTACACTGATGCTCTGTGAACAGCCAGCCTCTTTAGTGCGATGGACTGTTGGTGTCTTGCCTCCTTGTGCAAGTGTCGATGGGCGTTCTTTTGGACAACTGTCAAGTCAGCAGTCTTCCCCATGAGTTGTGTTAGGCCGTATATGGTACGAGACTGAAAGTACCATTTAAGGCTTTTGCAGGTGAGTTTGAGTTAATTAGTGTGATTAGAGTGTGGCACCAGGGGGCCATCAGTTTTTGAACCTTTTTCACAATATTCTGTGTTTTTCTGATATTATGAATTTGAGATTTTCATTTTGTTGTCATTTGTAATTCATCAAAATAAACAAATAAACATCTGCTTAATATATGAGTTTGTATGTAATGTATGAATATAACTATACCAAGTTTCACTTTTAAATGAGAATTACTGATATCAATCTACTTTATCTGAGTAGTCTATTTTTATGACAAGACACCTGTATTGTGAAGGATAAATAATTCAAACAGTTCAAAATTAACTGGACTTAGTCATAGTGTGTCGTAGGATTTAAGGACTAGGTAAATGAAAGAAAGAGGAAAAATTAAGGTAGTCAGTCAGTCAGTAGTCTGAGTTCCCCAGTCCTATAAACACGCGGCCCATGTATGGTTGTAATCATGTAAATAATAAGACAGTAATACAGATTATAATGCAAAGCAATGGTCATGTTACAAGTCATTCAGGTTTTATTATTTGTACAGAAAACAATAATAATCGACTCCGCGCCCCCATACTGTGTGGTGTTCTATTCCTTTTGAAAAAAGTCAAAAATATAGGTTCTGTTCAGCTTCTGGCTCTGTCCCTGCTTTTAAAGGCATAAACACAGGATCAACAGGTTCCCGCCTTTAGTATTTTAGCAGGCGGATAGTTTAAGTCTTGCAGTTTACGCCTGGAGTTCTCCGGTCTTTAATCCTTCTCCCTGTATAATGAGTAGACAGAAAAACCACCAATAGTGGGTTCTTATCACAAATATCCAACTAATCATAGAAATATAATAATCATATTATTCCAATCCTATTGTTGTACGTGTGTTTGACTTATCTAATTCAATTGGAGAAGGTTCCCTATTCCATCTGTGATGCTTCATCACATCTGATCCTGTTCGGTCGTTCAGCCTCTGGTGGCTCCTTGGTGTTGCATTTGTCTGACGTGTAGCTCGAGTTCGCTGGTTCCTCTTGTCTTTCATTACTCTTCTGATGGTACCTCTTAATATTTGAGGTCAGTCAGTCTGCTCCTTGGTTGTCGTGGTCCGTCCTGGGCCCTCGCATATCGTTTTGTGCCATGGCGTTATGTAGGTCTATCCAGAGTGTGTGGGAGTTCCTTGTCCAGTGTCCTTAAATCGCACTATCAGAGTTATTGCGAGGAAAGTAAAAACGGCCAGTATTGTCTATGATAACGAATAGTTGAGATGAGAAGACACATCCTCGATGATTTTCATGAGACCATTTGTCTGCAATGAAAGTTCAGAATTAAAATAAGAGACGTTTTGAGTGTTGCATAAAGTCCCTTCCTCTCTTGGTGTATCTTCTGTCCGTCTTAATCTGACAATTATTAATTTTAACCCCTTCCAAATATCTCCAATAAACTGTAATAATTTAAATCCTCAGAGAAATTAACCTTTATGATAATAATGAAATAAATCGTGTAACACGATTGAGGACTTCAGATTGGACCTCAGGCCAAAACAACAAATAAAACTGTCTATCTTTTGTTGAGATCATCTTACCTGCTTTAGAAGAACAAAGCATGAATTAAATGACAATCATCTTACCTTTACTAAGAGTTAACGAATAAAAACAGGAAGAAAGTACTTTACTCAATAGAACTCTCTGGCAGTCCAATTCTACCTGTGCAATCGGTTGGTACAGACTAAAAATGATCCACAATACTTTCAGACTTCTTGTCAATTTATAATACTTGTTTAAACATAAGCGAAAGTGTTAGATATAGTACTCAATGAGAACTTCATCTCACTGTTTTCTATTTCCTCTTGTACGGTCCTTCTCATCACAGAGTTCCTGGGTCCTTTTCCTCGAAGTGCTTCATATCCCCAATTAATATCGTTGCTATGACTACAAGGAAGAAATAAACTATAGTAGAACATGAGTAAATAACAGTCGTTGGATTTATACAGGATGCGGACCTTAAACAGGTTCTGTCTTACATGGAGAATTAGATTATGAAAGAAAAGACAAGAATACATAGTATATAGTCAACGCGCTTCAGTCTAGGTGTTTCTGTTTAAGGCTCCATAGAGTAACGGATGGCTCTAATGCATGTTGTCAAGGGGTTGGAGGACATCATCTGGGGGCAATTTGGTGATCCTTGCTCTAAAAAATTGTATAGACACTGAAAATATAGTTCTCTTATTATCTTGTGAGCCTGTCTGTTCAGCAATGTTTATTAACCTGGGTTTCATGCACAAGAGTAGTATAAAGTAGTAAAAACTTTAGCAGTATAGTAATAATGAGAATATAAGCTAAAAATCCTTTTTCCTCTGGTAGAGCAACGATTGAGTGCCGTCCCTACATTATGTTTTAAATACGAATCTGCATTCTGGCTTTCGGTGCTTTATAACAACATTTGTAAAGACATTATAGATATAGGATTTATTGGACAGTTTATACACTTGGGATCACATAATCTCGCCACGTTACATATATATTCCTGAATTCAAATACTTAAGGTGCTTTTCCAGTTGTAAAGCCTGTTTTATGATCTAGTGGTGTTACTGTTAGAAATGTAATTAAGGAACTGTGTGTGTGGACAATCTGCGTTAGATATTGGATGAATCAGAAATTAGATTGTTTAATTACTTTTCATCTCATTGTGTTGTAAAGTTTCTGATTTCTAAATTGAAACTTTTCCTTGATCTTGCAAAGACTATGCAGAGATACATTTTTACTTTTACATATTTATAATGTTTATTCTGTTAGATGAGTTGTAGTTGGCTGCAGTGCAGAGATCACCGAGGAGATGGTAACCGTTTTCAGAGATTGTACGTTTCGCCTTGGATATGTTATAATCAAGTTAATGTGTCCACTTTAAACCTTAAAGTCACTGCTTGTAGTTGACTCTGCCGAAGCTACAAAAAATAAAAGGTTTTTTCCTGTGGACCTTAGACTGAGTGTGTGCGACGGCGCACAGAAGTTGCTTAATCCTGAGACTGGAATGCAGAGTTACTTTTTCCTCTCTCGCGTGAAACATAACCAGAGAGAGGCGGACAGAATAAAATGTCATTGCCGAGAACAACAAAGATATTTGAGTATAAGTATCTACAATACTTTGTGTTGTCTATGAGCTCAAAACGTCTTTAGTCTGTTAGCCTATTTTACGTTTTAAGTCTTTGTATCTGATTTAGGTTCTGATCCGTCATCTATATTGAATCTTTAGTGCAGTAAACAGTTTTCATTCCGCTTCACCGTTTAGGAAGCTTCTAAGTTATATTCTAAAGATGCATACGTAGAGCCGTGCTGTAGACATGTATTGTGATATGTAGATCGTTGTGTCGCATCATGTTTCTTGAATGCCAGTATGTTCTTTTTTGTTTGTGTTCAAGCATTAGTTGTGTACCGTTTCATCAAAAAGGAGTTAATCTTACCTGTATTTATTGTGATTGAGTTTAATAGACATGTTGCTCTCACTTTTAGGGATGTATGAGGTTTTTGATTTAGAAAATCCAAGTAGACTCATTTTTACAAAAAACATTTTCTCAAACTATGTTGTCGTTATTTGCATGTTTTTACGATATAAACAGACTGAGTCATGATGTGCGGGGGAGAGAAAAAGTCGACTTAATGATAAAACAATCCGGGATTATTATTGATGGAAACTAGTCCTGAATGCTGATTTCTTAGTTTTACTTAAAGTTTTTCAGAATTTACATTCTAGTGCTATTATCTAGAAGGATTCATAGGAATCTTCTATATTTATGGAAATTCATTGTTTATAAATACTGAATAGGCCTCGTGATAGGCTTTAATTTTTTATTCTTTGTTTTTTTATGTTGTAGACAGTCTTGACTGTTGGTTTTCCTGAGTTAGATTTCACTTTTAGCAGCTTCTTTTTGCATTCTCTAATATCTATATTCCATATAATTACGAGGTAAACATGTTAATCTATACATTGTACTTTGTGCCTATGTTAATCACTAGGAGGTTCTTTGGTTAAATGTTTCTATTTATTGTAATTTGAATCCGGACCTCTTTCTAACCTAGTCACATGATTTTCACTTGTCTCTATCTTCTGAAATTTTAGTTTTTAATATCTATAGACTGTTTGTGTTTTAATCACTGAATTTGGGAACAATTCCAAAGTATTAGCAGGCTGAGCGTCTATGTAAAATCCTAGATTAGTTGTTTTCCTACCTTGTGTACTATGCAATGTGGCATCAAACCGTGAGTTTCCTTCAGGTTAAAAAGTTCAGGTTTAGCAGCGTCTGTGAAGAGAAACTTAAAGCAGCTAATTAGTACGTTGTTATATGCAGAATGTGCAATTAAAACCTGGTCAAAATTGTGTCCTGCATGTAAGGAGGCTGAGCCTTTGTACTTAAAATAAAGAACTGGTTCTGGAAAATGTTTGGATGTTTTCCATTCAAAACCTTTGATCATTATTACATCATATTATATCACCTTAAAGTGAATTATAGTCGCATAATGAGAAATAAAAATGATGATTGTCTAATATTTTTGAAATAACATCTGTAGAGATTCACTGTTGGCTGAATCTTTAGACATAATCATAGCTGGTAGTTTTTCAACTTAACTGTTCGCAAAAACGAACTAAAGTAAAAAAGGTGTTCAACAACATCACATAGGATTCAGGGAATGTGAAACGTTGTACTGATTCACATAGTTGGCAATTAGTTACATATTCTGAAAACATTTGAGCTTAATAATTACATTGCTTATTGTTTTCCCAATGTATCTAATTCAGTCTTTGATAAAGTAATAAACAATCAGCAGATTTACACAGAATGTCAGTGTGAGTTCTGTCCCCTTAAGCTGGTGAAACAAGTTTTTCTAATGATGAACATGAAAGAAAAGGAAAAAGACAAAATCTTACTTAATATTATTACTTATATATATCTCAGTGTTACTTTAATTCTAATGTGTGAACTGATCAGCATCTTTTACTCTAAGTCTAGAAGTTGTCTCTGCTAAATGTGATATGAGATATTGCTTCCTCAGGCTGGTTTAAGTCTCATAATGTGCTCAGCAAACTTCACATCTCTATTCTATATTGAAAAGTCTGACCGATATTATTTTGATGAGCGTTAGTTTTAGAAAGTATCTGAACCAGAACGTAATGCTGTTGTATGATGTTACAAGTTTAGTTTTGCTATAAAGAAAATCATGACAGGTTTGGAATGCAAGTGTATTATATGTTAAGTAATCTCACGACTGCTCTAAGCGTTGATTTACAAGTGATTTGATTGAATGTGGTTGCAATAGATGCTTTAGAATTAGATAGTGAACAGTTAGAAACTATAGGTTGTTTTGTAAGACTGAATAGAGTTTATTTTAGTGACAACCATGTAAAGAATGTAAAATTAGTTTTTGCTGTGATCTCTGCTGTTCTACATAAATAGAAACCATAAATCACTTACTTGACCATAAACTGTGAGTTTATATTTGTAATATCTGTGATGTGTTTAGGCTGTTTTTGCAGTGGTTTTCTTCACAGTCCAGCTAACCAGCAACAGAAAGCCATCTCCTATTTGTGCCGAGCGCGTTAATAATTAGTGTTGAAGAGTTTTATTGATCTAGCGCATGTGCGACTGCCATGTGTGGGCAACTCAGGAGTGAACTGCAATCAGGGTAAGGGTGTTGCTCCGAGACCCAGAGTGGACAGGCCCGTGGATAGAGGGGATTCAAATCGCAACCTCAGGATTCCAAGCTCGCTATGCCCCAAACACAGAGGCCAGCAACTGATCCGTCCAGCTCCTGTTCTGTGTCAGCTGCAGCACTTTCTAGATCTGCCAGTTGTTTACTTTGGCTCTGTGAGCACGCTTCGGTAGATGACCGTGATTCCTCCGACTCTCGCCTATCTCGGTCTCGGCATGCACGGCTTCAGTTCCCACAGGCTCACAATGGCATTTAGTAATGTCAGCTGTCACAAGTCTGAGACTCTTGTGCCGTCTCTCGAGACCCCCTCCTGGGCTCAGAGGCACCGGTTCCTAACCCTTTAAGCACGTGAAAACTCATCCTAACTCTGGATGTCTACATACAATTTTTCTTACTGGTGTAGAATAGTGAATGCATGTTTATTAGACATTTTTGTTTAAGACGCAACCACAATACTGTTTTAGTGTGTAATTAGTTAAATTCTCCACTGGAAATAATTTGCCTTGTTAATGTTTTACGAAAGAACAATTTCATAAATCATAGTGTTCCAATAGCAAAACACGTTCAAGCTTTGCTTCAAGGTGTTAATAGGACTTCATTTTATTTATCTCTTACTCTAATAATTGTGAGTTGTATTTTGTCTATCAAGTTTCAACAAAAAGTTAATTATCTTAAGGAAATCCTTAAGCATGAAATGTAACTTGCTCTTTTTCGAAATGACCTTTAAGTATTCTTTTTTTAATTCACTTTAAGTAATTCTTTTTAATTAGTGTATTTGCACTTATTCAGCTTTGTTACTGTAAGACCAACTTAACTCAGGAGTGCTTTATTCATGTCATCTAATATGCAAAGAAAGGATTTGTCTAGATCTGTGGGGTTTATCATATCAATATAAGCTGCAAAAATCAGTCACTTTTAATGCCCCGTACAACATTATCATTCTAGTGTAACGATCTGTACCATTGGTGTACAGTTGAAATGTTCTAAAAATACTGGGGCCTCCATTTCTATTTATGATAGCCCCATGTGGCACTCTGGAAACTGTTGAGTGTCTACTTCTGCCTGTCTCATGCGAAAACAAGCTGCTGTGTGTGAGTCAGCATAATGTGGTGTGATTAGAGAGATGTGTGTGTGTGCCGTATTCGTTTGCCTTGGGACAGACCCAGAACAATTTTGTGAACTTGTGGGATGGGTGGAAGGAGTGGAGGGGAGTTTACAGCACTTTTAGTACATAATTGATTTTCTAACCGCTGTTTAACAGTGTTATTTCAAGACTAGTAGATGTAAATGTATTAATCAATTATATTTGTATAAAATCAGACATGTTTTTCTCTTTTATAAACATTTGAAAAAGAGGTATCAACACTGTTTGAATCAATAATTTCTGCTCCTCTCAAGGTTCACCTCCTGACATCACAGCAAACATCGATGCATTTGCAAAACAACATAAACAAAATATAATAAATCAAACGACTTTGTTATAGAAAATGTCTAGACACATATCCTGATTTCTTGTGCTCATATTTGTATTTTCGCTTTTTTTAGAAAGTTTATGTCATTGTTTGTATTTGTAGTATTTTCTGATGACTTTGGTCCCACTCTTACTGAGATTGACTCGCAAAACGACTCCAAATAAGTCAATACTGTGCAGAAATTTGACTTTTTTCGGCAACAGTGTTTTCCTGATACCTTTCTTTCTTGATGTCCGGACGGGATGCATATGAGAAGATCACAGTTCTTCTGATGGGATATTATGAATATAGCCATGTATTATCTATGTAATCAAACGTTTCTACCTTAATACTGTAATCTAAATTATCTGCTGTTTATTCTCGTTTTTGATCTGTTATACTGAAACATAATAGAACTATATTTTATACCTCGCAGACAGAGACAGTTGACATTGAGCAAACAAACATACCGTAGACAGACAGACAGGGACAAAGAACATAAAGACAGACAGACGACACCATGCCGGCTTCTAACTAGTTTTGTTTATAATATATATTATTTCCTATTTAAAAACAGATACAGAACGTTCGTGGGTTTTTAAGTCCAGAGTCTGTGTGTCTGTGTGTGTCAGGGCACACACCGAAGGCTTCATAGGAGGAGAGGAAGAAAAGGGAGGGGTTTTGCTAAGAAAACTTGTTTTGAAGAACTTTTAGATGATTGTCTTACAAATTTTGAACTTTCATTATATCCACTGTTTACGTAACAAATTTTTCTGTAAATAATTAACAGTCTTTTCTGACCAAGTTATGTTGTGTAAAAATTGTGGCACAGTTAAGCCTTTTTGTGTTATGAACAAAACGACTGGACATTACTCACTGTTTATAAGTTTTTCATGCAGCTCAAGCTATAAGGAAAATGCCCCCCCCCCCCCCCCCCCACCTAGCCCCCTCCTCGCTCCCCCCTTTTTGTATTGTTAAAAGAAAAAAATCCCCCCCCCCCCTCCCCCCCCCCCCCCCCCCCCCCCCCCAATATTGTACCCCCCCCCCTCCCCCCCACCTCCCCCCCCCCCCCCCCCCCCCCCCCCCCCCCCCCCCCCGTCAACCCCCCCCCCCCCCCCCTCCCCCCCTTCCTCCCTCCCTACTGAGCAGTTACTGAATTGAGAAGTGAAGAGCAGAGTCTTGTGTGGCAGATATAATCATGATCACGTTTCTTAGTCTTTTGTGCTAGTTTTTATGTTTTTAGACTATATTTATGCAAGAATTATTTTCACTTTTATGTTTTGTTTCCTCTATTTAATGATCTTTTTATTACCTCCTTTTATTTTGACCTCTTATGTCCTCTGGGACACTTAGGAGAGGTTATTAAACATCTCTACATTTGTAGAGGACTAGATCTTACTTTTACTCTGTTTCAGTCTGATTAATTACAGTGATTAAGCAGATCTGATTACAAGATTCCTTTTGTTTTTTGTGTGTTGTATGTTTTGTTGTTGGAGAAGGAGGTGTGTTGAATTTAAAGAACAGATGTTTTAGTGTAACCGCTAGATTTTGTACAACCACATCATTCGAATGTCACACAGGAGTGTGCACACAATTAATACAGAATTCACGGCGGAGTGTCCTTGAGATCATCTCATACCATTTTAAAGCCATGGCCATTAATTTATTTGATGCACATAATTTCTTAACTTCATAGACCCATGCAAGCCAATATAACTGATTTGCATGCACTTTTAACTCTTTTTTAACAACTTTTAGGTCTAACATCATCAACACAGAGTCCAAACTGCTCTCTGTGTTCTTTTCCGGAGATAAACTAAGTGGCACATGACGGAGATCTCAAATAGCAGTCCCTCTGGACTCGGCGCAGTATTTTTCAACAACGGAGCCTTCAGGGCTCAGGCGAACTGCAATCGGCGAGCATGTTCTAGGAAATAGAATTCCTCACTAGAATGAGATATACATATTAGTGGCAAGTCTTCGATAATGTACGATCGTTCTTATAATCTGTGGACCGCCAGTTTCCGCAGTAATTTCTATCAATGTGTGGTTGTATCAGATCGCTTGCTTCAGCTAGATTACTATTAATCATCCAACAGCAAAAAAATCCAAGCCAGTTCTCGACAGCTAGTATTTATCTCAAGATGCCAATTTTATGCTGCAGCAAACATCCAGTGGCAAACAGATAATCATCTGATACATGTTTAAATGTGTGTCCAGCTTCCAAACAGCTTAAGTGATCTCGCTTTATATCAGTCATTAAAATAGGAGCAAGGATTTGACTCACCATCTCCTGATAAAGTTTTTCTTCAGTGATTCTAAAGTTGTTCCCGGGTTCTTTTCTCAGCCCGGCCAATGCATCAAATGTGGTGGTTTTTCAACGGTCAAAAATCAGGACACCTTCAGTCGATCATCTGATTGCCCCAGGACGGGAGAAGAAGCGTTTTTATTTTATAGATCAAATTGACATGCTGTCCTCAGTACACGTAACACAGCGCTGAACATTTCAACAGAACACATCTAGCTTTTCTCAACTTCTCATTCAAATCTGGGCGTTTATATAGTTTCAACATTGCACTGTGTGGATGTATGTGCACGACTGGACGCTCTGATTAGATTTCCTGGAAGTTCTTGGCCTGTTGACCGATTGCGTGCGAGTGGGCCTTTGAGTGGGCCCAAAACAGTTTTTTTCCAAAGTACTTTGACTTCCCGCTGTGAACACATTGTTACTGCCAATATGTGTACGTGGCTTCCAGACTGCTTGCTCTGTGTTCTCAATTATTGTGAGCTTAAGGTCACGATGACCTGAGGCAACACAATTCGCTTCTCTACACACAAACTTTCGGTCTTTAGAACCGACACAGGAGCAGAGCATGTCCCTACAGAAACAAAGGGGAAGCACAAAGAACAGAAACACATAAAAGAAACTCTTCAAACTTGTGGATACCCAAACTAGGCATTTGTCAAATCAGCAAGGAAATCCAAAAAACACTCAGCACAACATAACATTGAGAAGATGAAATGCAAAACATCGTCATCCCATATGTTGCTGAAGTCTCTGAAAAACTGAAGAGGATTTTATCCAAACTAGTTGCTAGTTTAGTTTTAGGCTAAAGACAAAACCCTCAGACCCCTTAAAAACCAAACAACCTCACCACAGATGCTTGGCTCAAAACAGGAGAGCTACCTCCTCTGGACAAGACTCAGCTGTACATCTACAGCTGACAGGTGGTTTTGAAAGGAATGTGATGGAAGCTATTTATGTTAAAGAGACAAAAAACAACCTTAAACACGGGGGTGGACTCAGGTTTTCAGCTCTAAAAAACCCACGTTGTTTCCTTCACGCTATCATATTCCTCATCGCCATGCAGGGGACCAAGATATCTTGCTTGGTCAGCCAGGCCAACAATGCCCTAATTCCCCCCCCCCCCCCCCCCCCCCCCCCACCCCCCCCCCCCCCCCCCCCTTTTTATTAAAGGGAAATGCCAGGCTACCAAAGACCGTAAAAAGACTCCCCATCACCAAGGGTGGTTTAGGTTCAACTTGCATTGTTTCTAAGCCCAGAACAAGGCTATGTCGGGCTACTCCATAAAGCTTCGAACTCAACTCTAATTCTGACATTTTGAATTGAAAAAGCTTTCTGGATGGGAAAGAAATTTCTTCAAACTTGGAAAACAAAGTCCAATGGTTTGTTTTTAAAGTTTTTTTGAAAGTCTTATAATTTTGTCCTAAATTAATGACATTTTTTAAATTGTTATTGAGTCAGATATGTCAGTAAAGTTTGGTTTACTGAAAGGTTTTATTCCCTGTGCAAATGGGTTTGGCTGACATTTAAGCTCAGATTCCAATATCTCTGCAGGAACAACAATCTGTTATCTGGAACAATGGTACTGCTGCTGAAGCTCCTCAAAAATGTAATTAGCATACAGAACAATAGTGAGAAGTTCGACACACCCATTTTGTGACTGGTCTCTGTGTCAGCTGACACGGTTGCTAGGCAACTGAGCATCCTTTGAACTGACACTGACAGAAATTAGGCAACAATATAGACTACAAAATATAGCATTAGAAATAGGTTTCCCTTTACATGACATTTACATTGTGTGCTCAGTACTCGCCTTAAAAGCACAAACTACACCGCGTTTTCATGAAAAGATCTTAACATACCCTATGGAAAAATTATGACTAAGCAGGTCATAGGCCTCGACACTGCCACATGTTATTTTAAACTAAAGCCCGCATTATAAGTTACTTCATTAATTCCAACCTTCATATCTACATTTTGTAGCAGCAGTAATTTGCATAATTAGCATGTTACGTTCTATGTTAATTGCAAGATGGGTTTTTTCTGCTTTAAAATAAAGCATGGCTGAGTGTAATTTTGAAAAATCCCTTTGAAATTTTTTGGCACCCACACAAAAAAAATTTTCAAACAACAAAAAGAAAAAGAATCCTTTTTTTAAAGGCTAGGGTACGTTTGTAATCAGTCTGTGCCCATTAGGGTTCAAAATCTAATATAGCTGCAAAATTCAAATATAAAAATTTTTTGGGGGTTTTTAATCCTTTTAAAATAAAAAAACTACATATTTTTTTTCGGGGTTTCAGGTTTCAACCCAACAAAAGCCAGGAAAGGGTTCCAAGCAATTTCTAATTTTTTTTAACAAGTTTTTTATCTTTTCTCAGTTAGACAGTAAGATAGTTTTATTTTTTTTTCCTTTGGGGTTTCCCTTTAGTACTAAAACGTACAGTAAACTGTTTATTTTTAAAAATTTTTTGGGTTAAAATTTAAATTTTTCCTCCCAAACCCCCTTTAAAAAGGGAAACTTCAATTTAGAACAACAGAAAAAAAAACCAATTAATCATATAAATTTTTGTATAATCTAATCCCAATTTGACATTAGTTTTGACCCCTTTGACACATATTTGGGGGATCGGGAATTTGCTTACATTTGTTAAAATAATTTTTGACTTTTGAAAGTTAGATAAATTTGGGGAAAAACCCTAAATAAAAATGAGTTTTTACCTTTTTCATTCATGGGTGAAAGTAAAACCCAAAAGGGTTTTATAAAAAATTAAAATTGAATATTTAGAGTTTGATTATTTTTTTTTAATTGTATAAAAACTGTTGACAGTTATCCCCAAATCTACAGTTTATAAAATTTTTTTCCTTTTTTTTTTCATTTTAAAAATGGGGTTAGTAGGTACAAGAGAAAAATTCGTTTGGGGGTCAGGATACAGCTACTGGGCGGGGGGGTTTGGGGAAGCAAGCTTAAAAGCGAGTTGGGGGTTTCCCTCCTTTTGTGGAGGATCCCTGTTTCTCTAAACCAGTGGGTGCTCACTGCTGCTCACTGTGTGGGAAGGGTTGAGTTTTTACTCATTTAGCTGGTTAAAAACTTTTTATAACTTTAGGGGCCTTCTTTTCCCCTTTCCTTAAGGGAGGTAAGATAAAAAACCCGCAACAGCCAAAAGCAAATTCAAGTTGGGGGCACTTTCCAGATCAGAAAAATTGTAATTGTTGAAGGAAAGCGGGATAGCATAAAAAATGAATATCCTTTCCCCCTTCACTCACTTCAGGTCTAAGCACCAAAAAACATCAAAAAATACATACGGGGAAAGAAAAAGGCACAGGGGGGACAAATTAATTTTCCCTGGGTGGGAAAGGAATGGGAAAGGGGGAACTGCGGGGGTTAAAAATCTCCGCCCCACTCTGCATTTTCCCAACTTTCCCTCCTCGTTATTTATTGAAGAAAAGGGGTTTTGCCCCTTTAATTTAAACCACCAGTGGGGTTTTAACTAAAGGGGGGGGAAAACCCAAAAGGGATCTTACTTTAAACCCTCAGCACTTTTAATTTCAAAACTTTGGGGGTTTGTTTTTCCCAATTGGGGATTGTTCCAAGAACACATGTTTAGAAGAAACAGTGATGAGGCTGTTGGGGCCCTTTCTTTTACAACCCAGTTGTGATGGAGGGTTGGGCCCTCTTTCACAACCCGTCCTTTTGCATGACCTTTATCGGGAACGATTTTAAGCCAAGAGTTAAAAAAAGATAAATTTTCACATTATACATCAAAATTTTTTTTCATTTGAAAAAAACCCCATGAAACACAAACAGAATAAATAAAATATTTCTAACACTCACTCCCCCACTTTTTCACTTTTGCAGGGGAAAAAAATAAAAATTAAAAAAAAATATAAATATTTTTTAAAATATATATTTTTATTAAAAAAATAAAAATTTACTTCATAAGAGATTTTAAATGTTGCTGGGGCAAGCCCAATAGTACACTTTTTTAAATTTTCCGAAAAATTTTTTTGGGGAAAAAAAAATTTTTACCCCCACTCCCTGGGGGGTGGGCCCCTTAAATTTGTTGAAAAACCCCTTTTTGGTGGAAAAGGGGAAGGGTGTGATTAAAGCAGGGTGGGTTAATATTATCTTTAAATTTTAAATTGAGGACAAGGGTGTGAAATTCAGTTTAGGTAAGGATTTGGTACATCTTGGAAAATATTAGGGAAAGGGGTAAGGGTGTGGGTTTAGACCATATAAAATAATGCAAGTAAATGAAATGTCCCCATATGTATGAAAAAATATGTCAATCAACCCAATTTTAATTAATACAATTAGTGGGGGTTTGGCAATGCCTATTCAGTTTGGTGTTAACACTTTAGTGTTCTCAAAGTAAATCAAATTTCCTTGCACGAAAAATTCTTTTGGGGATGTCTTTTTGGGGTTTGATCATAAAAAAATTTTCCCAACTATTGAACTCAAAAAAAACTTTACTGTGTTTTTCTTTTTTGTACATTTAAGGGGAATCTTTGGGGTAAACCCATCGGGGTGTCCACAGTTTATAAAAAAATTCCCAACGCCAAACAAAAGTGATTGGGGGCATTGACTACTTTTTCTGCCTTTCCTGACTATGATTCTTCTCTTTGGGAATGACATGTGCCTCCTAAAGCTTTCATCCCCTGTTTTACTTTCCGATACATACCCCTGTATGTTTACCCTCAGTGGAGAGCCCCTTTCTGAGGGTCCCTACCAGCGGGGTCACGGTTTTTGGGTCCCCTTGGAAAAGTTCCCAAAAAAGGGTTTTGTTTAGATACCAGCAGTGTTTCAAAATTTTTCCCCCTAAACACAAAATTTTCGTTCATTTAGGAAAGGGGATGACACCTCCCACCCCGCGGAAAGTAAAAATCCCAATTTGGGGGGAAACAAAAATTTTCTCTTGCTAAAATCAAGATTTTGCCACCATCACAGAGAACATAAATTTGTGCGGGCTTTGATTGGGGGGAAAAGGAAACTCATGTCGGGTGACTATGATTTTTTTGTGTGTTCACAAAACAGATTTTTTTTTTTTTTTTTTAGGACATGTTCTAGTATGTGCGAAAGGGACAAAAAAAAGCTAATACATAAAACCTATCCATCTCACGCCCCTACCCACCCAAAATCATCCGCCCTTTTTCCCCCATACCTTAAATCCATTCAGGTAGAAACGGGAGAGGTCCCCCTGTTTAAATGAAGAAAAAAAACAAAAAGTTTAGTACAATGGGTAAAATTTAAAGGGAAAATTTTCCTTAAATATCATTTTACGGAATTCCCATTAAATTTTGGAAAAAACCAACGGAACCCTTGAGGAAAACATAAATCTGCTTTGGGTTCATTTTTTTTTTTTGGAAGGGGGGGGGTGGGGGGTGTACAACTTTGAAATGAATCTTAAATTGTATGGGAGCCGGGTTTAAAAGGGGAAATCCTTTTTTTTTTTCTTTTTTTTTTTTTAACATTGGGCCCTTTTTTTTAAAACGTTTTACACCCATGTTCTACTCCCCCCCAAATGATTTTGTGCCCTTTTGGAGATGTTCTAAAAGATATTCTTTTGGGTTATATCCAAAAAAAAAATTTAAACGCCCTTCCCTTTTGGGCAACGACTTGAAGGAAAAACCAACAAAAACTGCCCATAATGTATTCTTTATGAAAAACGCCAGAAATTCAAAACATGTAAGTAATCACTGTCCCCCCAGACATTGTGGTTTTTTTTTTTATATTTATATTGTTAAAAAAAACAAAGGGAAAAGTGTGTTTGAAGTCATCCTCGCGCAAGAGGAGTCAAAACAGGGTTAGGGTTACCCTAACCCTAGCCCTCATCTGGGGTTTAGTAGCACTAAGACATCTTCCCGGATGGGTAAAACTAAAGTAGTTCAGGGGAAGGATAATTAAAAGGGTACCCGGCGCACGCGAAATGATTTGCTTTTTTTTTACCAAAAACCCCAAAAAATTAAAAAAATCCTAACCCATAAAGTACAAAAAAAGCCAAGCATCCAGAGTTTAAAGTGTCCAAAGCAATTTTGACCATGGTTTTTCAAAATTTTTTTCTGGCCCAAATTTTGGGGGTTTAAAGCTTTTTTAAAAATGCTCTTTTGTGCATGCGTAAAAGGGGTTAGAAAGGGTCCTTTGGCTCACAGGGAAAAAACATCCCCAGTGCCTTTTATTTATAGGGATACAAAAGGGGGAATTTACCACAAATGAGACCTTTTTGAAAATATAGGCAGTTTTGTAGCCACCTTTCAGGGGTGGGATCCCTAAACCGGGTTTTACAGGGCGCGATTTTTTCAATTTTTGAACGCAGCTACACTCACATTTGTAAAAACGAAACTGCGGGGGTTTCCCGTAATAGAGTGGGGAGTTCAAGCTTTTGATGCATGTTCCCCGCCCCAAATGATGGGGATCTGCCTGTTGAAATGTAGTCAAAAAACCCAAGTCAAAACTCCAGCTTGCAGTGCTACTCTGACTCGTTACCCGGGAACCCCCAACAAGTAGTAGAGGAATATGAAGCTCACTAGAGAAAAAATACGCTCCCCTTGGAAATTTTTGTACAATTTTGGGGATGAAAACAATAAAAAATGAAAAAAAAAAAAAAGGAAACCCCCAATCACATTTTTGGGGACAAAGACATGGCAGAAAAAACGTGGTTTTAACTTCGTTTGTCAATTTTTACAGAAAAAAAATTCCCATTTCACCTGCCCCCCCGCCATGTTTCTGTGTTTTTGTCTAAGAGGAAAAATTTGGCGATTTGCCGTTTTTGCCCCCTTACCCCCCTGTACACTATACGACCCGAACGTTTCCGGGCTGAAAGTCAGCCGATCAAAAAATTTTTGCACACTGGAAAATCACCCCAAAAAGGAAAAGAAAATAGCACATGTAGGGGCCCGGTTTAAAAGGGGCAAAAGACCCTAACTCAAACCCGGGTTTTGTCTGGATGGGGCCTTATTTTCAACAAGCACAGCCTTTAACGTCGCATTTTATTTTGGGGCAAAAAACCTTGAGGGAATTCCCTTTAATAAGTCCGTCTCCATTCTTTAAGTTTAGCTTAAACCCAGAATCTGCCCCAGCGTCTAACCCCTTTGGGTGCATTTTTGGTTTATACAGCTGTCCCCCCAGAATTTGGGTTTGAAAATTTCCACGCATCTGTAAATCCAGTTTGTTAGTAGCCACCCGGGGTTAAAATTTAAATTATTTACATAGCTTTTTTTTGGGGGCAATTAAAAAAGAAAAAGGGTTTCACCCCCACTGGTAAGAGTGAATAAAGGCACCCCCCAGGGATAAAACGATAGGCACAATCTACGTTGGTGAAAACATTTTTCCCAAAATTTTTTTCCCTCGTATTGGACACTTAAAAAAATGCCCTGTATTTGGGGGATTTTCTTTTTAAAATTACCACAACTTTTGGGCGGGGTCTACTCCAGAGTTATTATCTGGTTGTTGGCTTTGTGCTAGCCCGTCCCCGGGCTAGTCATGTGAAATGAAAGGTGGGGGAGAAATAAAATTTTAAACAGTAAAAAAAAAAAAATTTTTTCCAGTTTGGGAAAAACATTACATCTGAACCACGGCTTTTGGGTAAAGGGAAACAGATATTTCCCCCCTTTTGTTTCACTTAAACGGGTATGTTTTGTCCAATTGAAAATCGTAAAAGCGGGCTAGCTCAATTTCCCCCCCCCCATGAAACTTAAAAAAAAAGGGGATGAAAGCTGAATTTGAAAAACAATTTCAGGGGGAACGCACATTGGAAAGGGAAATATGGCGGGGAAAAGGGACAGCGAACCCCGATTTGGTTTAAATTGCCAACATTGTCATTTTTCATTTACTGGGGGCACCTGAAAGCATAAAAATTTCAGCGGGTCCCCTTTTATAAAAATGTTAAAAAAATTTCCCAATTTAAAAAGAGAAAAAGGGGGAGTTTCAAAAAAAAAAAGAAAAAATCAAATCGGGGGAACGCTTTTTGCAGTGCCAACTTGGATTATTTTTCAGGGGAAAAATTATCTGCAGGATTTAGAAAGCAATTTTTTTCTTTTTAAAGGGGATACCCATTGCAAATAGGGAAAAACCTAACGACAACCCCATCCCAAAGGGTTTTGGGGGGTGGGTTGGGGAAAATTTTTATATCTTTTTTTCCCATTAAAAATTTTAATTTTCAAAATTTACTAAACTAAAAAGTTTTCCCCCGTTCTGTTTCTCTCTAAAGGGCCCAACACCTTTTCCCCTGCAGATTTTTTTTGTAGCCCCCAACATACTTTCCCATAAAAATCCAGATTCTTTCTCAAGGTTTATTCAAACAGGGTTACTTTTTTCAAAGTGTTGTTTAATTTGTTTTTACTTGACTTTTTTTCGATTTTGTAACTGGGGGGGAACGAACCCTGCCCAATAAGAACAGAGCAAATGCTTTTGCCATGATGACTGTTCTCTCTTTCCCAAAATTTTAAAAAATTGCCGGAGTGAAACCCATCGCCCTCCGTTTTTTTTAACTGGGGAATAAAATATTTTAATATTTTTTTCTCACCAAAATTTTGGCGTTGTAAAGGGCAGTTTTCTTTGACGGGATTTTTTTTTGAGGAAAAAGCAAATTGTCAGAAGTGTCAGGTCCCAACCTGGAGGAAGCAGTCTTCCACCCTCAAAAACCCCGGTTTTAAAAGGGTTAAAGGGAGTGGGGACTTCTGGATCGTGGCCCCTAGAGGTCACAGGAGGATCAAAACGAACCTTTTTTTTTTGAGACGGTGGATGTTCTTTTGCGGCAAAATTTTGGGATTCGTTTTTAAAAAAATAAATAAAAAAACAAACAGGTTGTTTACAGTTTTTAAAGATAATTAAAATAAAATTCGGGGAAAATTTGTTAAAACAAAGTCCCCCTTCTTTCCTATTAAAACTTAAATCTAGAAAAGAAATAATTAAACTAATTGGGTTAATTTTTTTAAAATGCCAAAAAAATTTGTTTTATACTAAAGTTTTATAGATTTTAAAAATAAACAGAAAATTTTTCCTTTTTGGGGAGCAAAAAGGGGCCAAGGTTTCAGGGTTTTTTTCCCCCTTGGAACCAAAAGACCTCGCATAGGAACGTGATCTCTCCAAGGGTAGGGGAAAGGGTTGTAGGTGCCACCAAAGGGCCCATTTATTTTATAAAGACTCTTTAACCCTAAAAGGGGGTTCCCCCCAGTTACCCGGGGCCCGGGCCCCCATGGGGAAGGGGGGGTTGAAATATTTGGAAAAAGGGGGTAAATTACCGGGGGGTTGGGTCAATGGGAAAAGGTTTTGCGGGTTCCTAACAGTATTTGGAAAAAACCAAAAGGCAGGTTTTTGGGGAATTGTCTTTCGCCCAGGAGAAAAAATTTTTTGATCAAATTGGGGGGAAAAAAAATTTGGGTTTTTTAAGTTCAATAAACAAAAATTTTTGAAAAAAGTAAACAAATATCATGAGAAGTTGAGGCTAAAAAAAAAGGAAAGGTAAAAAAATTTAAAAATTTTTTGAAAAAAAAAAAAAAAAAAAAAAAAAAAAAAGAGAGGGGAAAAATGTTTAAAAAGAAAGGTTTGGGTTAAAAAAAAGAGTTCAAAAAACCTTTAAACTTTAAAAATTAAAGGGGTTACAATTAAAAATCAAAAAAAAAGAAATGTTTTTAACCTGTACAAAAAATATTATTTCATAAATTTAAAATTACACTAATTTAATTTTAATTTTAATGGTTTTTAAAGAAAAAAAATCTTCAATGTTTACAGGAAGTTAATAACTCATAGCTAAAAAAAAAAAAATAAAAAAAAATTTAAATTATTACAGAAAAAAGTAAGTAGGGCATAAAATAAGGTTTAAATTAAAAGTTTAAAACCCGAAAAAAAAATTAAAATAGAATAAAATGGGGGGAATTAACCTGGAAAAATTTAAAAAAAGAAAAAATACCCCAAAAAAAATAGAAAAAGTAAGGTTGATGATAAAAAAAAAATTTGAGAAAATTAGATGAAAAAGTTTTTTGGGCAGAGGGGGAAAAGTGACTTAAAATGACTGAAGGATGAAGTGGGGGTTTTGGGGGGGGGGGGGACTGCGAGCGACCCTTCCTTTCCCGAAAAGGTTCTTTTTTATTTTGGTAAAGAAGAACAACTTTATTTTTTTTTTAAATTTTTTATTATTTTTATTCATTTGAAATATTGGGAAAATTAAAATAATCATTGTTTTTTTATCCCCGCCCTTCAAACATGGACTCCCTTTATTGGGGGGGCGCTGCTTTTGGAATTCAAAACCCTTTAAAAGATTTCAACCCCCCCCCATCAGCCCCCCGGGGAAAGGCCGCCCGCTTCAAGCATCAAAATTCCCCCCCCCCCCCCAAATTTCACCAACCGACCCCAGCAAAAGGATTTGGGAAAAGATTGGGGGAAAAATTTGGGGAAAACCCAAAACCAAAAAGGGTTTTTATTGCTTTTGAACCCCCCCACCCAATAGCTCACCTGAGCTGCAAACCCGCTTCACAATGTTTTGTTGTCAAAAAACCATGAGGACAGAGACATGGGGGTTTTTTTTTTTTTGTGGGGAAAAAAAGGAGGAGGTGCACCCAAAATAAGGGGTTTTTCCCTTTTCTCCGGGGCTAAATTTTTTTTATTATTTTTTTTTAAAATTTGTTTAATAATTTTTTTTTGGGGTTTTAAAAATGGCGACCTTTTTGACTTTAGGTGGGGGAAACTCCAGGACTGAAACCGCCGTTGGCAGCAATCAGTAAAAGGTAAAGTGTCGATTATATAATTTTTTTTTCTTTCCTTTTATTTTTTTTCATTTTCCATTTCAAAAGGGCTTCCCAAATATTTAAAAAAAGTTTTATAACTTTCTCTTTTAATTCCCTTTTTGCATCTTGCAATGAAAAAAAAGCTTTCTGCAGAAATTTCTGACTACATGACTTTATCTATGGGAAATTCTAATGAGGGTGATAAAAACGGGTTGATTGGCTTTTTCCCCAAACCTGATTGTTTTAGAGTAATTTTTTATCAAAAATTTGAACCAAACCCTTTAAAAATCTAAAACCCAAAAAATTTTCCTTTTTTTAAAAAAGAAAAACTCGGGGAGCAACTGTCTTTTTTCCCATGTCGGCTTCAGGGCTGGAAAAAAAAAAACCCTTTTCTATCAGGGCCCGTGGGTTGGTTTTAAAAACAGGACGGGTTTTCTTTTTGTTCATTTCCTGGGTGTCACCCTGTTTCCCTAATGTTATGGAAAAGGACTGGGATAAAAACTGAGGGGAAAACCAGAGAGAGAAAAAGGGTCCAAACATGGTCCCGGCCCAGTATTTTGAAATGCCACAGGGTTTTGTCCCCAAAACCCAAAATTTTCTATTTCCCCAGCAGCCCCTCGGGAGATTACTTTAAACTCTTCATGATTTTTTTGGTATGTTTTTGTCCCCCGTGCCATGAATGCTGAGGGTTTTGACTAAGACGAGAAAAGCTGAACCCGTTCTTTTTACTTATGAAAAAGTAAACAAAACAGCAATTATAGAAAGAATAATATAATCCAATAGGGAAAAAAATCTAAAGTTAATTTGTCAGTTTTAAACTGAATTAGATTTTCTAAAATGAAAAGCTAAGAGAAATTGATTTTTCCCTTTTCCCCCAAAAATATTTTTATTTTTTTTATAACATTTAAAAAAATTTTAAAAAATGAAATCAGAAATTTTTCATCCCTTAAGTGTTTTTTAAAAAAAATAAAAACCCCACATTAATTTAAAAATATGGGGTAAAAGTTTGGGAAAATTTCAACCCAAAAAATATATAAAAGCTATGACTTTAACAACAATATTATAATTTTTCAAAAAAAACTAATTAATTCCCGAAAGATTTGAATCAAAAGGGCAAATTTTCCTGAGGAAATGAAAAATTAATAATTATTTTTTTGGGCCCCTTTTAAAAAAAGTATGTTTAAAATAAATAAAACCCGCTTAAAAGGATCAAATTAGGATATAAAAAATGAAAAAAAAATCCCAACTTTCAGAATTAGAAAAAAAATAGCACCCGACATAAAGTTATAAAAAGGGTTTGGGTTTACAGCAGAATAGTAACTGGGTTTTGCTGTTTTTTGACTAGAGTTAAAGTACCTGCGTATAAATAGACAGGAAAGCGTCCATTTTACCGTTGACCGTTACAGGAGGTTCGGTAAAAATGGGAAAGGGTAAGGGGGCCCCCCCCCCCCCGAGAAAAGAAAAGGCCTTACCAACCCTTTTGGTTTATTGCTCAACAACAATTTCGTTTAATCAAATTTTTTTTTTTATGGCCATTTTTTTTGGGGTTTTGTTTTTTTTTTCTGGGGTTTTTTTATATGTTGGGCTGTAGTGTCTGTGGATCCCCTCTAACTATTTTATGTTGTCCATTTTTTGAAAAGATTGTTTAGCTATTTTTTTTTTTGTTTGGAAAAAAAGAAAATGAGGGGAAAAATTAAGGAAAAACTGAAAAAAAAAGGACAGTTTCTAGGTTTTTTGTGGCTCATTCTTTCCCCCCCAAACCTTTTTTTTAAAACCCCAAACCCGGAGTTTTAAAAATTTAAAGAAATTAAAACTGGTTTTTTAAAATTTGGGAATAAAGGGGAAATTTAACCCTAAGGTTTTAAAAATCACAACCAAATAAAGTTTAAAAACAGATTTAAAAAAAATTTTAAAAACCAAAATTAAAAATTATTTTTGTTTAAAAAAATAATTGGGGGTTTTTTTCCCAAAAAACAAGGAACCCGTGTCCTTTTTTTAAATGCTAAATGCTAAAATTTAATTTTTTAACCTTAATTCTTTAAATTTAATTTTAAAATTTAAGGGTAAAAAAATTAAAATGTGTGTAGCAAAAAATACTTGAATAAATTTGGTGATTGAAATTGCTTTTTTTAAAATTTAAAAATTTTTTTAAGAAAATAAATCTATCCCTTAAAACTGATCTTTAATAAATATGCAAATTTATTTAACCAAAAATTATTTATTTAAAATTTTACGGGGTTCAAAAAGACTCAAAATTTGGGAAAAAAATAAAGAAAATAACATTTTTTTAAAAAATAATAATAATGATAAAAATTAATAAAATGATTACAATGGTTTGAGGAATTTAAAAAAAACAGGGTTTTTTTTCATACATTAAAAATGAATGGTGGGACCTTAAAAAAATCTTTTTCTCATTGGGGTCCATAGCTCAAAATATATCTTGGGGGGGGGTTAAATTGACTGAAATTTGTGGGGTTTTTTTTCAACAAAAAAATATTTTTTTTTGTTTTATGAAGAAAAGGGGGGGAAAGAAGATAAAACAAGAGAAAACAGCCAAAACTAAAAATAATAAGGATCCAAAATAGATGCTGTTTATTTTTCCTTTTGGGAACATCCCCTGTGGAATTTGGGTTGATATTGAAGAGCAGAATAAATAAACAAAACCCAAAAAAAACAAATGTAGACTTCTGGATGAAGTTTAAAAACCCCCAGCCCGACTGTCGATGTGAGTTTTGGGAAAAAAAAAAACTTTGTTGATGTTTGTTGATTTGGGTTTAGCTTCTTGGGCCCCTGGTTTTGGGGTTTTTTTCACCCCGGAAACTCCCTTTTTTTTGGTTCTTTTATTTTTTCTTCGCCTTGGGAAAAATCGTTCTTTAAACGGATGGAAAGCCTTTTTATTCTTTTTCCCACAAAAATCATTGGGCTTGGGGGAAGCAGAAGAGAAAGGGTGTGCCCGCAGTTCTCCCTTTTTTACATTGCTGCAGGGGGCCCCTACCCCACACAGTCCCCTGTTAGGAGGGAAGGTTTTTTTGGGGTTTTTTGCAGGTGCAGAAGTGTTAAGGGGGAAACCCAAAACTAAGAATACATTTCTGGGTAAGTTTGGGAAAAATTTTTGGAATAATTCAATGATTTGTGACAAAATTTAAAATTCAAATTTAATCAAAGTTCTTTTAAACTACTGAACTTATTTTTTTCTAATATTGTTTTGTGAAAGGGTAAAATTTAAAATCTTTATTTTCCTTCCCTCAGCTCCTTTTAAAATTTTAGCAGGGTTTGGGAAACCCTTTGGCCCCCCCAGTTTTTTTTCCCCCCCATGAAACTCATGGGCGGGGCGACCCTTTTCTGGAAACCCCAAAAAACGGGCCAGACCAAATGAAACCCCTGGCCAGACGGGGCTGACAGGGGGACACAAATTTAAAAAGACCTACAAGGCCTTTTTTTTTCCCCCCTTTTGTCAAGAAGGCTTTACAGAGGGGGCCAAGGTTTTTCCCGGGGGGACCCTAATTCAGGGGCCATCACGCCCCTCCTTCCATCCTTCAGAAGGGGGGGTGTGGGTGGAGGACATAAAAAAAAGTGATCAGGCTCATCGGAGCTCATTTTGGAAAGGAACATGGAAAAGCTTCAACAACAGAAAAAAAAGGGGGAGAATAAACCCCCCCTGGGTTGGTTAAAAAAACATCAGTAGTCCACCTGATGGGGTTGAGGACCAGCTGTTTTGAGACAACGTTCAAAAAGTCCCCCTGTTAAGGGGCCAACAAACAACAGAAAGATGAAGACGCCCCCCTGAAGATGTCCCGACATTTAGTTTTGGCTTTTTTATTTTTAAACTTTACAACATGAATGAGAAGGGGAAAAGTGTTTGGGTTTTTTGTTGCCCTTTTTAAACAAAAAATTTAAAATTTTTTTTTTCTAAGTGTTTGATATTACTTTTCTTGATAATAAAAAAAAAGTCCCTTTTGTTTGAGACCACCTGGGTGGAAAAATAAATTGGGAGAGATTTCTGGATTAGGAAAAGAAATCTGATGGGTCGGGGTTTTCAGCTACCATTGGGAAAGAGGAGCACTGAGATTAAATCCTCCAACTTTTCAATGTGTGCTTTGACTGACCCTGATTCTGAAGAGCTGAACTCGTTATCTGCGTGAAACATTTTTGTGTTATGATTTTAACATTTTGCATAGAGATTTATCCTTTTTACTTTTAATGAAGCTCATATTAATAATTTGACTTACAGTTTATAGACATGAAGGGGTCTATTGTTTTGACTAATTTGAACTTTTCTCTTTCCAGGGAAACAAAAAGGGTAATTGATAATGATAAGAACTAAACATTTACATTTTCAGCAAATAGATATTTTACCATAAAAGTATCATAATGGGAAAAAACAGTAAATATTTTTGCCAACTAAGGTGTGATTCCAGGGCTCTATTTATTGGCAACATATTTTAGCTATCATAATCCTTTCGATAATTTTTCCATCTATTATAATCATTTAACATTGTCCACCGATTTAATGCAGTTGTGGATTCATTATTTTTTAATCATCATTATTTTTCTTCTTATGATTTTTTTTATATTTCTACTGTAGTGTCTTAGATTTTAGCTTTCTTTACATATATTCATAATTTTCAGTTTTAGCTTTCTTCACATATACTCACAATTTTAGTTTCTTAAGTTTTTTTATATTCATAAATTTTCCTTTTTTTAATGATATCGATTACACAAGGATAATATCCTTTTATAATCGAAAGGGTGGACTGTTGTGGGAAAATTTATATCTTTCTCTCATTATATATTAATATTCATATTTACTCACTATAAAAGTTTTCGCTCAGTCTGTTTCTCTCTCACCCCTTGCTCACACTGGCTCCAGTGCAGTTACCGAGCCGACGGAGACCGCAACTCCCGCACACCCCCTCTCACACCGCCCTTTTGACTACGGTGCGGTGCGGCTCTGCGGCTCCGGCAACAGGTCCGGAGATTTAACAGAAGTTCACTTGAGTTCACGTAACTTCACGCGATAACACGGCCCAAATAAAGGATTTTTGCGAGAGCTTGTTGCGGAGGGCTCCGGCACGCCGCAAGGATAGCTTTCTTGCGGAATTTTCTGCAGCGCCGGAGTGTCTCGGTAACCGCAGCCGGACAGCTCAGCAGCCGGTGAGAGAGGTTTACGTCCTTTTAATGACTTGGAATCCTTGCGGCGCCGCACACACCGCACCGCAACGGTAAGACCGGAGTCTGTGTGAGCCTGGGGTCAAGGCCACACCATTCCCTGCAGAATGTTGTTTGTAGACCAGACATAGCTTCTTCCCATAACAATCCAGATTCTTTCTCAAGGTTTATTCATAACATGTTACTGTTCAAAGTGTGTGTAATTTGTTATGACTCTGACTGCTTTCGATTGTTGTAACTAGGGGGGAACGAACCCTGCCCAGATCAGAACAGAGCAGAATGCTGTGCCATGATGACTGTTCTCTCTTTGCAAAGATTTTAATAAATGTGCCGACTGAGTGAAATCCATCGATCTCCGTTTATTTAACTAGGATGAATAGTCGAATACTTTTTTCCCACGACAGTGGATAAAAGAAAAAAACTGATAGGAGATTGGCTTTGTAGTTTATGCCCAGGTGTAAACTCCAGATTGAAGTTGTGTTGATTCAGCTGGTCCACCTACCTCAGCAATCTCATGGGTGTGCACCAAGCCTTAAGTCGGAAGCAGTGGTCTGTGCGGATGCGGAAGGCCTGCTGACGTAGGTAAACATGCCAATGCTGACATGCCCACAGGCAGACCAAGGCCTCCCTTTCCCTGGCATTTTTTTTAAAAGCATCCTTCAGACCTTAGCCATAATTTGATCCATTTTTTAAGTAAAAGATTTTTTGTCTTCCATTCTGATTCTAATAATTGCTTTCTCTCAACTGTCCTGTCACCGTACCTCAAAACAACATCCAGTCAACATCCTGATTGGTTGACATGATGCACATTGACAGAAAATATCAGATTTTTGAACTTCATCGAAATGTACTCCACTGAAGGTTTTGCTTTGGTCTTGTTTCAATCTGTTCACCCTTATAGGTCCATTTCCATTACTAGATAAGCATACTTCTTATTGCTTTGCTCCTGAACCCTCCTCTATATAAGGTTAATATGTAAGTTCCCGCTCTGGGAACTCACATATTAACCTAAATAAGCATGAGGACACATGCAGCAAGCAGGTTCTAGATTTGAATCATGGCTTTGGTTCTCTTGGCATATTTTGTATTTTTTCCTCATGCATGCTTTCATTTCACAGTCCAAACTAATTATTAATAGGTTAACTCGTTATTTTGAATTGCTCTCAGGTATGAGTCTTTGTGGTACATGGTGTACAGTCCTGTCTCTGTGATAGACTAGTTAACTGCATTGTTTATATTTTATCCTGTTTTCCAATTGCACAATGAAAACTTATTGCATTTTGTTGTGGAAGAAATAATGGCAACCAGAATTTGATCAGCAGATTTTATCTAAGCATGATGCAAATTACATTTTGTTCAATAAAAAGCAATGTCATAGCTTGAAAACCATAAAAAGTAAGAGAACTAAAATAGTTTAATAATAATAACAATAAAACAATAAAAAATAGTTTAAATAGTTTAAAACAAAAATATACCTAAGTTTTCTTGTTTTTTCACAGGGAGACTCAGGAGGACCACTGGTGGTATACAATGGGTTTGTGTGGGTCCAAGCTGGAGTGGTGAGTTTTGGAGATCGTTGTGCCATTCCAAAGAGACCCGGAGTGTACGCTTGAGTGTCGAAGTACGAGAAATGGATCCATGATAGTGTTACTGGAAGGAAGCCAGGCTTTGTGAACTTCACCTCCCCAGGCACCGACTTTGACTTGTCCTTCACCTGTGCTACATCGATGCCTTTCACCACTGACGATAGTATTTTTGGTAGTGGTAAAAACCTGAGTCACTTCACTCATTTCGTTACTCTCTCTGCTCTTGCTCTGGTTCTCCATGTCTTTGTTGGTAGTGAGGGAATGTAAAAGATGGAATTTTATTTCTGTTATGCACTTATGCAGAGGCTGATTTTTTCCATTTTCTTGCTTATCTGCGGTTCAGATGACCTAAACAAATTTAGATTTTCTTTACTCATTTAAAAAATACATAAGTTGTTTATTTAGAATCTAATACAGTATTTATGGGGAAAAATGTATCCTATCTAAATGAAACAATCTCACTAATCCAGCACTATTATGGCTAAGTTGTATGATTACAAGTGGGCTGATTTTTTAAAAGTTTGTCTTTATGGATTTAGATTCACAGGCATTCATAATCAAAAATAAACAAGCTTTTCAAATTTAAATCTTTCTTTCATTTTTTTTCGATGAGAATTAAATCAAACAGATTGATTTTCATCATAAGTAGTATATATGTGGGATTGAACTAAAAAAAAAAAAAAACTAGGTAAAGGAAAAAAGAAAAGTCCTCCTGGGTGTTTTGTAATCTGCTAGTAAACAACTTTTGACCAACAGTTTGAGAAGACATTGCAAGGCCGACTAGGGTTCAAGGAAACAGAAGCATAAACACAGAAATAATAAAAGATACAAAAGGAAAGTGTCAACCAGTTCCACAGGTGGTTCTGTCCAGGGAAGACACATCCAGGTAAACATAGCCAGCTCCCATGTCGGAGGATGGAAGAGAACACATACAGTTAATTATAGTCAGAGAAACAGGACTACACTGAAAAGCAGGGCTAGTGCAAAATATATAAATAAAGGTGTTAATGGAAGCAACCCAGCTGATATTTATCTCTGGGATGGTGTCACTGCCAAACAGGAACAGACCAGATGAAGCGAAAGTGAAAATATTGTAATCAATGATCCAAGTAAATTAACAGTAGGCAATAACACTATGTAGAGATTCAATTAGACACATTTTCAAATGTGTATGTACAGCCCAATTTTTTTTTATTTATTAAAAAAAGGAGGGAGAGATTAAGGATATATTTTGTCAGTATGACACTTGGTTTAGAATGTTGGTGAATATAAAAGACTGTTGTTATAAAATTAAAAAAACTAGCATAAACAAATATGAAGCATGTGAGGAGAGATGTATGAAATATGTGCAATGGAATGTGCACACAGACAAAATTGTGGATACCCATCATTTATAAAAAATAAAAAAACACAATGGTCACTGAAACGGTTATCTTGAAAAAGTCCTAATGAATAAAAATGCTATGAAAGTCAGAAATTGCTTTTCAGCCATGCTTCAGCATAATTATAAAAAAATAAATAAACTCATGAAACAAGTTTGGACTAAATTAGTGCCTCTAGAAAAGACAAAAATGTCACCAAAAGGAAATGTTAAATTATGGTGTTTCCACTCATTAGCATTACAGGCGCCTGGGATATTTTAATCAATCAGTGGGCCTATATATAGTGCTACTGGTATTCACTGTGCTGTTTAGCAATATGGAGCGTACCACACTCAACATTGACCAGAGGAAGCAAAGGAAAGTTGCTTCAGGAGATCAGAAATGAAATATAGTCAAGCATTTTAAAGATAAAGGCTACCAGACCATCTCCATGCAGCTTGAAGTTGACTACTGGGACTCAGTTGCACATAGAATATTATTCAGAAATCTAAAATCTCTGGATGTGGCCAAAGGAGAAAAATTTAGGACTTATAATAGAGAGAGAAAATTGAGTACTATCAAGAGAGCCCAAAAAGAGAGTCCCAGCGAAAGCCAAAAAGTGGTATCTGGCATGCAACTTCTGAAAAATGGTATATGCCAGTTGGGAAGTGCTATATGCCATATGTCATTTGAAAAGTGGCCTATGCCAAATAAGAATTACCATATGCCATTTGAAAAGTGGGATATGCCAGCTGGGTCTTAAGTCAGGACTTAATCCTTCTAGACCCGTCTCCCTGACCTCTGTGGTTATGAAGCCCTTGGGGCGCCTTGTGCCTTCACAACTGATTAACGAGATCACTTACCCACTACAGTTTGCCTAAAGAGTGAGACCTATGCCTTATGAAATCTCTATATATTTTATTTGTTTTTATGAGAGAATAATAATAATTAAAAAAACAGTTTTCATCATATAATACTTTAAAGATATTCAGAAAATTATCATATGCTTTATAAACATTATCTTCTTGCAAAATAGACTCCCAGTTATGTTTCACTAAGTCCTCTTTGAAAGATTTGAGTGATTCCTCTGTCTTGTTTTTTTAAGCTTTGGATTACTTTTATCCTTTTTTATATAAAAATTGTTGCTGACAACAAAGACTGGAAGATGATCACTAAAATGCTGAACTATTAATCCACTTAACGTATTGTTACCTAAGATACTAGTAAATATATTATCTATTAATGTGGCGCTGTTAAGTGTGATCCTGCAGGGTGTAGTGATCCATGTTTTAGAGATGGCTATGATACTGAATGGCTGTTTAAACCTGTTCAGAGTCTTTTATGTTGTTGAAATTTGCATATAAACTTTTGCTGTTGAATTGTAGAAAATGTATTATCTACTTGAACTGCCGTGTTGAATTGATCAGTTGTGTAGTAGCAGCAGTTATCAACAATGTCATAGAAATAGTCGTCATCTTGATCCAAATTGTCTTTCATGTCCTGATCCGTATAGCTCAAAGTTTTCAGTTCCAGTTTATCTGCACTAACAGTTGTAGGTGTTAGTGTTGTGTCCATAAGTGATGCAGAAACAGTTCCTGTAACTTGTGACATGGTGAAAGTTAGTTGTATGTGATATCACCTGTGCTCCAAATGTTCTTCAAAGAGTTCTCTCATATTTATCTAGCTCTGTAATGTCCCAAATGACCAACTTGTCAGTTTGGTCATTCGTTCAATTACCTTGATGAAGACCTTACAGTTCATGGTCCATGTGGAGTGGATCTTCTTCTGTTTCCTCAGGAAACAGGCCTTCCTCACAATGTCGGCGTTCTTCTTGATCAAGTTCTTATTAATGAACACGTCTGACACATAATAATCACAGGTTTGTCGTTGAGAGTCTGGCTTAACCCGCAGTCCGATGATGATCGCATCTTTCCTTTTGGTGTACTGTTCCAAGTCAGACACTCAGTCGGGTCGAATGGCTGCGGTTTCTCCAGAAAGGAAATCCAGCGCTTTCCTTATCTCCTCAAAATTCTCAAAGGCTGGATTCTTCTTTGGGCCCATGCTGACAACAGGAATGTAAACACTGCCATGTAACAGCCCAGAAGCTGCCAACCTCAAGTTGCCACTTTTGCACCTTTGGCACAACTTCCAGCTTAACAGGCTAATCCGTTTGACTGGCAACAGTGAATCCTACTGGCAACAGTGATTCCCAAATTTAATTCATACAGTATGTCACATCATTATAAAACAAACAGCAAAGTTATCATACATAAAATAGAACTTTAAGAAAATGTATGAAAAATATGACTCAGAGCAACAATATACACCGTTAACATTAATTTTATACAAATTCCCATAACACATTTCAAATACGTGCCTGAACTTAACAATTTACAGGATTTTGTTCAACAAAGGGCTTGTGCATTATCAAATCAGAGCAACAAGCCTGTCACTTGGGGCATTCCCAGGTGCTTCATTTGGGTCAGGGAATTCCTTTAACAGCAGTTCAGGGACCATGTTGTCCCTGCCACATCCTGATCAGATTCCAAGATGTCTCCATTGTCCAAGCAAATGTTATGCAGAAAGACACATAATGCTATTAATTGGGGTGCAAATGTAGGCTTGACTTCCAGGGCCTTAAAAAGTGCAGACCTCCACTGAGTTTTCATTATGACAAAGGCTCTTTCTTTAATTGAACGCCCCTTTGCATGGTGGTGGTTGAACTTCCGTTGCACTCTGCAATTCACCGGTTCCCTGTAGGGGGTGATAAGGCAGATTGGGTGAGGGTTGTTTCCAAACACATGTATCTTCCATCACCCAGAATTAAGTACCCACATGGAGGATACCATCTTGCTGCATAAAAAGAGCTCCTTTTCAGAATCCAAGTGTCATGTACAGACCCCAGAAAGCCCACAAAAATATAGAAGAATTTTCTAGAGGAGTCACAAATTGCCTGTATGGTTATTGAATAGATAGATTTGTGATTTAAATAGTTCAGCGTATGGAGTGGTGGGGGCTTAATCCGAATGTCGCAACCATTATTGCACAGACAGCTTTATTGAGGATGGGTGTCCCCGAAAGTTTACCAAATCCATGACCCACACTGTCCAGATTTGTCAGGCTTGGAAAGGATATTGCTCTGCTTAAATTGACCCAAATGCAACCTTGTGGACATTTCTATGGATGGTTGACCTGGGGATATTAAAAACACATGACACCACATGATAAGGCAGACCATGGGCAGGCCAGTAAACATATATCAGAACTTCTAGCCGAAAGCCCCAGCCATGTTCCTCTTCTCTCCTCTGTAGGTCATGCATGGCCTTCCTATTCAGTCTGAAGTCCTGGATGAGTTCCAACTCCAAGTCAAACCTCAAGCGCAGAATTGGCACATTCCTGTCCAACGTACAGTAGGTTAGTGGACGGCCACTCTGGAACAGAATAGGCAACAACAACAAGCTTTAAGACATATTCATAAACATAGGAAAAGAAAAAAAATGCTTTTACTTTTATTTTCTACATATGTATTGTGTGAACATATTTTTTCTTTTAAAAGTAGTCATAACTCTGTGGCAGCAAAAGTGTGAGTTAAATAATATTCCTTAAAAGCCATGGGGTGTGGGACCTACAGGAATTTTTTTCTAACTTTAGCAGTTAAGCTTCAGGATTAAGGTGGACTCCATTTGTTTGTTTCATTATTTGCTTACTTTCTCCTCGTGTCATTTGTTAATGACTCAGAGGCTATACCATCCGTGAAAAAATAACAATAATAATAAGGTTATTATTTTTTTTAAAGAAACAAGTAATATTATAATGTATTAGCCTTAAGGCTAACATTATTAGACCAACACAGCGTCATAACAAATGAGTTGGCATACTGTACACAGATTAATAAGCAGGGGAGCTGTCGATTTTCCACATTTCTTCTCTGGGTTGGCCAAACAGAGAAAGTTCATCAGCGCTAAAGCAATAGGTAAAATAAATGCTGGGGCTGGCATTTCCAAACATATAAACACTTAGAACATAAATACAGCGAAGGTTTTGACTCCTGCTGTGGTTACGCATTACATAAGTGAACACAACTCATAGTGTACAGGTAATGTATTACCGCCATGCACTGGGCTGGGGTGCAACTTTGCAACTAGCAGCGGCCCATCTCTTCATTGTGGGCAGAACTCATTCGATTGTTCTAAGAGCCAAGTGAGAGGAATGGAAGAGGGCCGTACACTTGCTCTTATGAGGTTTTTTGAAAGCTTGTGACTCGTGATTATGAAAGCTCATGACTGTGTTAACAACAGGTTGAGATTTTGATTGGTGCACCCATATTTTTGTTTTGGTTTTTATTTTATTTTATTTGTGTTTTGGAGTGAATATGTGTGATGAATGTATGTGAGCGCTTATGATGAATAACTGATCCATCTTGATGCGTTTTTATGATTTGAAAAGTTGGTACAGACTTTGATATTTTGATCATCCAGCATCTTGACATCTATCGTCTTTTGGTGTTGCTCCTCCTGTCCAAAATCATAGAAGACTTATTGGGTTTCTCATTGTCATGTGATGGGGCAAAACTAAAACAAAATAACTGTATGATCTGACTGAATTGTTTTTATAAAGTGCCCTGAGGTTATGTGAATTTGCAGTAAATAAATAAGCTGAATTGAATAAATTAAATTAACAAAGCAGAAGTTTTCAGCTGACACATGTTTAATTTTTTTAGGTAAAGCACATAAACCAAACTACATCAACAACAACTAAACAATGGTGGAAATGCTTTTTAAATAGAGGTGAAACCATTATAAACAAATACACATCTCCAAAATAACAAAGAAACAAGAATATTAATTTCAAATTATCAGCTAATGAAACAATACATTTACAAATCAAGACAAAAAAGAAATATCTTTAATCAATCCAATAAAATCAAGTACTCAAAACTTAACACAGAAAAACACCATACATACACCATACTTCGTGTTGTTTCCATCACTAAGCTGCCTGGTAAAAATTGACCAATGAAGACGCAGATTTCTTGAATCTGGAGTCATTGTCTGCACATATTCTGTGTATACTAAATAAATATACCTCTAAGGGTTGTTTAAATGTTAAACAAAAAAACAGTGCACAGCCCTTTCTAATGTCATATTCCCATTATATAAAGTGTAAATGGATCTGTATGCTGATTGCCTTTTGTAAAGGTTTATGTTAAAAGTTAACCATTCCTATATGGTGGGCTTCCATAGCTTAAGAAACCTCTGCTGGCGAACACATTTCTGTTGCCAGGCTGTGTGTAGCCCTCTTTGTTTGCAAAGAGTAACTGTTTCAAATGCAGCTAATAGAGGTTAATGCGCAAACTCATGGCCAACCAAGTGATCCAGACAGGCATGTTTTGCAATACTCTTTTTTTTTTTCTATTCAATCCAGTAGTATCAGTAAGAGAAACTGGGTGACAGGAATCTTCTATTGGATGTCATGTCATTCTGGGTGGAGCTGAACACAAAAGATCAAGTATTAAATGCTAATGGTTAAAGAAAAATGTTATTGTTCAAGATGTCTCTTCTTGACATGTGGGATCACTGTGATTATCATCCTTTTCTGCAAAGGTGGGAAAATATGTTAAATGATTTATATTACCCTGCCTCTCGCCCATTGACTGCTGGAGATAGGCACCAGCACCACTCGCGACCCCAATTGGGACAAGCGTGTTAGATAATGGATGGATGGATGGATTTATATTACACAGGCTCTTATATATTTATAGCCTGTGCACACTGTGGAAATCATCGAAATGGTCATTTGATTTATAGAATCAATATTTTTTAAAAGAAAGAAAATTTAAATGTTTTTTAAACATCTTATTTAGGCACTAGAATATTGGATCTGATGCTTTTGTCCCTCTAATGTTCTCAAAGCTAGTTAAGTTTAGTCAGAAGGAAAACTACCATATCTTATAAATATCAGTAATTAGAAGCAAAATGCAATGAATTAAAGTGTAATTTAAAGTATACTAAAATAGATTAGAAATACCTGAGAGTTGCATCATTTTATGATTATTTATCTCTATAACAATAAAAAATAATAAAAAAACATGACTAACAGGAGACCTGAACTGATAAGCAATGATTGCACCACTGGTTGTGCAACTCAATATTAGTGATAAAACTGTTGTATAGAAGAGGGGTGGGGGTAATTTATTCTCTTGATTTGATCCATTTGTTAACTTGCTAAATGGTTTCTTGTTCTGGAAATATGTTTAAAGCTGTTTGGTTGTGTTCTATGTCTACAGCTGTTCTCTTTAGACAGTCTCCTAGTTGCTGCAGTATAGTCTAAGTCAGTTGTAACCCTAGTTACAACTGTTGTACAGTTAAGTTGTGTCTTGTTCAGTCATTTTCACTTATTTCTAGTTTTTGCATTTATTAAGTACTCTTAATGGCAATGTTGTTTGATCAAAGTAATGCCGTAAGTTATCGTTCTCTATTTGAAATCAGTCTTATTTGATCAGATATTTAGAGTGCGTGGAAAGGTTGTATTTACTACTCTGCCTGAGGAAGAAAATAAAATCTGAGGAAGTGTTTGTCAGTTTTGATGGATGTGTTTGATACTGTAAAATATCTCACCGGACTCATTTGAAATATTTTTATGCGTGGGCACGTATATGTCAAATTTAAGAATTCCCTCACAATCTGGTTAGTTACCAAAACCGAAAAACAAGAAAATGAAACAGAACAATTCCCCCCTTTCTCTCCATATCTTTTCTTTACCTGTTAAGAATAAAAATTACTTTAACATACCTTTCTGTTAAAACTATGTCTTTATTACACAGAACATATTAAAAAGGGATTTGAAACCTTTAAATGTGACTTTACAAGGACACATTCTATATGAAAGAACAATGGAGGTAGTGCAGTAGATGTAACAAGGAAGGCCAGATCTGTACGGTTGCAACATGTTTATGTAAATCATATATCTAATATATGGGCAAAATGGATTTAAATGTGCAAAGTAGATGTGTGCTACAGGATTAGTAACCAAAGTCTGCGGTAGAAAAAGAAAAAGAAACCCGAGCGCAGAAGCACAAAAAAAGGTTTCTTAAATCCCACTGTCTCTACAACATTTATCATTATGTTTGCTAGGCCTATTTTTTTTCTCCTAGTGTGATGAAACTGCTTAGTTGCTAAATTATTTCTCATCCTGGAAATATTTTTTGTCAAAGCTGTTTGGTGTAATTTGTGTCTATAAAGCTTATGTCTAAAGACAAAAGCCCTGCTGTAATACCTTAATTTCAAATGTACCTATAAAGCACAGCTTGCAAATGTACCAACGTGCTGTGAGGTTTTCATAAAAACCATCAATGAATGAAGAACATTTGAATAAAACAACTAAAACCAGAAAAAAAATGGACAGGTAGTTGACAGAGTCAGACCTTAAATACAAAGAATATATATGAACTTTCAGAAGTGATCCAAAATTGGGGCAGACCTTATACACACTCAAAGATAGAGCTACCAGCATGTACATAAAATGATGGAAGGGTTATAATTAGTGTAAACAGTTCCTAAATTTATGTGCAGTTCAGGTCAAAAACAGTCCCACTAACATTTGTTGTCATGTTAACTTGATAAACAAAAGTAGAAAGCTTTATTAAAGAAAAAACAAATATATATATATATATATATATATATATATATATATATATATATATATATATATATATATATATATATATATATATATATATATATATATATATATATATATATATCTGGCAACTAATGCTGATTACAGTATATTTATGAACTCTAAGATAAGTGGTTGCATTTGTCTTCATACTAATTAATATTGATTAGGACACCATCTGGAGTAGAGGAAGATATAGCTACAATTAAGGACATTAATTTATGCTTTATTGTAGCATTTTTTATTGTGTTATGGTAAGCTGGTAAGATCAAAGTGTATTTATAAGGAGTATTTAAAATCAGGCTCTTTTAGCATCAGATACATATAGTACAATAAGATTTGATAACATATTTTTTTCTGTCTGTTAATATTAAATATCTCACCAACCTGTATGTCTAACATATTTGTGTGTGTATAAATTTCAGGAATTAAATCAGAACCTGGTAAGTATCCTACCCTCTTTTTTTTAAAACAGCAGAAAAACTGAAAGAAAAAGAAATATGACTGTGTTTACATTTATATATATTATTTGTTCTTTAAAATGTTTGTGTTCCATGCAGCAGAAGAATAAACTGTTTGAAACTGAAAGACCCATTTTGGAAATAATAATTATAACAATAGTGATAATAAAAGCTTCAATTCTAATCCTTTTTTTTATATATATATAATTTTGTGGATATTGTCAGCCTGTGCCAGGTCTTCAATCAACAGCAGGATCTTAGGAGGGCAAGAGGCCTCTCCGGGAAGTTGGCCCTGGCATGTTGCTTTTACCAGTAAAGGCAGGATCTTTTGTCAAGGCTCCCTGATTACAGACCAATGGGTGCTGACAGCTGCTAGATGCTATGAGTAGTAAGACACTATTTTTGCTTGTGATGATGAATATGATGTTGTGCAGCAACTAACAGAAGACAAAATTTCAGAATCCTTTTTTATTTCTTCATTATTTAGCAGAATTTAGCAGAAATAGAATTTAAAAATAAATCTTGTCAATACTTTTCCTTAGTCCTGAGCTGAATTTCTCTGAGATAGCAGCAGAAAGTTCAGCAAAGCAAAGGAGGATCTGATTAATGTGATACTCAAAATTAAAAATTATGTTTTTCTTTCTTCTCTAAGTTCTTACCTCAGTGGTGCAATATTGCACTTAGGTGCCAAAAACCATTCAAGATTTGGGGAAGTAACTCGGAGAGTTTACTCCATTGTTTGCCACCAAGACTACGGCGCTTTTTATTTAAATTGTGCTGAGAACGACATCTGTCTTCTAAAGATGTCAGCTCCTGTCAACTTGACAGACTACATCCAACCGGTCTGCTTGGCCTCAGAAGAAAGCACTTTCTATGATGGAACTGCCAGCTGGGTCACTAGTTTTGGTGAAGGCTGTAAGTCTGATTGTTTTTTGTTTTGTTATTCATGAAAGCTGCATTTACAATACAACTTTTAGAATCCTTTAAAAAGATCTAACCTTTACACTTTTTATACTTAGATGAAGATTATGATCCAGAATTGATCCAAGAGATTAATGCATCAGTATTTGGGAACAATAAATGCAGATGCTTCTATAAGAACTCGGACTTCTTACCTTTAATAACAGAGAATACGATATGTGCTGAAACAGAAAATGGATCAAAGGATGCAAACTATGTAAATACATTTTATTTTATCTTTGATTATATTTTTTGTATTTGTCCAAAATAAAAATAAAAGTTTAAATGTGTTTAACTGAATTTAGCCAGCTCTGAATTTGGGCAATACATTACAATATGCCCACACTTTGTTGACTATAATATAATACAATAATTTTCTGCATGCCCTTAAAAAAAAAAAAAAAAGAAGAAAAACAGGGGTGCTAATATCTACATTCTTCTAACACAACACTTTCACAGGGTGACAATGGGGCTCCTCTAGTGAACAAAAAAGGCTCCAACTGGGTCCAGAGTGGGATTTCGAGTTATTGGTATGATGATGACCGTGGTCAACCTACTATCTACACTCTTGTGTCAAAGTACCAGAAATGGATGAGTGACAGAGTCACTGGCATGGAACCAGGCTTTGTGACCTTCACCTCCCCAGGCAATGACACAAACTTGAACTTCACCTGTCCCACACCAGCACCTACCACTGAATTCCCCTATTCAACAGGCTACCCTTACTTTACCACTGAAAAAAGCATATTTAGCAGTGGTGAAGCTGTGGTTCCTACTGCCCATGTTTTCTCTTACGTTCCTTGTCTGCTTCTCCATCTCTTTGTTGGTGGCACCAATATTTAACTTAGAACTTTTAACTATGCTGCACTTAAGTTTGTAAACTTGGAAGCTTTGGCCTTTCTTCAACATCTCAGATGGTTAAAATTTGTTTTTTTGTGTGTTTTTTCTCTAAATAAGCTTAAGTTTCATGTTCAGTTCTTTTTTACTTACTTTACAGCTCACCACATCCTACAGTCAAATTGATTCAATGTTTTCTGTCTAAGGAAAACCAGATGATTGAATCGAATGCAATCCCTCACACTAAGCATGTTTGTAGCGACAGTGGAGAGGAAAAACTCCCTTTTAACAGGAAGAAACGTCCAGCAGAACCAGGCTCAGTGTGAGTGTCTATGAAAGTCACAGATAATTTCTCTCCAAACCAAATAAAAGGTGAAATAGGTTTAGTCACAAGTAATATAAAAACATCAAAAATGCTTGAAAAAGAAATGCATTCCAACCTTTTTATTTTATATCCTGTAGTGTCATGTGCAGGTTACGATATTTAACAAAATGGCAAGCATAATTTAACTCTTGTGTAAATAACATAAATCAATAAACAAACAAAAGCTAATCAGTAATGCATTTTAACTTTTGTTTTGTCCAAATAAAGGTGTACCAGTCATTCTGTATTCTTTCAATTTTTTTAGACAAACATCATTATTTTATGCTGGACAAGATGTTTGCTGATTAAACTGCAGCCTTTTACAATTCACAAGAGATGGCTTAACACCAATGCAAGGACAAAATCGTTGCTTTCTAGGAAAAGCACGGATTTAAAAATGTAAGTTGTACAGAGACAACTTCGATGCTGACAGACAATTTCCGGTTTTAACTATTTTTACTTTACAATTATTACAAAGTATGAAGTTTCATTTTTTAGCTATTTCATCCAGTAAGTCACTGATTTCATTCAAAAGCTGTTAGGTTACTGTAACAATCAATACTGAGGTGCGTTGATACAGCCTGACAGCACTGTTGCCATGGGTATTTGGACATGTGATGAGTATTTTATTCATACTGGTGGGTGAAAATCCAAATTCAGCTGTAGCCATTCTACTTTTTTCCATTTTTCATTTAATTTTATTTTTTTGGCACGGCACAAATTTCAGCAGTCCTGCTTCCTCCAGACTTTGAATATGAAAATGGCACACAGTATATAATGCCTCTAGGCAAATATGAAGCATGAAGATAGAGGTGTCATGGTGTGGGGATTATTTTATGGAACAGGAGCTTACCAGCAGGGTAAGACAAAGTAGTAAATCCACCACCCCATGCTGTGGGGTGAACAGAAACAGACTGCATGTGTAAGGGACCCTTTAAAACAGGGGTGGGCAGTTCCTGTTCTTGAGGACAGGTAACCTGCAGCCTTTAGATGTGCTCTTGATCCAGCACACCCGAGTCAAGTAATTATATGATTACGAGGACTTTGGAAAAATTGACTGCATACCGAGGAGATAATTCAGCCAGCAGATTTATGTATGTTGGACCGAGATGTTTCTAAAAGTTGCCCTTAGAAATTAGAATTGCCCACCCCTGTTCTAAAATATCTTACTGCTTAAAGTTTGGGATTGGGAAAGCTTCTTTCAACCTATATCAGAGACAGATAGATGGCTACATTCAGGATTCTGAAATCAAATGGGGCAAGCCCAGCTGTTTAGAAACTAAGGTGTTCTAAATATTTCCTGTTTTTTTTACTGGGTGAAAGAAAAGGGGATAATTTATGTTGTATACATGTAATTGAGTAAACTGTTTTCTAGGTGAACATTGACCAAAAAAAAAAAAAGTCAGCTTTTTTAAATAACAGCTTTGTCATTAGGATTGCTTGTCTTTTCACGTGACTGTAAGTACAAGACTTGTTTAACTACTTTTACATATCTGGCAGTTGAAAGATTTACAGTAAGCAAATAAGAGGACCTGTTTTAAATGATGTGTCACGTAAAAATGAGACTTGAAAGGTTCACTTGTGTCAAGGTTGCCAAGTTCCTGAAACTCTGGATTCTATTTAGATCAGTACCTGCCTCAGGGCTCACCTACAACCTCCTCCTGTTAAAACTCGGGTTCCAAGCCTAAGTTGGCTGTGTTTAACTTCTGTGATAGTGGCCTGCTTTCCCTCAGTGTTCAGGATCCAACCAATTACTTTGTTCACTGTGTTGGGATTTTATATTATATACTGATCGGTGTTGAATGCCATATTAATGTTGTGGATTTATATTCTATTCAATTCCCAGCCAGCTGGGAATTTATATTTCTGACACTTTAAGATGTTTATTGCCCTCCCCGGTAGGGGTGGTAGATATCTTATCATTATTAATCAGATATTATTTCGGCTGTTATATATTGTTTGTGACACATGCCCTACTAGCTATGTGATAGAACAATAAATGAAAGAGTGATTCTAGCACTATTCATGGTCAAACAGGTGATTTTGCACATACATGGAATAAATTCACCACAACTTCTGTTCAAAATATGAGTTTATTAACAAAAATCATTCAGCTCCAAGTCAAACATATTTCAGGTTAAAACTCTTAAGTAAAACTAGTGAAACTGAACTAAACTAAATTACTATGTAAAAGTGGAAGTGGAACATGGTTGAAAACCATATTACAGTTTAAGGTGGATCTTGTGTTTGAAAACCAAAGTTTTTCTGGAAGATCTGGGATATGATCAAATTAGCTTTTCACTAGTTTAGAGAAACTTGATTTTTTTTTTCAGACCAATTCACAATGCAAATCCATGAGGTGAATAAAACATTATTTGGCCAAATAATGTTTTTTTTTTAATGATTTGCTTAATCAAGAACCAATAACCTTTAGTCAAATGATTCTTTACCCTCTTTGAAACAGCTAGCAGCGAATAGACATCAGTATTCCACTATATGGAGCCTAGGCAGAAGTTCAACTGAAGAAACTGATTGCTCTCTTAAATCAACCTAGGACACAGCAATCAGCTCTGAACCACACCTCCATGAAAGCCAATCAGCATCCAAAGTTCATCTTAAAAGGCCTCTGATCCACTTGTGTGCTCCTGTGCACAGGCTGTGGATGCGTTGTGTGACTTCATTCAGATGACACCGTTTCAACCCACCTCCAGCCCCTCCTCCACCATTGCAGCTAAAGCTTCATCAGAGTGTCATTCCTCCCGGACTCTTACTGCATTCCGCGTCTCATTTCAACCGGTTCGGCAGAAGACCGCCATGTTGAGCCTGGTTCTGCCAGAGGTTTCTTCCCAACAGGGAGTTTTTCCTCTCCACTGTCGCTTCATGCTTGTTCATCATGGACAGGTTCTCTCAACCTGTGTTATCCAACTGGACTTCCATTTTCCAGGTCCCTGAGTGAAGCTCTAGTATTCGCTCACGCGATCCACTGGATCTCCCCATAGAGCTCAGCATACAGTCTCACTAACCAGCAGTCTACAGACTGACCATCTACCTCCACTCCACCATCAGATTCAGGCCTGGTGGGAAACAGCACTATTCTTTACTCCTGTTCATGCATATCTATCAAAACTAAGCGCTATGTTTCCTGCCGAGGTTTGAGCGCCAAAGACCAAGTAATTGTTTTAATAAATTTCTTCTAATAGACTTAGTGAGAGTTTTTCAGATTGAAATGATAATAAGCAATGTGAAGTGATCGTAAAATGACAAAACAGAGATAGCCTCCATATAATGGAATTTTTTTTTCTTCTTTTTTATTGCTTTATACACTCACCGGCCACTTTATTAGGTACACCTGTCCAACTGCTCGGTAACTCTTAATTTCTAAGCAGCTAATCACATGGCGGCAACTCAGTGCATTTAGGCATGTAGACATGGTCAAGACAATCTCCTGCAGTTCAAACCGAGCATCAGTATGGGGAAGAAAGGTGATTTGAGTGACTTTGAACGTGGCATGATTGTTGGTGCCAGAAGGGCTGGTCTGAGTATTTCAGAAACTGCTGATCTACTGGGATTTTCACGCACAACCATCTCTAGGGTTTACAGAGAATGGTCCGAAAAAGAAAAAACATCCAGTGAGCGGCAGTTCTGTGGGCGAAAATGCCTTGTTGATGCCAGAGGACAGAGGAGAATGGCCAGACTGGTTCGAGCTGATAGAAGGGCAACAGTGACTCAAATAACCACCCGTTACAACCAAGGTGGGCAGAAGAGCATCTCTGAACGCACAGTACGTCGAACTTTGAGGCAGATGGGCTAAAGCAGCAGAAGACCACACCGGGTGCCACTCCTTTCAGCTAAGAACAGGAAACTGAGGCTACAATTTGCCCAAGCTCATCGAAATTGGACAATAGAAGATTGGAAAAACGTTGCCTGGTCTGATGAGTCTCTATTTCTGCTGCGACATTCGGATTGTAGGGTCAGAATTTGGCGTCTAAAACATGAAAGCATGGATCCATCCTGCCTTTTATCAACGGTTCAGGCTGGTGGTGGTGGTGTCATGGTGTGGGGAATATTTTCTTGGCACTCTTTGGGCCCCTTGGTACCAATTGAGCATCGTTGCAACGCCACAGCCTACCTGAGTATTGTTGCTGACCATGTCCATCCCTTTATGACCACAATGTACCCAACTTCTGATTGTTACTTTCAGCAGGATAATGCGCCATATCATAAAGCTGGAATCATCTCAGACTGGTTTCTTGAACATGACAATGAGTTCACTGTACTCAAATGGCCTCCACAGTCACCAGAGCTCAATCCAATAGAGCATCTTTGGGATGTGGTGGAACGGGAGATTCGCATCATGGATGTGCAGCCGACAAATCTGCGGCAACTGTGTGATGCCATCATGTCAATATGGACCAAACTCCCTGAGGAATGCTTCCAGCACCTTGTTGAATCTATGCCACGAAGAATTGAGGCAGTTCTGAAGGCAAAAGGGGGTCCAACCCGTTATTAGCATGGGGTACCTAATCAAGTGGCCGGTGAGTGTATTAAGTTGCTATAATTCAGATATAAACAGCAAATTTGCCTTTTTCTTTCACTCTGCATTTGTAAGTCCCAACCCTGTTTGCATTCCAGCTGGCTCTGATGAAAAGACTAATTAGAAGAGCAATTGTTTACAGGAAGTAGGCAAGAAACTTAAACTACCTTGTCTAGCTTCCTCTAAGTTCTCTTCCCGGACAACATAGCCTAACCTGTTTGAAAAATTGTCTATAGACAGTGGTGTCAAAAGTACACTTATTTGTTACTTAAGTAGAAATATAGATACTGCAGTTTAAAAACACTCTGGTAAAAGTTAAAGTATCAAATTAACCTCCTTACTCAAGTAAAAGTGAAAAAATATGTGGTCCAAAAACTACTTAAAGTATAAAAGTATAAAGTAACCTTTAAAAAGAAAACAGCCAGATGTCACTATATGAATTGAGAGCTCAATGTTTTGACTATTTCGAAAAATTCTTTCAGATAGAGCCAAGGATGAGGGAGGTCTTGGTGGTCTCCGTCTCCATCTCCCGATACGATCTCGCCTGTGTCCGACCTTTCAGATATTTCGACATCTTTTTCTGAATTCGACATTGTAGCATGTCGTAGACAATTTGCGTTTTCAGGTTGAAGAACACTTGCTTCCTTCTGATGATTTTCTTTGGTGTCAGCAGAAATGTGACGAAAAGCTAAGCGATGACTGTTTGTGTTATATCACTCATCCAGTTTCACTAGTTTTCACTTGATGTGTGTAGCCCGGATGTATAAATAACCCATACATTTAAAAAAGTCTAAGTGAATATTATTTATTAGCTGAATTCACCTAACATAAATAGTTTAAAAAGGGTTAAATACAATCTTCTAGATTTATTTAAAATGTTCATGTGTTTAAAATATCTGTTTCCACAGTTTTATTTCATTTTAGGAAGGTTTCATGTGAGAAGTGTAATTTCCTACACAGAAGAAGGTTTTTGAAGGTATCACAGGTGTTGAGAGAGCGCAGCAGGGAAAAAGAAATCAGCACCGGTTCGGCTGACTTTAAGTCCATATCTCCAAAGTGATGTTCACTTATTCAAGATTTTAGACGGTTATTGCTGCCGTGGGTTGTCCCTACGATATCCCACAAGAAGTACAGTTGGTTAAGTCCAGGGTAGAAGACAGCAGAGCTTCTACTCGAAGCTTGCGGGACTGTGTTCTAGCCGTTAGCTTACCATTAGCAGCTCCCTAATGGGATACAGGCTGCCGTTCGCTTATTCACCTGGATGTAGGAGCTTGCATAGGACCGGTACTCAACCAGACAAGAGAGTTTGGACCCAGATAGCACTCTGAGCCACCAGGAAGTGCTCAGAGGACCTCTGGCACCGTTGGAGACACGGATGGAAAGTTTGTGACCGTTTGTGGATTACGCACTTGGTTGGAGCTGTGACTGCGAGTCCCAGTATTTTTTATCTTTCCCGCTGGAGACGAGGACTGAACAGAGCAGAGCATTTCTGTAGGATTTTTACATCATATTCCACCAGGTATTCCTTATTTTTTCCTCATCACAAGCATTAGAACAGGCCTGCTAAAGTTGGGGTTTGCTGGCTTTAGGATTAGTCTATAGTTTTTGTTTTTTTTTAAGAAATATTTTACTGTAAATTTGGATTAACCCATTGTGGGTGTTTTACTTTTTGGTTTGTGTTTGTTTTTCTTTTAAAAAATATTGTTCAAAAGTAATTATTTTAACCCCTTCTTATTTGTGTTTTTATTTTTCTCAATAAAGGGATGGGTAATGTTAACACGTTATACTTTGTGTACAGTGATTATTTAGTCTGCAACTCCTTAGTTTAATATTAAGTGTGCAATACTAAATCTGAATAGTGTACAGATCAACGACATACATTTTAAAGAAAATAAGACTGATAGAACCCAGAGCCCACTCAGTTAATTGGTGAGTAAAAGAGGGCTATATAAAATGGAGGCACCGCTGGGATGTATTTAACCTAAGATAACCAAAAAGTAATTTGACCCCACAACTTTAGAGTATTTTTTTATAACGTACAGATTAAAAGTATTTCAAACAAACTTTTTTCGATGGCAGCCCAAACAAGCAATCCATCACAACGTGAGCTAATTAACTGGTGCATAGGAGAAGCAGTAGACTAAAAGCATGCTCTCTTGTTATATGGAGTGCCTAAAGCTGCTTCAAGGGAAGACATTGAAAACACAGCTGAGACCATTAAAGCATTGGGAAAAATTACAGTTAGAGGGAAAATGTTTCACCCTCAACAAAAATCTCTGGTGTTATGCGAGTGTCGTGAAGAGATTGACCCATCTAAAATCCCACCTGAGATAAGGCCTATAAATGAAGGAAGTGGTTGTAAAACTGTTTGGTACTCAGAGCCTCAGACAGATAACTTTGAAGATAAGTTGCTCACCTTTTTACAAAGTGAAGGGAGAACCCTGGAGGACATCCAGAGTCTATATTCACCCACCAAAGAGGGTAATAGCAATCCTGAAGACATTATCAGTGCAGTCGGTGATGTTATGAGCAGAGCAAACAAATATCCTAACACCCACCCATACAGACGTCTGCGGACATATTCAGAGATTAGTCCCACTCCCGCTGGAGAGGAATCCTTGGACAATTGGCTGGAGCAAGCGACACTCTTAGTAGAGGAAGGAGAGTGCTCGGACAAAGAGAAACGACGCCGGATCCTAGAAAGTCTCAAGAGACCAGCTTTTGAAATTATTCAGGCTGTGCGTTTGACTAAACCTGATGCTAGCCCACATGAGTACATAAAGGCTATAGAGAGCATTTTTGGTACAGTTGAGTCCCCAGAAGAACAATATCTGTCTTTTAGAGCCCTCCACCAACTTCCCGATGAGCGTTCCTACGAAGAATAGAGAGATCTCTTGTCAAAGTAGTGCAAGGAGGGGGTTTATCTGTCAGCGCTGCAAACAGCGCTCATTTAGAGCAGTCCACCTTAGAGGGTCCACCTTGTCAGGTTTATTCAATGATGATTATAAAATTAATGTGTGCTTATGAAACATTTGTGCAAGGAGATGCTCCACTCCTGTCTCATGATCCAGTCAGGAGACCATCCTGCCTTGTCATCCTGATGGAGCATTCTGTCTTCATGAACTGATTAATTGTTTTGTCAGAACAATACCCTGTTTGTAACCATACGTCATGTTCTGTTAATAAACGCTCTGCAGAGAAGGGCCAGTGGGAGACAGTATGTTTGAGTCTGGGGTTCAACTGTCTCTCCTTCCTGCAGGAATTATATCGATGAGTCTGTATTTCAGTTCTTCTTAAGAAAATGAACCCGACACACCTCTGAACTCATGTTGCTTCAGTTGAAAATAAGGGAAAGGAGCAGTAATCCTCCTACATTTTTGAACCTGTTTATAGAAGTGATGGAAGAGGAAAGTCGCCAGTCAGCCAGACAAAGCCAAGTGTCACACCTGCGTCCCCAACGTGTGCGCACTATTCAAGCCGAAAAAGAGAAAGAACACTCCTCACCCTCCAGAATTGAACTTCAAGCTCAGATCCAAGAGTTGAGAGCACAATTAGAGCAGACAGCTCAGCCACTCACCGATGAGTCCATTAATGATCCTAAAGAGAAACAAAACCAAAAACATGAGGCAAAGAGTGAACTGCAATCACTAAGAAAGCAAGTGAAAGCCTTAGAAAACAAAATGTGTGCAATGGCTGTAAAATACACTACAGACCCCTCACAAGAGCACACACAGCAACCTTACAGATGCAAAGTAGCATCTGGTAGCACTGGTGTAGCACTGGTGAAGACAACAGCAGAAAATGAAATCTTGGGACAGATAAAGTGGAAAGGGCCAGGTCTACTCTCTATCACTTCAGGTGCCAAATGCTATGCCACCTGCATAGTGGAAAAACAGATTGATCCAGGCAAAGACCTCATACTGATTGATGCACCCACTGCTCTGTTACTCCCGGCAGGTCTGTTGGTACGGCCTGGTGTGCTCCCAGATACTGACGTAGACAAAAGTTGCACTGTGCTCATTCAAAATGAGTCCAAAAAGACAACTTCCATCCCAGTTGGGACTGTTGTGGTGGAGATGTTTGCTGTGGACACGGTTACCCCCGTCCAGCCTTCTGACCCCAAAACCGGAGACTTAGAAGTCTTTTCAATTTCGGGAACTCCCCCATCCCCGAAGAGTGGAAGAGACGGTTTCAGCAGAAGTTGGCTAAAAGGCAGAAGGTTTTCTCACTGCATGAGTGGGATGTTGGATGTGCCAAGGGTGTTGAACATCACATTCGCTTCAGGGAAAGGTCAAGGAGGCTAGCACCTGCAGACATTGATGATGTGCGGCGGAATATCCAAAAATTATTAGCTGCTGGCATTATTACCGAGTCGCGCAGCCCATATGCCTCTCCAATTGTTGTAGTCAGAAAAAAGAATGGCAGCATAAGAATCTGCATTGACTATAGAACTCTTAATAACTGCACCATACCCGACCAATACACAATGCCCCGCATCGATGATGCCTTGGATTCTTTATCAGGCAGCCAGTGGTTCTCAGTACTAGACCTGCATAGTGGTTATTATCAGATAGAGATGGCTCTTGAAGATAAAGAAAAAACTGCATTCATTTGCCCCCTTGGGTTTTATCAATTTGAACGCATGACACAAGGAATAACAGGAGCGCCCGCAAGATTTCAGCGCTTAATGGAGAAAGCTGTTGGAGATATGCATCTTCTTGAAGCTCTTGTGTACTTGGATGACATAATCATTTTTGGGAAAATCCTTGAAGCGCATGAGCAGCGTCTACTGAAAGTATTGGATCGACTGGAAGAGGTTGGTTTAAAGGTTTCTATTGACAAATGTCAATTCTGTCAGCCTGAGGTGAAGTACAGTATGTGGGACACATTGTTTCTGCTAGTGGAATAGCTACTGATCCAGACAAAGTGGAGGTGGTAAAACACTAGAAAGAACCCACTCACCTGAAACCGTTGAGGTCCTTCCTCGGATTCAGCAGTTATTATCGGCGATTTATTGCAAATTATTCTGCTATTGTTCGTCCCCTCTCTGAGCTAACAAAGGGTTATGCTCCCACATTGCAAGATCTCAAGTGCAGAAAGAGTGTTGGACAAAGTAACGTCTATTTCAAGCCATCAGAACCATTTGGAGAACGTTGGACTCAAGCCGCCTGCCAGCAGGCGTTTGAGCAGATACGCGACTGTTTGATCAATGCCCCTGTGTTGGCATTTGCTGGCCCTACAAAGACATATATCTTACATGTGGACGCCAGTATGAATGGACTGGGTGCTGTCCTGAACCAGGAGTATCCTGAAGGGCTAAGACGCAAGCTTAAAGATTCAGAACACAATTATCCAGTCCATCAACTGGAATTTCTGGCATTAAAATGGGCTGTTGTAGACAAGTTCCATGATTACTTGTATGGAGCTAAATTCATTGTTAGAACTGACAACAACCCATTGACTTATGTGTTGACCTCTGCTAAACTCTGGACATCGTTGGCTCACTGCCCTTTCCACCTATGATTTCACCATCCAGTATCGTCCTGGGAGGCACAACATCGATGCAGATTTGTTGTCTCGACAGTAAACAACTGAGGAGATCAAAGAGTGGAATAGTATTCCATCTGCTGGCATCAAAGCTTTTTGCAAGTAAGCTTGCATGATTGAAAAGGTAGATGTGCCTGACAGGTTGGTAGATCAGCTGGGAGCTCCTGCTGCAGCTGTGCCAGAAGCCTACATGTTCCCACTGAACCTCAGCCTTAACACCATTGAGCTGCTGAGTCTGCAAGACATCCGGGCGTCACAAGATATGGACCCAACAATTGGACCAGTAAAGAAAGCGCTGGAAAATAATAAAGAACTGACGCACTCAAAAAATGACTCACCTGAAACTCTGTTGCTTCTACGTGAAAGACACGAGTTGGAGTTAAAGAATGGATTACTCTACCGGGAAAAAGAAAAGATGTGTGGAAAACAAATCAAACAACTTGTATTACCAGCAAGATATCATTCAATGGTGTTGAGATCTCTACATTATGAATGTGGTCACATGGGAGTAGAGTGCACCGTTGAACTGGTCAAAGAAAGATTCTATTGGCCACGGATGGCAGCTGAGGTTGAGCAGTACATTCAAACCTGTGGTAGATGCATCGCCAGGAAGACGCTCCCTCATCATACCTTTCCTTTGAATCAAATAACAAGCAATGGCCCTGTGGATTTAGTTTGTATTGACTTTTTGTAAATAGAGCCAGACTCTAAAGGTGTAGCAAATGTGTTAGTTGTGACAGAACATTACACAGATTACTGTTTATTCAATGATGATTATAAAATTCATGTCTGTGAGTGCTTATGAAATATTTGAGCAAGTAGATGCTTCACTTTGTCTTGTGATTCAGTCAGGAGACCACCCTGCCTTGTGATTCAGTCATGGAGCATCCTGTCTTATGACCTGATCAACTGTTCTGTCAGAACAATACTCTGTTTGTAACCATGTGTTATGTTCTGTTAATAAAAGACTTACTGTGAATTTCAGTTTTTCTTTTACAAACCTACATTTTTGAACCCAACATTTTTGGTGCCGAAACCCGGGAGTCAAGATCCAATTGTCCAGGACAGTGTGGGACCAAGGCCAAGAATCTGTTGACAGCTGTCCCCCCTTCGCCGGACGGGGCCAGTTTGGTCCAGCCCTGCCCTGGGCATCCTGGTGACAACTCCCTGAGGACTGATCTACATGACAAAGGGTAGGCCTAAAGATTTTGATCAAAAGTTGGTCTGGGACCATTTAAGTTACAGCTGTAATCGCAAGAATATTTAACGAGACCAAGTCTTGTTGACAGATATGGCATCTAAGTATTCTGTGCGTTTGAGTTTGGGACTCTGTGTTGTTCTCGAGATAGTAAGGTTTACAGCTGCCGCAGCAGGGATGTTTGACGAAACCAAGTTTTGTTAACAGAAATGGCATCTGGGTATTCGGTGTGTGCGAGGGCCTGTGCGTGCAGAGTCTGGGGCTCCAAAGTGTACACATAAAAATAGGAGTTTTGCGTCTATATTGGTTAAAACATATATTAAAATAGGAGTGACTGTGTGAAAGTGTGTGAGGAAACAATCGAACCTTTCAGGTTGTTTCATACCCAAAACAGCAGGGGTTTAATACAGTACAGCTCTTGTGGATGCAGAGGCAAGAATTTCTCACCTGAAAAGGTAGAAGCAGAAATTACCTCAACAGTTTTTGTGGCTATTTTCCTGCTGAATAAACATGCAGTGCGTAGAATACCCTAGGTGTTTGTACTGGACTAAATTCTTAGAAATTGGTAAAGGTCAAAGTAAAGTCAGGGATAATTTAAAATCTACGATTAGAAGTTTGTAGAAGCGCAGGATCCAACAAAAAATAAAACACTTGAATATATGGTTTAAAAAAATATGGGTTTGAGGGACGCCTCTATTCCAAAATAATAAAATAATAGAACTTAAGGATAAAATAATTAAAGAGAGCCAGGGAGGTAAAAGAATTAAAAAGGATGAGTTCAGGAAAGAGTATAGAGAAGATCATAAGGGGTATGGAAATTTTGTGTCAGATTGATCCAAGTAATTTAAAATACTTGTAGAAGTGGAAGGAAAAGTATGAAATAGATGGTGTGTGGAAGTAGATCAATGGAGAAATGTTGTGTGCCGGCTAGAAACAAGCACTAGTGCAAAAATAGATAAATGAAAAAAATTAATAAATAAATACATAGATAAATAAATAAGTAGATAAATAAGTAAATAGTTAAATGAGCTCCAAATAGCGAGTTGTTGATATAATACACTGTAAGACTTTTCACTGTGAATTTACAGTAATTTACTGGCAGCAGCTTCGCCAGTAAACTACTGTATTATTTACAGTATCTTGCTGTAATATATAAATACAGTATATTGCTGTAAATGATTCTACAGGTAATTACTGTAAATTTACAACAGATCGTATATATTCATTTAATGTACATTTACAGTAATTTACAGGCAGCAGCTTTGCCAGTAGACCACTGTATTTTTGCAGTTCTGCTTACAGTACATTAATTCTACAGTTCATTACTGTAATAATACAACTACTAAAAAAGTAATACAATTATTAGAAATAAATTATATAAATAAATGAAAGCTGGAAAATATTCAGTTTCTTTTCAAATATTTATTTGAAAAATAGTGCCTCATGAAAATTACAACATTGTCAAATTGTGTGATCTGAATACTGTAAAGGATGGACAGAAAAACTTTGCTCACACTAAATGTTTTCAATTCTAATGCTAAAACTCTCATACTGGAGCTAAACTTGCTTCTTATACAAATACCCCAGCATTTTCCCTAACACTGTATGCATATTAGGGCTGGGAATCACTAGGTGCCTCTTGCAATATTTTGCAATTCATAAAAAATGAGCAAAACAGTAAAGCAAAGCGCACAGTGCTTCTTCTTAATGTATCATATAAACATTTTAGTCTGCATTATAATCACGAACAATTTAGCATCATAAACTAAACATTAATAACCTTTAAAATTTGTGCCATCATATTTGGCAAGAATATGGAACACTTTTTTAATATTTCAAATGCAGCCGGGGATCAGGACGACTACTCGTTTTCCACAAGTCCACAAAACTTGTTAATATTCCTCCATACTGCTCGTCCAATGTAATCCAAGTGTCCAAAATGGGTAGTGTCCTTAATTTACTAATAACTACGCCATTTAGTATATTTTTAGAGCCTAAATAGAAGTACATTGCATCTCTTGCGCGCACGCCGATGTGCGTTCATGAAACTACGGAAGGCGAGGCAGACGAGATCGCGCAGTCTCTTTTTCTTTCATTATTTGTTTTAAATCAATATCCAACTCCTCTTGTGTTTGTCCTGGTTCGTCTGCAGCTCTGTTGCTCTTAACACAATGTAAACAGTGTATTATCGGCAGCAAAGACTCTGAACGCCGAGGCTTCCGTAGTTTCGTGAATGCGCAGGTGAGCGCTCCGTGGAGTAATATATTCTTTTTAGGCTCTAAAAATAGTCTAAATGACGTCGTTTCGAGTAAATTCTGGACGCTACCCACTCAGGACATTTGGATTACATTGGACAAGCAGTATGGAGAAATATTAACAAGTTTTTGTGGACTTCTAAGGACCTTGTTGGCTCGGGCTCAATCGAACTCCATTATATGAAAGTTGGGGTAAAACGAGAAGTCGTCCTGATCTCCGGCTGCATTTGAAATATTTGCTCACCATGAAGGTAAGTGGAAAATAAAGTTAAATCAATCTGTGGGTGAACTATTCCTTTAACAATATTTTGCAGACTGCACATAGATTTAAGTGCTAATGTGGGGACTTTTCTACATGCTGAACCGTTGCAAATAGAACTAAATCTTGCGAGATCTCACCATGCTCTTACAAAATTTTGTGAGATTTCCTTTGGAAAAATATCAATACAGCATTTTTTTTAATATCAATATGACACCGCAACATATAACATCGTGCATCGTTATTTTGTCATACCCCTAATGTGTATGCGTGTGTATCAGACAAAGTCCCACTTGAAATCACTGATCTTCTCGATGAGTGTGCTGACATGCGGATTCACAGATGTTGACTTCTTCTGGACCATCTTGCCGCTCTTCTTGCTTTTCACCATCTCATGGCTTGCTTTTGTGCCTCTCTCCGGGTTGATGTCAATGCAGTTTCTGTAAAACAACATCGACAAAAATTTTTTTTTTCCTTATGGTTTTATCAGTCTATGAATGTAGCATGTCAACAATATACAATGTAGTGATCCAGTATGTTGAACCACAAAAAGGAGTTTCAGACGTAACATTACTTCAAAGGTAGCATTTGTAGTGTTTGTGGTTGCTATACTTGTGTCAGAGCCTAAGGACCATTGGCTATCACGTCAAGGTTATTGGCTTATGGTGTTGTATGAAGAAAAGTCAATCAAATCAAGCTCTGTGGAACACTATATTTGAAAGAGAAGCTACCTCTGAATGAACTCCAATGTGCATGCTGCTTCATGTTGGTACTGCAGGTCAAAATTGTAGTAGGAGGAGAAGACTACTGCAAGGCCAAGAACAAAGGATGTCCCATCACATAACACCTCTTTCTCGATGCTCAACATCCATCGGTTTGCCTGTGCCATATGACCTAAGAAAAAGACAAGTTGGAAACAATAAACAGAGATCCCAGAAATAATGGAATCAGTCTCGTCTGATTATGTTTCTACGGAAGAGGATTAGGGCTACTGCAGAAGAAAAATAATTCTGAGAAAAAAAGTCAGAATCCTGCATTTTCAGAATTTGAAAAAAAAAAAATCTCTTCAAATGTTCTGAGAAATAAGTCTAAATTCTGACTTTTCTCAGAAATCAAAAAAAGAAAAAAAAAATTTAAAAAATTTTCTTTTTCAAATTTTCTGGAAAAAAAGTCAGATTAAAGTCAGAAATCTTGACTTTTCCCCTCAGAATTCTGAGATTAAAGCCAGAATTCTGGCATTTTTCTCAGATTTTTTTTCTCCAGTGGCCCTAATCGTCTTCCGTATGTTTCTATGATAACACAAAACATATTTAGTAAAGTATGAGCATAGCTATCAATATTTTATTCACATTCAAAGTCAGATATTGTACTTACCAGTCACAATCAAACGTGGTGTGTCAGGCAAGCGTGACTGTCATCTGCACAAGTGCAGGTGTGGCAGACTCCTTTTGACTACATTTTGACTGGCAATGAATGGACTAGGTTTTTTTTTTTACAATAATGGAAAGACTTTAAATCCACCATTAAAAAAAAAAAAAAAACAGAAAACATAACGCTGACTCTTAGTAATTTTGGCCAAGTTTAGCACTTTGCCTGTTTTGTTTCTCTTTTGATGTGGAAACTCAACTGAAATAATTTATAGAGCACTTTAACACAACAGAGGAAACTTATAACATGCTAACTCAGACCTGCCATGTTATTTATCCATTCCCCTGATGTTTTAATGTTAATTTAACATTAAATTGAGAAAAAAGTGAATAATGTGAACTTACTCTGTGAACAGTGTGGAGGACGTTGGGCAGCTCCAGGCATCTGCAGTTGGCTGAGCAGTTTTTCCGAGGACCGATGGAATCCTGTTTTCCCGCACTTTTTCTTTCACCTTCCCATAATGCTTAGCAGTTTACAGTAAAAGTGCAGTAATATTGTAAAAAGAATGACATTCTCTGAAATTGCTGTAATCTTTTTTTTTTCTCCCAGATTGCATTGCAGTTTACAGTATGATACTGTATGGCAGTGATACAGTAAAATACTGTTCAGATTTAACTGTAATTTTACATCAAAGGCTTACAGTGTACATGCGCAAAGTAGATACAATGTTATTATTAAAAATTAAATAAATAGATCTAATGTTGTGTATGTCCATCTTTTAATGTTATTTGCTTCCGTCTTTAAAGTTATGTTTGTGGGTCTTTTAAGTTGTTTGTGAATCTAAAAGATAATGAAACACCGTTTAGAGGGAGACAGCTTGAATCTGCAGCAGCGTGGAGGGTGGTCAATGGAACAGCGACTGCAGCGCTGATTTCAGCTGACAGCCTTCCTAATGCGCCTGCATGGTCTCCAATAACCTTAGGTTCAGAACCAAAAATTAAAAACAAATAACCCGCCAGAAAATTAATATAAGTCATGCAAGCTACATACCGGGAATAGAAAAAATTTAGAGGGGTTAAATAAGTGGATTATGCAAGCTAAAACATAGAAAAAGCTATGAAGTGTAGCTTGGACCATGATTGGGCTCAAGTGAGGGCCAGTGGTCACAGGTGAAAAACAAGGGGTCACGTAGAAAGCACAATAGGTGCTACAATTGTGATAAGGAGGGCCACTTTGCTCGAGAATGTCCAGACCACCGCAGAGTGACCCTCCCCGTCGCCAATATTGTGGTCAGCGCAGACGCCAGGCATCATGTGTACCAGCAAAAAATGCAGTTACTTGTTGTCCCAGTGGAGGTCCTGGACCTACAGCAAATTTTCCTTTCTTTTTAAACACATCAGAAAGCATTTAAACATTCAAGCAGTAAAAGTGGAATTTTTGTGTGACAACGCAGCCAATAAATCTGTCCTGAGGGATGAATTACTTCAGATTAAAGAGGGACCAAAATGGATCACTGTAGTGTCTGCTGATGGGAAAATGGTGGTTCAGCGCATTTCTGAAAAACAATTGGTCACCGATGAAGAGGGATTCACGTCGGAAGCTGATTTTGTATTAAGCCCAGACTATCCAGTTAATTTATTAGGCAGAGATTTGTTAAGGAAATTGCAATTAGTGCTGGTGCCTACAGACAAAGGATTGGGAGTTTAAAAGATTTTATGCTGCAAGGGGAAGTTACACCAGAGCTTGAAGCAGCTGACACACGTGATACATTCAGGCTCATTCCCAAAAGCATTTTATTCCCTGGATCTAACCACCCGGGGGAAAAGATGAACCAAAGGAGGGTTATATAAATTTTTATGTGGATGGGTCAGCTTCCGGAAAGAAATTAGTTGGTTTTGCAATTGTAGAGGTGTATGGAGAATGGGGGATATTAAATGCATTTAAAAAAGAAAAAAACATGAATAGTTCTAGCAATTAATGGACAGGCAGTTAGACTTATATGCGATTCAGGAGCCTGTAATACTTCTTTTAATGATAATGTAAATGCTAAAACCATCTAAAATGCTAATTTTTGTAAAATCAGCAAATGGTCAAACATCCTAGGGATGGATGTCAAGGGCAATAGAAATGGAAGACCTTCAAACAGGAAAAATGTTGAAGGTTGCATGTTTTTGTAGTAATATCACCAACTCACCCTATTAATCTGTTAGGACGAGACTTGATGGAAAATTAGGCATTGCAATTTTTCCCCCCCTGGGGGGAATGAAGGTTACACGAATATTACATGTAATGGCATTGCTACTAAATCCTTCTGTGTTTTATGCAACATGCTTATCATCTCTGCTCCATGTCTATCTGTTCCAACTACGGAAACACCCTTATAAAATTCTGTTCGATGTAAAACCCCAGGTTCAAGATTTAACATGTGTTAAAATAACTCAGCATTTTTTGCTATCACAATTTGATGAAAATGATTTCAAAGATATTCCAAATGCTTTGTGGTCTACAGGAAGAATTGATGTAGGACTGTTGACAACTGTAGATCCAGTTAAAATAGTTCCTAAATAACAATACAGGCCAAGGATAAAACAATATCTGCTAAAATGTGAAGCAAAGGAAAGTATAAAACCAACTATAAAAATTTTCGCGGGTACTGAAACAAGTCTGTTGCTTGGGCCATGTTATTTCAGAACAAGGTAAAAAGCTACAGGAAGAGTGAAAAACTGTAATAGCTAAAGAGCGTAAGCCAGTAATTAAAGAACAAATGTCTTTTTAGAATTGTGCAATTACTGCAGGGCTTAGATTCCACATTATGAAAAAAAAACTCAATTTTTCTTAAGTTTTATTTATGACACACTAGTTGCTATGTGAGATACAATTTAATGGATCCCAGAAGCAGAACAGAAATTCACAAAGCTAAAAGTAGAACTTTTCTCAGCAATTGTCTTAACTCTACAAAATTATCAAAAACCGTTCATCCAAACAGTTGGATGAGTTAAGCAAGTTAAATAAACTCAGGCGCGCTGGAAGCTGTTTCAAGCGAGGGGGGCTGATGGCTGGGTTTGAAAAAACATGACGTCATTATGTTGAGGGCTGTGGCTGACGTTTTTAACATAATATTGTAGGCGTACATTTGTCGCCAAAAACTGCCATTTAAAATGCATCGGAACAAAGCATGAACATTTTAAACTTTATTTCTTCTCTTTTAATCATTCAAAACAAACAACAGCTCCCAATCAACAGGATCAGGAATACTTGAATAAAACATGGCCTAAATATAGCCTAAACTGAGCATTGAACATCTTGAAAGTCCATTCGACTATGGATATGGGGAATGATTTCATATCTGAAACAAAAAACACACACAAAAAAACCAAAAAATTTACTAATTTCATATTTTATCACTAAATAGCTTAATACAGACATAATACTTAGTGATATGCAGCCTTATTCTAGCGTAGACTTCTTCAGCCACAGGACTAAGACGAATAGGCACATAAATAACACTAAATGCGGCAGTATAGGGGAATTAAAACCATTTCTTACCTCGAAATAGTCAGAAATACATTTCTGCTGCCTATTGCTAGCCATGCCTAAACGAATGTGAGGTGGCGGAAGCTTCCGGGGGAGTAGCCTAGTTTTTTATGAAATATTAAAATAATGAATCATTAGTTTACATCTTATATATAGCCCATCATTTTAATCCCATATCAAACACAGTCTTTTAAGAAATAAATACATAATTAATTTCATGTTTTTAAGTACAATATTATGTTACTCCACAGCCCCCCACCATGGGGGGCTGATGCTATGACGAGGGAGGCTGCAGCCCCCACAGCACCCCCCCTTCCCGTGCCACTGAATAAACTCTGTGTTGTTACAGTCTCATGGTGATAAGCTCAAACTTGTAGTGTCCTACTCTTAAGGGATAAAGGGGACCCGTGGAAACAGTAGCTCCCCCATATTCTTATTTTTTACCTTTATTATGTTGTGTAGTTGGATGTGTGTGTGTGTGTGTATGTATATATATATATATATATATATATATATATATATATATATATATATATATATATATATATATATATATATATATATATATATATATATATATATAAAACTGTAACTGGAGCGTGTAACAAAAGTAATTTCCCTCTGGGATTATTAAAGTATTTCTGATTCTGATTGAAAGCAGCAGCTATTTTGAGCCATGAGTTTATCATGTCTCCACAGGAGGGATATTGAGTATAGTACAACAAGTATTTAATCCAACTGCAGGATTAAATAACTACTTTAAAAATTTTTGCAGAGCATGTCTCACATGTTGTAAGTAATGAAGAAGAGGGGGAATATGAAGGGTGGACGCCAGTGGGAAAGGGAGAGGAAGAGGACGGGGAAGAATTAAAATAGAGACAGTAAAGGAAGCAAACGGGATTTAGAGGAAAGTAGTTCAGAGGAAGAGAGGGTAGTTAGGAGAAAAGTTGTGAATAAGGAATTTAGAGTGAGGAAGGTCAGGAGAAAAGCAGAGATGGAAAGCAGAGATGTCCAAAATGTGGGGAAGATCATAAAATTGAAGAATGTAAGGAGGATGTACTGGAGAAATGTTGTAACTGTGGGGGAAATCATAGGGTCACGTACGGAGGATGTGAGGTAAGGAAGAGGGCTAAAGAAATGGTGCAGATTAAAACATCTAAAAATATAAGCTATGCAGAAGCTGTTAAAAGTGTGAAGGAACAGGAAAAAAGAGTGGTTGAGCAAATGGGGAGTCAAACAATACAGCAATCTAAAACACTACCAGAAGATAAGGTCACTTATTCAGTGGAAAATCTAGTCCTATTCATAGCTTATGTTATCAACTGTACTGATCAAGCTAAGAACAAAACTGAGAAGATTAAAATAATAGTGAAAGGAGCTGAAAAATTCTTGGGATTTAATGAAGGAACATGGGAAGAAATAAATAAAAAGCTAGAGGTGGATAAGAAGTCGGGAACAGCAAATGAAAGTAGTTGATGCTAATACTTCAATGGAACGCTAGGAGTTTGATAGCCAATGGACCGGAATTTAAAGGTTTTATTGACGAGCTTGAAGTCCAACCAGATATAATATGTGTGCAGGAAACTTGGTTAAAATCAACATTAGATTTTTTGATTAGGCGATATATTAGTATAAGAAGAGATCGAGAAGAAGGAGGGGGAGGTGGATGCGGAATATTTATAAAACCAGGGATACAATATCAGATCTTAGGAAAAGAACTAGAATTCATAGTAATTGAGGTATGGGAACAAGGAGGTAAATTTAAAATAATAAATTTCTATAATCCTTGTAAATCGTTATTGGCTGAAATAATGGTGGAATTATTAGAGTATTTGGAGGGGAGGGTAATTTGGTGTGGGGATTTCAATGCAAAAAGTACACTATGGGGTAATAGTAATGATAAAAATGGGTAGGTTATAGAAGAAGTGATGGAAATGAAAAATTTAGTATGTATTAACGAGAGAAGGGGAACAAGAATCAATATAAGAACAGGGATGGAGTCAACTATTGATCTAACAATTGTATCAAATGATATCGCTGGTATCTGTAAGTGGTCGGTTGATAAGGAAACCACAGTGGTAGTGATCATCAGTGTTGGGAAAGTTCTCTTTCTACGTGAACTAGTTCAACGTTCAGTTCACACATTTTAAAATTAACTAGTTCAGTTCATAGTTCATTATTCAAAATTTTAAACTAAGTTCACAGTTCCAAAAAATGAACTAGTTCATAGTTCTTTTTTTTCATGTATTGCTCAATTACATCATAGCCTACTGTAGAACCACAGACAGCAATTATTTTATCAGTTGTAACACTGAAACTGTGCGTCAGATTTCATCTTCATATCCAGTTTTGAATCCTTATCCAACCAGGGTTTACATTAGCATTGAGGGGACAGCATTTCCCCATTGTTGCTTTAACGCTTTGTTGCTGTCCATTCACTTCACACTAGTAGCAGCTGCAGCTTTCACCCCTACAGTATATTCTCAAAAACATCAGGAAAAATGTGCTGCTTGAATGGTCTTTTTTATGAGGAATTATTAAAAGAAAAACAGGAAAGTAGTCTTTAAGATGCAATTTTTTTTTTATTTTTATAATTTTTTCCATTTGAAATTCCATTTGAGTACATATGTAATTTCAGATTTGCTTTGGATGTAACTGAAGTGCGGATTTTTTTACTGAAAGCCGGCGGGCAAAGTTTGCAGAGAAATGTAAGATTGTTGCCATCATCCTCACCGACCACCTGGTCATAAACCTGTTTTAAGTGATCATACTGCTGCTTTGTCGCCTCCACGGTTGCCTCCATGCTGCTGTGGCTTCCACGCTGCATTTTGTTTTGATGACACACACGGCTGTAGGCTAGAGTCCTGCAACGGGTCGGGTACCCGCGGGTCCCCGACGGGTCCCCGACGGGTCCCCGACGGGTCAACCGCTAAAATGCTCTTTTGCGGGTGAAAAATACATAAATAAAAATAAACGGGTCGGGGGTCGGACGGATATTTTTTTTAGTGCGGGCGGGTAGTTGGTGATTTTTTTTTATGCGTGTGTGTGGTTATGGGCATCAGAAATGTTGTATTAATCAGGCACTGGGGTCACCCTTGTTGTAGCTTAAAGCCCTGCCGGCAGTGTGGGCTTCCCTCCAAAAAGGCCACAGTCAGTGCATACACGTGTGCTGCAGTGTTAATGGCGCTGTTCTGCAGCGCAGCGTACTATAGCCTATTACTTGATGTGTTAACGGGTCGGGTTGCGGGTTAAATATCAACGGGTCAGGTCGGGGTCGGATTTGAATTTAAGATATCCGCGGGTGACGGGTCGGGTCTGGTAGTCATCCTAACGGGTTCGGGCGGGTGCGGGTTGGTAAAACTCGACCCATGCAGGACTCTACTGTAGGCTACGACACTGGTAGCTGGTGTTGCCAGATTGGGTGTTTTTCCCGCTACATATTAAGGCCTGTTTTCGGTGTGATTTAGCCGGGGTTTCGCCCGGAGGGCTTTAGAGAAATTTGGCAACCTATTGAACGGAGTTGAACTGAGAGAGCGTACCGTTCACAGACACCCGAATGAACGAGTTCACAATAACGTTCATCAGGCAGTAATACAGTACGTTCAGTTCACTTTCGCCCAAAATATGAACGAGTTCATGAACTTTCGTTCAATAAACGCGTTCAGGCACAACACTGGTTATACCACCCTGGATTCTACCAGAAACTACAGTGGATTTATCAATAATGGTTAGGAAACAACACAAATCAAATGTTGTAGATAGATATTCAGCGCAATCACATTTAAATAATTACTATAGTCATGTCCAAATTTATACAGATGCATCAAAAATCGCCGGAAAAATAGGAATAGCGTGTACAATTCCAGAATTCAATTTGAATATAGGGAAGCGAATTACGGATGGGTTATCGATTTATACAGGTGAAATGTTAGCAATACTATTGGCTTTACAATGGATAGAGGATGTAAAACTACTGCAAACAATAATTTGCTCAGACTCAAGCTCAGCTTTGATAAGCATAAAATATAATAATACGGAAAGTAGGATGGACATCTTGTTAGAAATATATCATAATCTACTTAGAATACAAAATATGGGGTTAGTAGTTACATTTGTGTGGGTTCCAGCACATACAGTATAGGAGTAGTAGGAAACGAGAAGGCTGATAAAATGGCAAAGAAGGTAATACATAATCCTATTAGTTTTGCAGTTGGGATGAGTAAATCTGAAGGGAAAAGTAAAGCCAAAGAAGAGCTCATGAAGATATGGCAGAGAAGGTGGGAAGAAGGGTTAACAGGAAGGTGGTTTTATAAAATTCAGAAGTTTGTAGGAAGGAAAAAAAAGGGAAGAAGAAGCAGGCAGGAGGAAAGAATAATAACAAGGTTAAGGTTCGGTCATACAGGGCTTAATTATTCACTTTTTAAAATACAGAAGCATAAAACTAGGAAATGTGATTATTGTGAGAAGTTTGAAACAATAGAGCATGTTATTTTAGAGTGTTATAAATATGAAGAAGAGAGAAGATGCATGTTGAGAGAGTGTGAAGGTATTAAAGAAAGGTTTAATTTAACAGAATTTTTGAGGAAAGATTTGGGAAGTAGACATATTCAAATAATTATTAGATTTCTTAAAAAAACAAGGTTATGTCATAGAATCTGAGTAGAGCAAGATGGTTGTGAATGTGTAAAGAATAACAAGGAGTAGGATATAAAGCTATATGCAAGCTAGGTAATATAAGTAGGTGTGTATGTGCGAATGTATGTGTGATCAGAAGTTATTGTAGGGATTAGGTATGAAGTGAAAGTATATAGATCATCACGAACCACACTCCATACCAGTAAGTGGCGGTAATGCTACTAAAAGTTTGTTGCCAACCGCCAATAAAAACCAAGAAGAAGAAGATGTTCACTGATTCAAGATTTTAGACGGTTATTGTTGCCGTGGGTTGTCCCTACGATATCCCACAAGAAGTACAGTTGGTTAAGTCCAGGGTAGAAGACAGCAGAGCTTCTACTCGAAGCTTGTGGGACTGTGTTCTAGCCGTTAGCTTACCATTAGCAGCTCGCTAATGGGATATAGGCTGCCGTTCGCTTATTCAGCTGGATGTAGGAGCTTGCATAGGACGGGTACTCAACCAGACAAGAGAGTTTGGACCCAGATAGCACTCTGAGCCACCAGGAAGTGCTCAGACGACCTCTGGCACCGTTGGAGACACGGATGGAAAGTTTGTGATCGTTTGTGGATTACGCACTTGGTTGGAGCTGTGACTGTGAGCGCCAGTATTTTTTTTTCTTTCCCGCTGGAGACGAGGACTGAACAGAGCAGAGCATTTCTGTAGGATTTTAACATAATCTTTCACCAGGTATTCCTTTTTTTTTTTCCTCATCACAAGCATCAGAACAGGCCTGCAACGTAGGGTTAAGTTGGGGTTTGCCGGCTTTAGGATTAGTCTATTGTTTTTGTTTTTTTTAAGAAATATTTTACTGTAAATTTGGATTAACCCATTGTGGGTGTTTTACTTTTGGGTTTGTTTTTCTTTTAAAAAATAAGGTTCAAAAGTAATTGTTTTTCTCAATAAAGTGATGGGTAATGTTAACACGTTATACTTTGTGTACTGTGATTATTTAGTCTGCAACTCCTTAGTTTAATATTAAGTGTGCAATACTAAATCTGAATAGTGTACAGATCAATGACATACATTTTAAAGAATATAAGATTGATAGAACCCAGAGCCCACTCAGTTAATTGGTGAGCTACATGTGGATGGCGCCAATAATCTGCATTGGATCGCGTACATGACATGAAATAAATATATATAAAGATAAAACCGAAGCCAAGTGTAACCAATAAACTTTGTTTTAAAAATGTAAGGAAAGAAAGTACATATGCTTGTGTAAAAATGTAATGAGTAGAAGTGAGAAATAGGAAGAAAAACAAGTAATGGAGTAAAGTATAGATACCTAAAAACTGTACTTAAGTACAGTAACGAAGTATTTGTACTTTGTTACTTGACACCTCTGTCTATAGCTTTATGTGAAAACTTATTACCAACAATGTGATTCAGAAAAGCAAGTGAAATTCATTTATCTGTTGGACCAGTCAGAGATACTTGGTAACGGGAAAAGTTTAATAAATGTTATGTCACTCTGGGTGGAGCTGAACACAAAAAGTCCTGTATTTAATGCTGAAGCCAAGAGGAACTAGTTATTGGTCAAGATGGCTCTTCAACAGTTTGCATGTGGGATCATTGTGATGATCGTTTTCCTCTCCAAAGGTAAAAAAAACAAACAATAAAACATACTTGATTATTTATATTACTCTTTGCTGTAAATGCTGTCAGGAAAAGGGCACACTGCCTGTAATCACTGAAACGTGTGTTACATTTCAGTGGTAAAAAAAAAAAAAATGTGTGGTGTAGATAGATACTTTATTATTCCCAAAGGGGATTGCATTCATTTTCCAGATTCTAGCATCATAAAACTGATGTTCGCAGCTATATGGAAGTTAAAGGGTTCTTTTTTTTTTCTTTTTTTTTTTCTTAACTTTAAATTAAATGGTTTCTTGCCATTTTTGAGGAACTTTCAAAAAGCATCTAAAATTATATTTGAAATGTATACGGTAATGTAATTGCTTAAATCGGGACCAAAATCTTTGGGTACTCTACTTTGGATAAAACCATAAAACACAAAAATAATACATTTTTTTTTTTTTGCATTTATTTTTTTCATTTTTTTTTTCTTTTTTTTGATAATCGGTGGTTTACGGTCATTATTCTAGACTCATATCCAGCAGAGCTATTTGGATTTAACCTCTCAAAACCCACCGGATTGCCAGCGCGATTTACAACTAATAACTAAGAATGCATGAAAATTACACAGGTAAAGTGTTTACCAATGTAGACATGTTAGGCGTCGTTGGAAAGCTTAGATTCTACAAAATTCAACCACCAAGTTTATTTATGGACACAGCGAGCACCAAAGCACACTGAACGCAGACATGGGAGCATGGTAAATTATAAATATGACAAAGCAGCCACAACAAGCAAGCATGTCTTTATTACTGCTGTTCAAAAAAGACCTCTCATTTACGAGAATAAAAAACTACTTCGAGTCTTGTTTGAACTGATGCAGCTTGGCTGTGTTTTACTCACCCCATTTTCATGGTGTTAGCTTTAAAACAATGAATCACACATGTAATTTGGACTTACGGTTTCTAAGATATTTGCTTTTCCATTTGGGTATGCAAAATAGGAGAGAATTTCCCAAAATGAGGCGGATGTTAAGAGGTACTATGGCTTATCTCTCAAAACTGATGCCTAGGCTGCTGCAGTGACACATTTTCCTTTTGTTATCATGTTGACTTCGAATAAAGTAGGTTTCCTTAGAAAAAAAAAGATCAGTCTGCAATATATTTGACAGATTATAAGATTAAACTGCAAAACTATAAAAACATGGACATTTTTACATTTGTCTGATTTTGGCACTACCATGTTACACTTTTGTATACATATTATTTTATGGTAAATTTAATGACGAAAGTGACTTGGTTAGTCATCTTTCACTATTTTAAATTTGGCTCTTTAGTATCTGATATCTTTAATATCTAATATGTGGACTACCTGTTAAGAGTGGTATGTGTGTGTGTAAGTGTGTATTTGTTACACTGTGAAGACCATTTTCCATAAATCTTAGCACACAGTGAGGACCGCTTGCTCCTTGTTGGGACCAATGTCTTGTCCACATTGGTACAAATGCTGTTTTAGGGTTATATGTTAGGTTTAGGACTAGGGTTTGGTATTAACATCTAATTGTTAAGTTTAGACCATGGGTCACAGCATCGCTGTTGAAATGGGTTAGAAATGAATGGAAATCAATGGTAAGTCTCCACTAGGGTAGAGAAATGTGATCGTGAAGGTGGGGGGAATGATAAGCTTTTCAGTTCCAGTGTCTGTGTCTCCGTCTAATGCTGTAAAATATCTCACCTTACCTATTTGTCTAACATATTTATGTGTTCAAATTTCAGGAATCAACACACAACATGGTAAGAACTAGTCTTTTTTTATGTATTAAACAACAAAAACATTTAATGATATTTTAGTTTTTTTTACTGCTGTTAATATTTCAAATTTACTGCAAATGTCCCATTGAGCTGAAAAAACGTATTTATTAATTGTAACCCACTATTTTACCCAAAAATAAATAAATAAACAATGGCATCATGATCATTTGTTCCTGACTTTGTGAATGTTGTCAGCCTGTGCCAGGTCTCCAATCAACAGCAGGATCCTAGGAGGGCAAGATGCCTCTCCAGGAGCTTGGCCCTGGCATGTCACTCTTACCCACCGTGGCGGGGTCTTTTGTCAAGGCTCGCTGATCACAGATCAGTGGGTTCTGACAGCTGCCCGTTGCTCAAGAAGGTAAGCAGCTGTGGTTTGGTATTTTTGCTTGTAGGGATAAAAACAATGTTTCACATGTACCCAACAGATAGTAATATGTTTGAATATCTTCTGTTGTGCCTCATTCATTTCTCTCGATCAACTCTGCTTCACATTTTTCTTTCTTTAAAAGGGTAAATTTTAAAATGAGATATTTAAAAGAGTAAAGCAAGAAGATAACGTTTTATCTCCACCTATTAATTAGTGATTTGAAAGCAATAGAGGTAGATAATGAGGTTATTGTTAATGTGATAATCAGTGGCATTACATTTATTCCATATTATTTGTTCTCTCTTCTCTAAGTTCTTACCTCAGTGGTGCAGTTTTGCACTTGGGTGCAAACAACCAGTCGAGATATGGGGAAGAAACTAGGAGAGTTCACTCAATCGTCTGCCATCAAGATTATGAAGCTTACTATAGTGTCGGTGACAATGACATCTGTCTTTTAAAGATGTCAGCTCCTGTCAACTTTACGGACTACATCCAACTGGTCTGCTTGGCTTCAGAAGAAAGCACTTTCTATGATGGAACTGCCAGCTGGGTCACTGGTTTTGGCTCAAATGGTAAGTCTTGCTTTATTTCTTTACAATCTCTTAATTTATAATACCAGTGTTGAAATCTTCATGAATATCTAACCTTTTTAAACATTTATTTTTAGGACACTATTATTATCCTGATACTTTCCAGGTAGTTGATGTATCAGTTTTTGGGAACAATAAATGCAGCTGCTTCTACAGAAACTCCTACTACTACTACTACTACTATTACGGCAACCTCCATTCAATAACAGAGAACATGATGTGTGCTGGAAGTGAGAATGGATCAAAGACTGCATATTATGTAACTACCTGTTTTCTTTTTATTCTTTTCTTTTTTTTTTTTTCTTTACTAACATATTCTTTTTTTATGTTTGGTCAAATATTAAAATTGCTGAAAATCACAGAATTTGTCAGTTCTTAACTGAAATGAAATAACTGCACTGACTCTCTGTGGTGGCTATAACATAACATTGACTGTGGTTATTTTATGCCTTGCCTCTAGGGGGCCTTTGAGGGGGAAAAAAAGCAATTAATTAAAGCTGCTAATATCTATATTCTCCTAAAAATTATTTCACAGGATGACGAGGGGGCAGCTCTAGTGACCAAAAAAGACTCCACCTGGGTCCAAAGTGGGATTGTGAGTTATGTTTATGGTCATTACCTCGGTCGACCTACCGTCTACACTCGTGTGTCCCAGTACCAGAAATGGATCAGCGACAGAGTCACTGGCATGGAACCAGGCTTTGTTACCTTCATCTCCCCAGGCAACGACACGGACTTGAACTTCACCTGTCCAACTCTACCACCTACCACAACAACTCCCTATCCTTATTTCACACATTACTATTACTTTACCGCTGATGACAGCATATTTGCCAGTGGTAAAGCTCTGGTTCCCATCTCTCACTCCTTCTCTCTCTCTGTTCTTGTTCTGCTTCTCCATGTCTTCTCTGGTGGGGCTAGAATCTAACTTAGCACTTTGAGTGACCTTTAACTTTACTTTGACATGTCAGATAGTTACACTGTACTGTTCTGCTCTGTTTACATGTGGTAGTTTGCTTTCACAAAATAATATTTCTACAAAACAGATGAAGGTTGAAATATCTTTAGTTATGGATTAGATACATAGGCGTAACTTCCTTAAGGACTGGTGTGGACATGTCCCCACCAATCTTGACCGGTAGGGGGACAGTCCCCACCAATATTTTGTACACGTATTTTGCTTTCGGTGCTGTGTATATCTGATTAAAACCCCATTCATGCCGCTCTTCAAAAAGAATATTAAAAAAGTTCTCCCCGCTGCTCACCGTCCACAAACCCCGACAAAAAAACTCAGAAAAAATAATCTGTTGCCTCTCGCTTTCTCCCCATCACCCCCCTCCATCCTCTCCCCATAACACCTGTCGCTTCCCTCCAAAAATGCTAACCCATTCAGGGACAGCAGTGGACTCAGACTTGCAGGTGAGAGGGACTTGTGAAATATTATGACCTAATTTTAGTCAGGAGAGGCTTAAAGTAGTAAAAGAATAGAGAATACTGTAAAAATAAGTTAATACCATATTTAAAATATATCTGAACCGTTGGAAAAAAAAACTCAAACCACTTTTTTCCGGCCCTGTTATGTCAGCTACACTAGAGTCCTGCAACGGGTCGGGTACCCGCGAAAAATACATAAATAAAAATAAACGGGTCGGGCGTTGGGCGGATATTTTTTTAGTGCGGGCGGGTAGTTGGTGATTTTTTTTTATACGTGTGTGTTGTTATGGACATCAGAAATGTTATATTAATCAGGCACTGGGTGCAGCGCAGCGTCCAATAGCCTATGATGTGTTAACGGGTCGGGTTGCGGGTTAAATATCAACGGGTCGGGTCGGGTTCGGATTTGAATTGAAGATATCCGCGGGTGACGGGTCGGGTTCCGTAGTCATCCTAACGGGTTCGGGCGGGTGCGGGTTGGTAAAACTCGACCCGTGCAGGTCTCTAAGCTACACTACATTCAGTATCGTTGCCATAGAAACAGACAACAGCGCCAATATATCAGAATTACACGCAAATAATTTCCCATATAAAAAACAGGACTTTCAGTCCATTACAGTTTTCCGTTTTTAGAGGGTTGTTTATTTTGCGTTTATTAAGTGATGGCTGTGGTATATTAGCTTTCACTGCTATAAGCTTTCGCAGCAGTTATTGATTAATTTAAACACCTGCTCTACTGATGGTCTATCGGAGTTGGTGTTTGGGTTAAACATAAAGAACACCTTTTATTTGAAGCTTCTTGTAGCTACTGTTTTAATCCCGGCTTTACTTAAAAATTTTTCCTGACTTTGATAGTGTTGCCATTCAGTAGCAAGCACTGCGCCCCTTTTTCTTTTATATGTACACGTTCATTTAAGATTTAGCGTGTTATGTTGACAACTCATGAGCAAGCTGCTTTTTGCACTCTAGCAGGAAGGTAAGGATAGGATCTTGCAGGTGTGATGTCACTCTGCAGGGGGTCCAAAGATAAAAGATTTAAACAATTTTGGCATTGGAATTTCAGATTTAAGGGAGTTAGAAAGTTCACTTAGTAAAAGTGCAAATAATAAATCTGATTACCGATTACTTTTAAGCTGGTTGAACATACTGCGACAGACTGGTGACCTGTCCAGGGTGATCCCACCTCTCACCCAGAACGTGGCTGGAGATATGCACCAGCACCTCCTGATCCCACTGAGGGATAAGGTTAAAGAAAATGGATGGTTGAACATGGTCCGCTCTCCCAGATTCTGTCAAATCAGTATTGATACCCTCAGGGGCGGATTTAGGAAATTTGGGGCCCTAGGCAAAGACAGGCAGGGGGCCCCCTGAGAAGAAAACCCATAAAACAGACCCATTCTACAGATAGAGAAATGTTAATAGAATAGACATCCATTATTTGTTCTAGGTTTTGTCCCTCTCTTCTTGTCCCTTTTTCCTCTCTATTTTTCAGTGTTCTGAAGGCATTTTAGCCAAAGGATTTTTATCAAAAACATAATTAATGTGCACAAATAAGGATTAGTTGTATTAACCATACATGGAAACAGAGTTTTATGGGGCCCCCAGGAACTTGGGGCCCTAGGCAACTGCCTAGTATTGCCTAATGGTAAATCCCCCCCTGGATACCCTGCTGGTGGATGTTCTTGACAGAAAGACGGAGTTGCTTAATCATATTCTGCTTAAGGCCCCATAAGATCTTGTCCGAGTCTTGGTTTAAAAGTAAATTAATTTTAAAAAGTGTACTAAAATTGACCGTCAATAAATGTTCTACAAAATTGATATATTTATTTGATTTCTTTGATTTGTACTGTCTGTTTAGATTTATGTGATATTTTTTGCACAAAATATATAAGTGAATATTGTAACAGTTATGTTTTCAACTGTAAGCATTAAATTGATAAATGTTATTCACATTTTTTTGGCTTTATCCTTTCCAACAAAAAAAAAAAAGGCGTCGCGCAGGTAGCTCCCTTTCCTTATGAGCCGTCCCCACCAACTTTCAACACAAAGTTACACCCTTGATTAGATAACAAGATCACATAAAAATTAAAAATAAATATGTTATTTCCTTTTCTCTTAATATTAGTTTTATGTGTAGTTTTTTTTTTTTTTACATTAACAGTAAGTGCAACTTAAATCTGTATCTTTAATTACTGGTTATTGATTTGTGGTGTTTACCTATCAATCATATGGCTTGATTCTGAAATATGTAACAAACAAAAAATGATCGGTGATAAGTTGAAACAGGGATTTTTTCTCTAATAAAACTATATTTCATCAATCATTTCTTTATCTTTGCATTTTTTATACCAAAGTTATGATTTTGGATGGGGGCAGGGGATTGCTGTTACAATGTATAAGTCTAGTAAGAGATTTAAAGAATAAGGGATTTTAAGAGTGCTCAGGAGGATTTCAAGCTATAATGAACAATTGGGGACTTTCAGAACAACGACAAATGTACATAGTCTCTCTTTCCAAAGGAATTTACTCTGAAATACACTTTCTAAAAATTGTACAGTGTCATGAGAAATAAAGCAGGGTCTTGGTGCCATTTTTGTTAAGTTCAAGTTTAAATGTAGAATTCTTTACCATAAACAGCATGCCTATACGATACACATTTAACTTTGATGTAGGGTGTGCAAGGAGCAGGGTTCGTACGGGCACTGGAAATCCTTGAAAATGCTTGAATTTGACATTGTGTTTTCAAGGTTTGAAAAGTGCTTATATTTTGGATGAAATGCTTGAAAATGCTTGAAATTGTAACTATTTCTTTCGCAACAAATACCTATCTAACTGAATCATATGTTTATTAAATGGAGAAATAAAATGTTGGAGAGCCCGAAAATGAAACCTGCTCGCTTATGTGTGACTGCGATCTGCCAGTCTATTTCCATGTGTGACTCCGCCTCCATGAAACCACTACTGCACCATGCCGGGAGGTTGTCGTTTCAATGAACGTTAGCTGGATGATGAAAAATACAAATAATGGATTAAACGGGGACAAACCCCATGAGTTGCCTCTTGTAAAGTATGCAAAAAAGATGTGCAGCTTTTTACAATAGGCGAGTCTGCGCTCTCGAGTCACATGAAGGGTAAGTCTTTGACTTTAAAGTAAGCCAACTGAAGTAGCCTAGTACACGTTAACGTTAGCGCCTATTTGTTTACGCTAGTAATTGCTAGCTAGGAATTCACAGGCTAAGTTACTGAGTGACTGAGAGTACGGTGTGATAATGTAATGTTAGTATTGCAGTGTTTCCAGCAGCACTATCTTGAGAGGCGGCCGTCTCACCAAACTCCCTCGCCAACGTTCCAAAAAAAAACAATGTTTTAATTCATTGCCATGCCCAGACCTTAAAACTGCATTGAGAACTCTACGGCTGATAATACTGAATTGCGACACCCTCTGGTTGGTTATATTACTACGCCATGGCAGAGAAGTAAATTTCTTTGATAATCCAAGGAGACGTGTGGGGGGAAAAAAACATCTTCGTCGTCTTCATCATTGGTGAACTATATGTGTAAAGGTAAGTAGTTGATTAAAACTGATAATAGAAAATAAACATCTGCCTCGTCTGCTCTGACAAATTAAGATAGGATTTAGTTTTATGTATTCATTTCGAACCCCCCACCCCCCAGGCAGTCATCTGCGCAACACTGGTTCCGTAAGGTGCTGGAAAAGGTTTTAAAATGGATCTTGAAAGTGCTTGAAAAGTGCTTGATTTTGACTTTGGAAAAGGTGTACGAACCCTGAAGGAGGAAATCTTCGCTCTCAGGAAAAGCTTGAGGATAGGACAGAACTTATACAAAGACTCATTTGGATTCATAGAATTATGAGCTGCACTCATCATAATTGTTGCTGTGAAGAAAATAGTGCTTTAGAAAAAAGATTTGTGTTCACAGGGATGGACGTCTGTGTCTTTGGCAGGCGTAGAGCTAACAGAACTGGCAGTGTTGCGAGGCAAGGGCTCAAACATGTACGGCTGAAAGCCTTTTACACCAAACCAAGCTTCTGCCGCCCTGGCATCCTCTTCCACAACAATTTAGTCCCCACTTTCCTCCTCTAAATAAAGATGTGACGGCGGAGTCTCATCCACAACCTCCGACAATAAACACTCCTCCTCTTGCATGTTTCCTCTGTCCATAGCGTTCCTTGACAGTGTTGTTTCTAAGTCACCAATTTAGTGCAATTTAGTGCTACTTGGTCCCAATGGAATTTCCCATTGGGACAAAGTTCCCAATGCTAGCACTAAGTTGCTAACTGGTTAGCAAGATGGTTCCTAGACACTGGCCATAACCAAACTTGCTTGTGAACCTTCCGCCATAACAATCCCCCCCTCTTGATAAATGACAATTAAAATTTGCTTTATTCACTCGTGTAAGTCGTGCACCACTCGGGAGAATTCTGAGGCGCAACAGTTGGAAAAGCCGTTTCCCTACAACTTTAAAGTTGAACCCCAGTCGATATATTTCTTCCTATTAAAAGAGAGTTTTTCCTCTCCACTGTCACTACAAGCATGCTTAGTGTGAGGGATTTCCTTCGAGTCAATGAGCCGATGCAATCAACTGGTTTTCCTCGTATAGAACACTTTGAATCAATTTGACTGTAAGATCTGGTGAACTGTAAAGTGCCTTGAGATGACATGTGTTGTGAATTGGTGCTATGTTAATAAACTAAATCTCAAGTGTGTTGGAAATTATTCCTGCTGTTTTAACTCCAAGCTGCTCTTACTTCTCCAGATCCCTGAAGAGTTCAACATCGACTCTGAGAACTCTGAGAGCTTTTACCTCTCCCCCGAGTATGCAAAGGACATTTTTGACTACCTCAAACAGAGAGAGGTGAGGTACTCTAGGATTCTTTTGTGACTATCTATTTTTTCTGCATGCTTTATGGATTTTATGTAAATGTAGAGTGCTGCAGGTTCCTTATTCATAGATTTGTTCTTTAGGAAAAGTTCATCCTTTCCAACTACATGCACAAGCAGCCGAACCTCAGCCCAGAGATGAGGGCGATACTGATCGATTGGCTGGTTGAAGTACAGGTGAGTTCTTTAGGGAATGGCTTTCTGGGTGGAGGAAGAAATTTCAGAGTTTTCTGAGCTGGAGCTTTTGAACTCACTGCTAATTAACAGCTCACCTGCAGAGGTGATCAGCAGCACCAAATTCCTTTTCCTTTTGGACTTTGAACACCACCTCACTGGTCAAAAGGGCAGAGAAGCTCTGCAGCTCTGAAGCTCTCGCAGCATTCGTTGCAGGACCAGCAAGTTCTGCAACACCTTTTTCCAGCTGTTATAAAACTGTTAAAACTCTAACCAAGTCACAAATCAAGACTGCATCAAACTTGTAAACATCATATTTACGCTACATTTCAAGTCCCTTTAAATAAAACAGTTTTTCTGCATTTGCACCATATTCTTCTGACCACTGTTGTAATTTAAAAATGAAAATGTGCATTTCACTGCTGTAAGCTGATCATTCACTGTTGCAAAGCTGTATGCATCGAAATGGATGCACTGTGTATACGAAATGACAATAACGTTTGTCTAAGTGTAAGTGTTCAACAATATCTTGTATGGAATTGGTTTGTGTCGTTGAACCATGACCCATTTTAAGCTCAGGTAGTGATGCTGTGGAACAGGGAAGCATCACAACTTACAGATCAGAAATATGCAGATCAGACCTTGCCTAAAGAGTCAGACTATATGCTGTAGGGTGACGGCTGATATGACTGCAGCAGTTGCGGTATAAAAAAAAAATTATTACCATTTATTCATTTAGAAATATAAAGTAGTACATAATAATTAAATAAACATGATTTCAAATAAATCCTCCACCACTGGTAATAGAAATTATCTATTATATTCTTAAAATTAGCAACTCTACCTTCACTCCTTCACTTCCAGGGCGCAAATTGTAAGATCCTGCTTGTTTGCAGCCCCGAAAATGTGAAACCCCAATCACCTCAATAAAAAACACAAAGCTGTAAAACACCTAATACCAAACACAACACCATTAAGTTAGGCTCTGCTTCGGTGTTACAAAAGTTAATAACAATGGACAGTTAGCAATAACAATAATAACAATGCGCAGTACCTTGCTGTAGGCCTATATTACTGTTACTGTAACAGTAATGTTATTGTAACTTGTGGTCAGAAAATTTAGATTTCTTTCTGTCATATATTTAGTTTTACTGCCATATTTTTTAGTTTACATGTTTTATTTTGTATTTTGCAAATTTTTTGTTATTACAACTCTTATTTTAAAAGGTGTATGTAGGAATTTGAATCTAGAATGTTCACTGGAAAACCAGAAGAAAAGATGCACACAGTATAAAGGCAAGAAGTTGTACAAAGAAATTTAAGTTTAAGAAGTCCTTTATTTCTCATTTCTACCTCAAAAGCAAGGGTCAGCATGCAAAGTATGTTTATATGTATTTATATTATTTTTTATGTTGTTTTGTTCACACACCATCTCACTTAAGTTGATCTTGTATTTTAGTTTGACGGTGGTTTTGGTGTCGGTGGCAAAGAAATTATAGGAAGATTTGCAATAAAACTGACTTCACACCAGCAGTAACAAACTCTTTATTGCCATCAAGAAGAGGAGGAAGTGATAGTCGAACTTGGAGCTGCATGATTCCCGGCCCTCTGGTGGACGCATCGCGTCCATGACAAGACCAAGCTGCTGCAAATATTAATGGACACACGTTTATCTGTTGCTTCTTCATAAAGACGTCCAGAAGCCAGACATTTAAGTTCATGTCTGGAAAGTGACACAAGGAGGGAGTAACAACAAGGAACTGTGTGAAGCCTAACAACAACAGCACAACAAGGTAACAGGGAGGGAAAGAGTGCAACAAAGTTCAGAGTTAATTTAAGTCAAGTGAAATGGAGATTTTCACGGAGTAAAAGTCAATAACATTTCAAGTGCAACAAAATGTCAGAAACGAATGACACAGAAATAGTTGTTGATGCAGAAACTGTTGCCATAGCAGAGCAAGTAGATGGTACATTTTTAGATAAATCTGGGCAAGAAGAGCTGCATAGAAGTGAAAGACCATGCATGCTAACAGGAAAAGGAAGAGAATTCCATAAAGAAAAACTACAGGGGTTGCAACGTCACTTTGAAAGTACTTATGACAGATGGAAATCATTAGTTAAATTTGCTAAAAAATCTGTTATTAAAGAAGATCCATTTGACATGCTTGAAGATCACGTAGACATTGTGCAAAGAGAACTAGCTGCTCTTAACAATATTTTTGACCAGTACAGAGCAATAGATGGACCACCTCATGATATGCGTTCCAAGTTAGAGAAATGTACATCAGTTACTAAAGTAGTCTTGCAAAACATCCAGTGCCATGTTGAGGGAACAAATAAGGAGGAGATAGTTTGGCCTGATGCCAGTTCTGTATTCACATCTTCTAGCTTAGCTTGTGTCTCAGTTCATAGTCTGTCTAAAGCCTGTATAGCTGTCTCTAATGGCTCCTCCGCCAAAAGACGAAGCTGCAGCTGAGTATAAAGCCACAAAGGCTTTGCTTAAGATAATGACTGAACAAGACAAATTCAGAGAAAAAATCCAAACCCTAGAAGAGAAAGACAAACACATAACTGCAGAACAAGAAGCTACGCCGTTGTCACAACACCAGCTAGAAGAAAGAGAGGAAACAGAACGCAAGTTGAAAAGAGAAAAAGAGAAGGCAGCTGTGACAGGTAACTGAGTTCAAGAACACTGCTAATCAACCCACACCGCCACCACAACAGTTAAATGTCATCCACGAGAGCACAGGTGTGTTGGGATCTGGAGAAGTTCCACCTTTCTCCAGCAGAGTCCGCCGTGGATCCTCCTGAGCTGAGCCTTCGACACACCTGTGGCGCATCTCATCATCAGAGGATCCACCAGTATATAACCTGCCTTCAGACCTTGCCTCAATGCCGCAGTGTTTTATCCAGTTTGGAATCCAGTTTTCCCTTGTAAGCTCTGGATGAGCTTAACCTGCCTAGCCTGCCCTCTAAGCCAAACCTGAAGACTCTTCTCTGGATTCCCATGCAGCTCTGGACTAAGAGCTGGAAACCCAAAGCCAAGAAGTAAGACGCTGTTAACTCAGCGTTAACTTTGGGTTTCGAATGGCTACAGGCTCATAATCCCTCAATTGATTGGACCAACAGACATGTGGACTCATGGTCTGTTTATTGTCACTCACACTGTCTCAGATCTGCTGTTCCCCCAGGTTTCCAGGTTCAGGAACCTATTGAGTCAGACACCATTGATCTCTCTTCCGTCTCTGCCGACTATCACAACCTCCTCCAGGTATTTAGTAAATCCAAAGCCTGTTCTCTGCCTCCCCACAGACCATACGACTGTGCCATAGACCTCCGTCTGTCATGATGGGTGCACGAAGAGTGACCCAAATATGCAGAACACCACTAGGCGGACACAGGAGTAAAAGTTTAACAAGTTTATTTGGTCACAAGCACACTGATTTAACTGGTTCTGGTTCGGGCCTGGAAACTGGTTCACCGGAGTCTGTGTGAGAGACACTTCAGTTAGCGTTGCACTTTGAAGCTTGCTTTCTTGATTGTTACTGATTGTACCTTGAGGGTTCTTGTAGATCTTGTCACTGTTGGATCTGGAGAGGAGTTGATCAGCAGAGTCCGCTAGCTGCTTCAGCGTCTTACTTCTAGTACTGAGCAGACCTTGGCTTTGGGTTTTCCAGCTCTTAGTTCTGAGCTGCATAGAAGTTCACTGAGGTTCTTCAGGTTTGGCTCTGAGGGTCGGCTCGGCAGGTTAGCTCTTCCTGAGCTCCACAGAGGAGAAACTGGTTTCCTGGAAGACAGAGACAAGGGTTAGAATCCAGGCTGGATTCAAAGTCACAAAGATTCACTGAGAGTCTAGGCATAGGCGCTGACCAACTGGATCAACACTGCGGCGTTGAGGCAAGGTCTGAAGACAGCTTATGTAGTGGATCCTCTGATGATCTGATGGGCTGCAGCTCTGCAGAAGGCTGACTCAGAAGGATCCACGGCGGACTCTGCTGGAGAAAGGTGGAACTTCTCCAGCTCCCAACACCGTCCTGGAGCTCCTCTGCCCGGCAACATTTCTAAGCCTGAGAGGGAGGCTATGGAAAAGTATATAAGGGAGTCTTTAGCAACCGGCATAATCCGTCCCTCATCTTCTCTCCTCGGAGCGGTCTTCTTCTTCGTGGGAAAAAAGGACGGATCCCTTCGACCCTGTATAGACTACAGAGGTTTGAACCAAATCACTGTGAAAAACAAATACCCTTTGCCTTGAGATAACGTGTTGTGAATTGGAGCTAAATAAATAAACTGAATTGAATAGAATTATTGTCAGGGGACGGATAACTCCCGATATATTAACTATTCTTATTTTTACATTTATATCCTAATTTTTTTAAAGAAAATGTAGAAAGAGACATATTTTTACCTTCTATGATACAAATTCTCAAATATTTACCTTTTCCATCAGAAGTTTCTGATTTAAAAAAAACAAACAACAGCATTTTCTGCCCATAGACCCCAAACTTGGGTCAGATTATCCCAGCAGTCCCAGAGCAATAATCTAGTGGAATAATAACCCAAATCCCAGTGGTTTTTCTTAATTGGCCATTTTAGATCCAAAGAATAGGCATTGAGATTGCCTTTAAGACCATTTAAATCAGAAAAGCCTGTATGAACAAATTATGTTTCCAAAAGTTGCTTGGGTCTGAAATTTGAATATGTCATCTGGGCAGGGGCCAGAGATTAGTGCACAGAAATGCTTTTATTCCGACTGGACCGCTACTTTTTGAGCCAGGGCTTTGAATGGCCACATTTGTGAACTTCCACAATTTCAATAGAGACAGACAATATTATTCAAAACTTTGTCTATAGACTTGTGACAAGGCTCCTATTGGTTGCACCAAGACCCAACTCGGCGGGATCTTTTGAACGCCAAGTAGCAACTTGGAGGTCCAATTGCAACAGGATCAATATAATTTGGTAGAGGTACTTCTAATAAGTTACAAACTGAGATTTAATGTTAATAGCTCAAAGCATGTGTGATTTGTTTATGAGTTGTTAGATAAAAGGAGGCCAAAAGGCTAGATTTACACTGCACTTACACTTTGAGGCTAGAGACTGGATGCATTATGCCAGACACAGGGAGAGAACAACAATCCAATGACTCAATGTGTAAATGACAGGGATGAAGTCAGGACAGGGTCTTCCATTGCCAAGGTCGAACCCTGCAAGACCCAGACTGGGTCTGAAAGTGTAGAATTTTGACAAATATTTGTAAATATAAATAATCAAATATGATGATAAAACTGTTGCATTTAGGGCATTTTAAAAAATGGCTTCTATTTATTTTATTAATAAGGATTTCGGAAAAAACAATTCTATTTCTTAAAACCAAGAATAATGTGAGATTTTTTTCCCCATCCTTAATATACAGGTTTACATATGTTCATTTGAGGGAAAAGGAAAACTAATTTTAAGATAAAAAGCAATGCCAAGTGAACTTAAAATGGCAAAATGTGGAGATCACATTCGTGTTTGCCACAGAGGCACCGAGGATCCCTTGAGGCTTTGCTGTCCTCTTGGATCCAGAGGCTGCCACCAGAGGCGGATCCCTTCCTGAGGCTGTGCTCTGCAACACTGTCTTAATGTCCATTTTTGTAAAGAAATATGTGGTTTGAGAGGGGGCTCTATTTAAAGAGAAAAACCATAAAACAGAGGGTGACTCAAGAGCTTCAAAAACTACAATTCATCATAACGATCCCTTCAATATCACCAACCCCCACCCATCACGAGAACGAGGGACCTACCCCCCATCGTGACAATATGTCCTCAACCGCTAACACCTGTTCAGATTACGACAATCCCCCCCCTTATGCAATCCCCAATACGCCACCTAAATCAAACAGCAATATCAGCTACGATGAACAACGACCTTCTCGTTACCATTGCATTTTCAAGCGATACAAGTTGTCTATATAGACTCAAACTCACTGCGATCACATTGAATGAGAAAGCTTTGACGTCGTAAATCGGTTCCAGCATTTTTTTGAATTTTACTGACACTTCTTAATCACCTCTCACCTTGCGCTACTAAGGGAGAGACTTCACTCCAACACCAGATTTTCCAGTAACGTTACAAAACTGAGCCAACTGCTGTCTGATCTCCTTTTGACCAACCTCCTGTTTCCCCTTTCTGTCTCACAGATAAATCCAGCCTGACTACCAGTAACTCTGAGAGTTATCTCTGCTGTGATCTGCCTGCCCGCTCTCTGTTGAACTCTGGAGGGCCTCATCTGTCAGCTGCTGCCTGCCCGCCCTCAGAGGAAAACTAGGAGAGAGACTCTGTCTGCGATCTGCCTGCAAGCACACAGTAAGCCATGCACTCTGACCGTCTCAACCCAGCTCTCAAGAGAGAGAGAGAGAACCAAACCTGGAGTCTGCCAGTCTGCATGTTGGCCGTCTCAACCCAGCTCTCAGGAGAGAGAGAGATCAAAACCTGGAGTCTGCCAGCCTGCATTCAGACAGTCTCTGCCCAGCTCATTAGAAAGAGAGAGAGCTCATCTGGAATCGGCCTGCCAGCACTCAGACTGCCTCTGCACAGCTCTCAGCTCTCCTCCTGCCTGCACTGTGTTCCTAACCTGGAATCTGCCCGCCAGCACTCAGACTGCCTCTGCCCAGCTCTCAGCTCTCCTCCTGCCTGCACTGTGTTCCCAACCTGGAACCTGCCTGCCAGAACTCAGACTGCCTCAGCCAAAGCTCTCAGTTCTCCTCCTGCCTGCACTCAGCTCAACCTCTGCTAGCCCTCAACCCTCGGTCTGCCAATAGCCTCTGGATCCACAAGGTTTCCCCCCTCTCTGCAGCTCTGCTCATCTCCTGATCAGCGGTGAACCAAATCCAGATCTGTCTCCCTAACCCTGGACTTGTTTATTATTTACATTTCTTAAATAAACCTTTGAACTTTTCTCCTGCCTCCGAGTGTTCTGCAAATGGGCTAGGTTCCATTAGCCATCATGACAGAACACTCTGGCCAACAAACTAGCCCCGCAGAATCGCTCTGGAAGATGTTGGACCAACACCCAGCCCACATTAAGAGCCATGACTCCACCCCCCGTGAATTAGACATCCGTCAAGCTAAAATCAACCGCACCCCGCAGGAAAATACCCAGCGCGCCACATCTGAGACAGAGCCCGTTCAACTTCCGGTACAAGATAATAATCCTCCACTCAGGTCAGCACCCAGCCCGTCGTTTCCTGAATTCTGCCCTTCTGTGCCTGAAAGATTTTTCGGCAACCCAAGTAAGTGCAAGGGATTTTTGTTCCAGTGTCTGCTCATTTTTGAGCATTCTCAGTTAAGTTTTCCTGATGATAAGAGCAAAATAGCTTCTGTTTTGTCACTAGTGTCCGGAAAAGCCCTTGAATGGGCGGAAGCCAGATTTCTGGTGGAATCTAGTCTTAGTTGTACTTATGGGGAATTTATCCAGGAGTTTAAAAAAGTCTTTAATCAAGACACTGATAGGTCCTCTAAATCTCGCGGTCTATTGGAATTAAAACAGGGAAAGAGAACTGTTGCTGATTTCTCTATCGACTTCTGGGTGAAAGCGGCTGCTTCCGGTTGGAATGAATCTGCGCTCAAAAGCGCTTATTTTCATGCCCTAGATAATTCTATTAAGGATGAACTGGCCACTCTCGATGAGCCTACAACTTTGGAGGAAATAATTAATTTAACAATCCGTCTAGACAATAGGCTGCGAGCCAAATCCAAAGCCGTCCAGCTTCCGGTTCAGGACTCCAGTTCCCATCTTCGCCAGGTTAGCTCATCCCGTTTTTACAAACACCTTCACGATCAACACTTAGCACCATCTATTAAAAAACTTAAAATAGGCCCACTAGCTTCACCCCAAACAGCCAAAGCTCTCCACATCCATGAGTCAGATCTGGGGAGCTTTTTTTATGGGGATAGGGAGGATCTCTTCCCCTTCGTGCCACCTCATTCAGCTCCCCGCCAGCCAGATCCAGCTCCAGAACCTGTTAACCAACCAGTTAGCCTAGCGCCAGAACCTGTTTGCGAACCTGTTAGCCCAGCTCCAAAGACCCCCCGGTGTAAGAGACGGCGTTGTCATGAGCCCGCCTTGAGCCGTCCAGAGACCCCTGAGCCCGCTCTGAGCCTGCTCTGTGCTGTCTAGAGACCCCTGAGCCAGTTTCCAAAGAGGTTTCTGAGTCCGAGGTATCTGGAAGTACGCCTCCAAGAGTCCAAAAGCGGGAGTTCCAAGCATCCAAGAGCCCTCTGCAGGCGCTCCAAGCCCCTTCGGAGGCTGCACCTGTGCCGCTGTGGGCGGCTCCCTCAGAGCTTGTTCCTGAGCCGCAGTCGGCGGTCCCATCTGTTCCTGTTCCTGAGCAGCAGTCGGCGGCCCCATCTGAGCCTGTTCCTGAACCGCAGTCGGCGGTCACCTCTGAGCCTGTTCCTGAACCGCAGTCGGCTGTCACCTCTGAGCCTGTTCCTGAACCGCAGTTGGCGGTCACCTCTGAGCCTGTTCCTGAGCCGCAGTCAGCGGCCCCTCCTGTTCCAGATCCTGAGCCGCAGTCAGCGGCTCCCTCTGAGCCTGTTCCTGAGTCGCAGTCGGCGACCCCTCCTGTTCCAGTTCTTGAGCCGCAGTCCGCGGTCTCCTCTGAGCCTGTTCCAGAGCCACAGTCCACAGCCCCCTCTGAGACTGTTGCTGAGCCGCTGAAGCAGGGATGGCATTCCCCTTGGGGCTACCTGCTGAAATTGGGGCGTCATCCTCCTCCAAGGTTCCTGCAGGGCGGAGACGTCATCCTCCTCCGAGGTTCCTGCAGCGGCAGAGACGTCGTTCTCCTCCGAGGATCCTGCAGCAACGGAGACATCATCCTCCAATGACCCTCCTACGTCGCCTGAACCACGGCCGGCTGCCAGAACGTCTGCCATGCTTCCGGCCCTGCGGCCTGTCTCCAAAGACTGCCTCGTCCCCGGCCCCGCGGCCGACCTCCAGAGACTCTGCCTCACTTCTGGCCCAACGGCCGGCCTCCTGAACGCCTGCCATGTCTTCGGCCCAGCGGCCAGCCTCCTGAGAATCTGCCTCACCTCCGGCCCTGCGGTCAGCCTCCTGAACGTCTGCTTCGCCTCCGGCCCCGCGGCCAGCCCCCAGGACGTCTGCTGCGCCTCCGGCCCCGCGGCCGGCCTCCAGAGACTCTGCCTAGCCTCCAGCTCCACGGCCGGCCTCCAGAGACTCTCCCTCGTATCAGGGCCCACGGCCGGCCTCCTGAGCGTCTGCTATGCCTCAGGTCCCGCGGCAGACCTCCTGAGACTCATCCTCGCCTCCGGCCCCACGGCCGGCCTCCAGAGACTCTTCCTCGTAAACCTTCCCAGACTTTTTTTTCCCTCGCCCACCTTAGGTGGGTTGTTTTTGGTTTTGAACTTGGTTTTTCTGGTTTCTTGCCCTCCTTGCCTGTTTCCCCCTCCGCCCATCCTGGGTGGGTTGTTTTTTGTTTTAGACTCTGTTTTTGTGTTTTCGTTCCCTCCTTACCTGGTGCCCCCTCCGCCCACCCTGGGTGGTTTTTTTTTTTTTTTTTTTTCTTGGACTGATCTGGGGCGTCTGGAATCCGCCCTTGAGAGGGGGGTACTGTTGGGATCCGGAGGTTTGCCCACCAGAGGGCGCCGAGGATCCCTTCCTGAGGGCTTCTGCTGTCTGTTGGGATCCAGAGGCCTGCCCACCAGAGGGCGCCAAGGATCCCTTCCTGAGGGCTTGTGCTCACCTGCAACACCTGTCTTTAATCTCCTCATCAGCCTTGGGCCTACTTAAGGATGAGGAGACTAGCACTCCAATGCCAGAGTGTTTGCCAGTAACGGTTAGCAAAACCTGAGCCAACCTGCCTGTCTGAGTCTTCTGACTTTTTATGACCCACGCCTGATCCTGTTTCCCCTTTCTGTCTCACAGATAAATCCAGCCTGACTACCAGTAACTCTGGAGAGTTATCTCTGCTGTGATCTGCCTGCCCGCTCTCTGTTGAACTCTGGAGGGCCTCATCTGTTAGCTGCTGCCTGCCCGCCCTCAGAGGAAAACTAGGAGAGAGACTCTGTCTGCGATCTGCCTGCAAGCATAAAGTAAGCCCTGCACTCTGACCGTCTCAACCCAGCTCTCAAGAAAGAGAGAGAGAACCAAACCTGGAGTCTGCCAGTCTGCACGCTGACCGTCTCAGCCCAGGTCTCAGGAGAGAGAGAGATCAAAACCTGGAGTCTGCCAGCCTGCACACTGACCGTCTCAACCCAGCTCTCAGGAGAGAGAGAGATCAAAACCTGGAGTCTGCCAGTCTGCACGCTGACCGTCTCAACCCAGCTCTCAGGAGAGAGAGAGATCAAAACCTGGAGTCTGCTAGCCTGCACGCTGACCGTCTCAACCCAGCTCTCAGGAGAGAGAGAGATCAAAACCTGGAGTCTGCCAGCCTGCACGCTGACCGTCTCAACCCAGCTCTCAGGAGAGAGAGAGATCAAAACCTGGAGTCTGCCAGCCTGCACTCAGACTGCCTCTGCCCAGCTCTCCTCCTGCCTGCACTGTGTTCCCAACCTGGAATCTGCCCGCCAGCACTCAGACTGCCTCTGCCCAGCTCTCCTCCTGCCTGCACTGTGTTCCCAACCTGGAATCTGCCCGCCAGCACTCAGACTGCCTCTGCCCAGCTCTCCTCCTGCCTGCACTGTGTTCCCAACCTGGAACCTGCCCGCCAGAACTCAGACTGCTTCTGCCAAAGCTCTCAGTTCTCCTCCTGCCTGCACTCAGCTCAACCTCTGCTAGCCCTCAACCCTCGGTCTGCCAACAGCCTCTGGATCCAGAAGGTTTCCCCCCTCTCTGCAGCTCTGCTCATCTCCTGATCAGCGGTGAACCAAATCCAGATCTGTCTCCCTAACCCTGGACTTGTTTATTATTTACATTTCTTAAATAAACCTTTGAACTTTTCTCCTGCCTCCGAGTGTTCTGCATATGGGCTTGGTTCCATTAGCCATCATGACAACATTAACTGAAAGAAAGAAAATCAAAAACACTCCATACAATGGAATTTCTTTTTCCTCTTTTTTTTATTGCATTATATTCAGTTGCTATTATTTAGAACTGTTCAAGTATAAACAGCAAATTTGTTTTTCCTTTCACTCTGACCTCTTTGTCCTGATATACAAACTACAAAAAAAGCATTTTTAAGTCCCAACCCTGTTTGCATTCCAGCTAGCTCTGATGAAAAGACTAATTAGAAGAGCGATTGTTAAGAGGGAATAGGCATGAAACTTAAACAACCTTGTCTCACTTCCTCTAAGTTCTTTTCCCGGACAGCATAACCGAACCTGTTCAAAAAATTGTCTATAGCTTAATGTGAAAACTCATTACCAACAAGGTGATCCTGTTTTTCATCCAAACCAGTTGGACCTGTCAGAGATACTTGGTAACGAGAAAAGTTTAATAAATGTTATGTCACTCTGGGTGGAGCTGAACACAAAAAGTCCTGTATTTAATGTTGAAGCCAAGAGGAACTAGTTATTGGTCAAGATGGCTCTTCAACAGTTTGCATGTGGGATCATTGTGATGATTGCTTTCCTCTCCAGAGGTAAAAAAAAAAAACATACTTGGTTATTACTCTTTGCTTTAAATGCTGTTAGGAAAAAGGCTATGCTCACTGCCTGTATTCACTAAAATGTGTGTTGTATATCAGTGGTAAAAAAAAAAGTGTGGTGTAGATAGATACTTTATTAATCCCAAAGGGGATTGCAATCATTTTCCAGATTCTAGCATCATAAAACTGATCTTCACAGCTATATGGAAGTTAAAGGGGTTTTTGTGTCTATTTTTTTTTTTACTTAACTTTAACTTAAATACTTTCTTGCCATTTTTTAGGAACTTTTAAAAAGAACCTAAACTTATATTTGAAATGTATAATGTAATTGCTTAAATCAGGACCAAAATCTTTGGGTTATTCTGCTTTGGATAATACTATAAAATACAGAAATAATAAATTTTTTCTTTTACATTTATTTTTTTAGTTTATTTCTAACCACATCTTTTTTTTTATAACCAGTGGTTTACGGTCATTATTCTAGACTCATATTCAGCAGAGCAATTTGGATTTAACCTCTCAAAACCAACCGGGTCGCCAGCGCTGTTTTAAAGTGTTTACAACTAATAACTCAGAATGCATGAAAATTACACAGGTAAAATGTTTACCAATGTAGACATGTTAGACATCGTTGGAAAGCTTAGACTCTCCACAATTCAACCACCAAGTTTATTTATGGACACAGCGAGCACCAAAGCACACTGAACGCAAACATAGCAGCATGGTAAATTATAAATATGACAAAGCAGCCACAACAAGCGAGCATGTCTTTATTACTGCTGTTCAAAAAAGACCTATTATTTACAAGAATAAAAAACAACTTTTAGTCTTGTTTGAACTGATGCAGCTTGGCTGTGTTTTACTCACCCCATTTTCATGATGTTAGCTTTCAAATAATGGACCACAAGTGTAATTTGGACTTACAATTTCTAAGTTATTTGCTTTTCCATTTGAGTAAACAAACAGAGGAGAATTTCCCAAAATGAGGCGGATGTTAAGAGGTACTATGGCTTATCTCTCAAAACAGATGCCTAGGCTGCTGCAGTGATACGTCAAATCAAATGTAGCCCTGCTTACATTTCTTATCACGTTGACTTGTGAATAAAGTAGGTTTCCTTAAAAAAAAAAAACGCAGGTTGCAATAAATTTGACAGATCTTAGGTTAAATTGCAAAACTATGAAGATATGGAGATTTTTAATTAGTTTTTTTCAATTATCTTATTTTTGCACTCCCATGTTACACTTTTGTATACGTATCGTTTTATGGTAAACTTAATGATGAATGTGACGTGGTTAGTCATCTTGCACTGTTTGAAACGAGGCTCTTTAGTATCTGATATCTTTAATATCTAATATGTGCACTACCTGTTAAGAGTGGTATGCGTGTGTGTAAGTGTGTATTTGTTGCACTGTGAGGACCATTTTCCATAAATCTTGGCACACAGTGAGGACCGCTTGCTCCTTGTTGGGACCAATGTGTTGTACACATTGGTACAAATGCTGTTTTACGGTTAGATGTTAGGTTTAGGACTAAGTTTGGGAATAGGGTTTGGTATGAACATCTAATGGTTAGGTGCAGGCCATGGGTCACAGTATGGCTGTTGAAATGGGTTAGAAATGAATGGAAGTCAATGGTAATTCTCCACTAGGTTAGAGAAATGTGATTGCAGTGTGTGTGCATGTGTGTGATAAGCAAGTGATAAGCTTTTCAGTTCCAGTATCTGTGTCTGATGCTGTAAAATATCTCACCTTACCTGTTTGTCTAACATGTCTATGTTTGTAAATTTCAGGAATCAACACACAACATGGTAAGAACTAGTCTTTTTTTATGTATTACACAACAAGAACATTTAATGATGTTTTCATTTTGTTAACTGCTGTTAATATTTCAAGTACTATGTAGTAACAAAAACTGCAAATATCCTATTGAGCTGAAAAAAAAAGTATTTCTTCGGTGTAACCCACTATTTTATCCAAAAAAAAGATAATGGCATCATAATCATTTGTTCCTGACTTTGTGAATGTTGTCAGCCTGTGCCAGGTCTCCAATCAACAGCAGGATCGTAGGAGGGCAAGATGCCTCTCCAGGAGCTTGGCCCTGGCATGTCACTCTTACCCACCGTGGCAGGGTCTTCTGTCAAGGCTCGCTGATCACAGATCAGTGGGTTCTGACAGCTGCCCATTGCTCAAGAAGGTAAGCAGCTGTGGTTTAGTATTTTTGCTTGTAGGGATAAACACAATGTTCCATAGTACCACACAGATAGTAATATGTCTGAATATCTTCTGTTGTGCCTCATTCGTTTCTCTCGATCAACTCTGCTTTGCATTTTTCTGTTTTTAAAAGGGTATATTTAAAAGAGTAAAGCAAGAAGATAAAGTTTTATCTCCACCTATTAATTAGTGACGTGAAAGCAATAGAGGTAGATAATGAGGTTATCGTTAAAGTGCTAATCAGTAGCATTACTCTTATTCCATATTATTTGTTCTCTCTTCTCTAAGTTCTTACCTCAGTGGTGCAGTTTTGCACTTGGGTGCAAACAACCAGTCAAGATATGGGGAAGAAACTAGGAGAGTTGACTCAATCGTCTGCCATCAAGATTATGAAGCTTACTATAGTGTCGGTGACAACGACATCTGTCTTGTAAAGATGTCAGCTCCTGTTAACTTCACAGACTACATCCAACCGGTCTGCTTGGCCTCAGAAGACAGTACTTTCTATGATGGAACTGCCAGCTGGGTCACTGGTTTTGGCTCAAATGGTAAGTCTTGCTTTATTTCTTTACAATCTCTTAATTTATAATACCAGTGTTGAAATCTTCATGAATATCTAACCTTTTTAAACTTTTATCTTTAGAACACTATTATTATCCTGATACTTTCCAGGAAGTTGATGTATCAGTTTTTGGGAACAATAAATGCAGCTGCTTCTACAGAAACTCCTACTACTACTATGACAACCGCTATTCAATAACAGAGAACATGATGTGCGCTGGAAGTGAGAATGGATCAAAGACTGCATATTATGTAACTACCCGTTTTCTTTTTGTTCTTTTCTTTTTTTTCTTTTCTTTACTTACATATCTTTTTATGTTTGGTCAAATATTAAAATTACCAAAAATCACATAATTTGTCAGTTCTTAACTGAAATGAAATAACTGCACTGACTCTCTGGGTTGGCTTTAACATAACAGTGACTATGTTTATTTTCTGCCTTGCCTCTAGGGGGCCTTTGGGGGGGTGGGCGGGGGCGGGGCAATAAATTAAAGCTGCTAATATCTATATTCTCCTAAAAATTATTTCACAGGATGACAACGGGGCAGCTCTAGTGACCAAAAAAGACTCCACCTGGGTCCAAAGTGGGATTGTGAGTTATGTGTATGATTATTACCTCGGTCGACCTACCATCTACACTCGTGTGTCCCAGTACCAGAAATGGATCAGCGACAGAGTCACTGGCATGGAACCAGGCTTTGTTACCTTCATCTCCCCAGGCAACGACACGGACTTGAACTTCACCTGTCCAACTCTACCACCTACCACAACAACTCCCTATCCTTATTTCACACATTACTATAACTTTACCGCTGATGACAGCATATTTGCCAGTGGTAAAGCTCTGGTTCCCATCACTCACTTCTTCTCTCTCTCTGTTCTTGTTCTGCTTCTCCATGTCTTCTTTGGTGGGGCAAGAATCTAGCTTAGCACTTTGAGTGACTTTTAACTTTGCTTTGACATGTTAGAGTTACACTGTACTGTTCTGCTCTGTTTACATGTGGTAGTTTGCTTTCACAAAATTATATTTCTAATAAACAGATGAAGGTTGAAATGTATTAAGTTACGGATTAGATAACAAGATCACATAAATATGAAAAGAAATATGTAATTTCCATTTCTCTTTATATTTATTTTCATGTGTTATTTTTTTAACATTAACAGTAAGTGCAACTTAAATCTGTATCTTTAATTACTGGTTATTGATTTGTGGTGTTTACCTATCAATCATATGGCTTGATTCTCAAATATGTAACAAAAAAATTGATCACTGATAGATTGAAAGAGGATTTTTTTTTTCTAATAAAACTATATTTCATCAATCATTTCTTTATCTTTGCATTTATTACACAAAACTTATGATTTTGGATGGGGGCAGGGGACAACAACAAATGTACCCAGTCTCTCTGTCTAAAGGAATTTACTTAAAAGAAAATATACTTTCTAAAAATTGTAAAATGTCATGAGAAATAAAGCAGGACCTTGGTGGCATTTCTGTTAAGTTCAAGTTTAAATGTAGAATGCTTTACCATAAACAGCATGCTTATACGATACACATTTAACTTTGATGCAGGGTGTGCAAGGAGAACATTTTTGCACTCAGGAAAAGCTTGAAGATAAGATACAAAGACTGGGATTAACATAATTATGAGCTGCACTCATTATAATTATTGCTGTGAAGCAAATAGTGCTTTAGAAGAAAGGATAATCTTGGGCTGAAGAAAGGATAGTCTTGGGCTGAGTTAAGCCCGGCGTACACTATGCGATTTTCAGGATGATTTGCAAGAAATGTGAGAATCTTTCGATCAGGACTTTCAGCCTGACCATGAGTCGCATAGTGTACAGGGGGTTACGAGCGGCGGTCAGCCTCCCACACCACCATCATGAGGTTGAGAGAATATCGAACATTTTTTATTGTCTTCCGACCGTTGTGGGCAAATCCCTCAGGGCGCATGCGCAAACAAGGATTCTTCTTTTTATTCCTCCTCTCAGATGTAAACACAGCAGCATGGCAGGGATGCAATGAGTGAAATGCAGCTCTGTTTGCAAAATTGACGGACCGCAGCAGCCACTTTTGCTCAACCACGTCCTTTTTCCAAATACGTTGTCACCTTTTCTCTCTAGGACCTTCAGCACAAAATTGCACAAATTGCCAAGGCAGAGCGGTTCAATATAGTGACCTTAATATACACCTTCTATTTGTTTGGCTTCATGATAGAGAGCTACAGAGCAGCTCCATCTCACTGCGGAGCTGAGTCCGACGTGGTTTTTAGTCGTACAGTGTAAGCAGATAGATCGCATGAGAGCGTCGGGCCGAACATAAATCGTGAGCTGTGACTCACACTGTACGACTAAACCCTGCGATTAGTCATACAGTGTGAGCAGCAGCTGCGTGCAACGATTGAAAAAAATCACAGTGTACACCGGGCTTTAAAGCCTAGTCAAACAGGGCAGCTCCAGCTAAATGTTTCCCAACAAAGTTTGTTATTAAATGCAATGAAAATGTCTAATTTGCATTTTTTACCTTTTTCAAATAAACGTCTCTTACAGCCTTTATTGGCCAAAATACAGAAAGAACTGAATATTTTATGTGTTGTCATAATTTCTTTACTACACAAAGAGCAAAACTTTTTTGACTACATTTAAATTACCTGACAGAGTTTGCAATGCTTACAGTAAAACAACCTGTTGTTGATAAGGTGTGTCAAGTGGGAAACTAAAGGCTAAAAGGCACTAGAACAAGACTGAATCAACATTCTTCAGTATAAACACATGAACGGAGGACAAGTGAAGGCAGTCCCAATCAGTCTAAACTGGTTTCAAATTATCGTGTTCACTTTGTCTGTAGTGTTTCAAAGGGTGAAGGGGTTTCAAGTCATTACAGCTAAGACTGAATAGTAGAAAAACAGTTGGAGCTCCAAACTGCACAGCACTACATTTTGCTGGATTCCTGTCAGTCAGGGTTTTTTTTTTTGTCTCTAGTCACCTAAATGAACTCACTTTGCCGCTTCTTCTCCATTTAGTATTGTTTACCTTTTCAAATAAACGTCTCTTACAGCCTTTATTGGCCAAAATACAGAAAGAACTGAATATCTTATGTGTTGTCATAATTTTTTTACTACACAAAGAGCAAAAGTTTTTTGACTACATATAAATTACTGACAGAGTTTGCAATGCTTACAGTAAAACAACCTGTTGTTGATAAGGTGTGTCAAGTGGGAAACTGAAGGCTCAAAGGCACTAGAACAAGACTGAATCAACATTCTTCAGTATAAACACATGAATGGAGGACAAGTGAAGGAAGTCCCAATCAGTCTAAACTGGTTTCAAATTATCATGTTCACTTTGTCTGTAGTGTTTCAAAAGGGTGAAGGGGTTTCAAGTCATTACAGCTAAGATTGAATAGTAGAAAAACAGTTGGAGCTCCAAATTGCACAGCACTACATTTTTCTGGATTCCTGTCAGTCAGGGTTTTTTTTTTTGTCTCTAGTCACCTAAATGAACTCACTTTGCCGCTTCTTCTCCATTTAGTATTGAATTTAGTATATATTATTTCAAAAATAAAGCATGCAATCAGTGATCTATTTACAGTCATGCATTTTGCAGACATATTATGACCCGTTTCCGTAATAATTTGAGTCTAACTTCCGGGCTACGAAAACACCATAGAAACCAAACTGGTGTTGTCTGCGAACTTCAAGATTTGATTGGTGGTGAATCTGGGGATGCAGTCATGTGTCATCAGGGTCAGAACAGAGCCACAACTGAACCGTGCCGAGCCCTACTGTTGAACTAGTACTAGATGTAGCGCGGTTTGGTTGTGTCTGGCACGGTCCAGTTTAGGTGCTTTCCATTTACACTCAACAGTTATCTCGGTTGACGTGCTTGGACTGTTCTCAGCATGGTTTCAAAAGGCTAGTGTAAATGGGGTATCTGTCTATCAGTTATTAATCACCACCCAAAGAAATCTGTCTATTTTTCATTTAGATGTTACTGAAATAAGAATGAATCTGGCCTGAGTGATAAATCGTTCTATTTATAAAATGACCACAAAAGACCATATGTTAAAATAAAATGGTACCTTTATTGGCTAATAATCCCTATCACAGTATTATTATATCTAATGATAACTACACAAAAACTAAACACTACTGAAAGTACAAGAAAATCAAGCAAAAGGGAGGTTTAAAAGTCTGTTTAAGAGTCTCTGAGGAATGTTCAAGTTTTAAGGCTGAAAATAGCAGCAGATAAATATCAGTAAACCCTGATGCAGAGATATTAAAGCAGTCAAAACAGTGAAGTTTTATTCTGTTTTACAGTTAAAACTGAACAATGACTCAGAAATTAAAGTGTAATGAAGCTGAACCAGAATGGGTTACCTTAGCTGGCCCCAGGACGTCCGGTTTGGATGGGTCCAGCTGAAATAAAGGAAAAGTTAAAGCTCACAACATGCTCGCAACAATGTAGCCGGACATGAGGTAGCTTGGAGCTAACGATGCTAACCAGTCAACTGTAGCTGGTAACACCATGTTTTTTTTCTTAGTCGGCTCGGCGAGCATTGGCATTCAGTTCTGAACTCTTTAAACCATCAGCAGTTGAATCAGAACGTTTCTTTCAGATAAAACACAAACACACTGACAACTATCTATCCTACCTAGTTCACCTAAATAGAGCGTGATTAAGATGGATGTTACTGTTTTGGCTCGGTGGAATGGAAGGGATTTTCCGGCTCAGTTCTTTCTGGCTTGGTGAACGGACAGGACCCTGTCCTTAGTCCAGTCCGTTCATTAAACATGCAGCTCTCGAAATGATTTGGATCATTCTGATGCAATAGCAAGAGGAATCTTTGCAGGGCTTAATTTTATAACTCACAGTAGCCTTCAATGGGATGTCTCCCTTAAGCTACAGCAGTTAGCTGGTAGCCTTGGCTCAGGCTGGCTGCAACACAGGTGCAGGCAGCAGCAGGACCAGTGTGGCACAGGTAAACGGCTTCTAATGGCTCCTCGACAAACAGCAATGGGGCAAGCTATTCCATAGTGCTAGTGGAGCTGACCGCAGGTGGGATGTTCTGCGAATGACTGATGTGTCACATGTTGGGATCCATGAAGTGTTGCTTTGCAGGTGATTCGTGAACAGCAGCTGACCTGGCAGGTCAGAACCAGTTCTATATTCTAACTCTCATTTTCTCAAGATCTAAGGAATCATTTTCTGGTCTTACTGTATATCCTGAGTACTAATGCTGACTTCCGAAAAAAGATTATTTTCTGAGTGGAGATTGGTTTTCTCTGAAAAGAGATGAACCAAAATGGAATTCTTAACTGGTAGGATCTGGGGACATTCTGGGGGTTTACCATATTGAACTTCCTTTCCCACTAAGTGGATTAAAGAAATGGTGGAGGAAGGGTCTATGTAGTGCTGCTGAGGCCTTCGGGCCAGGTTCCTCCGGAGGATCGTCACGTTCAGGTGGTGGTTGAGAAGGGTGGTTGATCTGACCAACAGCTTGTGCCGAGTTTCTTTTGACAGAAAACCATTACCCAATCTGACTGTATGATGTGATTGAATTTTGTCAGTCACAAATTGAACCTAAAAATAAAGGTGTTGGTTAAAAGATACAACTTCTGTAGCTGAAAAGTTGTAGAAGGTACAGCTAATTTGTGATAATCGTATTAGCCCCTCTCCCACATTAGGATAGGAGTTCGGAGGGTTGTGTATTTCGTTCTATAAAATGTTCAACACAAACCATCTATAATCTCTCTGAAACATCCGAACCGTCCTCAGAAACAGGCATCTAATTCAACATGTCTATCTGCATTTCTCATTTGCATTACTGCCTTACTAATGGGTGTAGTGGTGTAAAGGACTTTAAAACATACAATTTCCCCTAGGCTGTAAAAGCAGCAATTTTCACACCATTGTTGAAAAAGAAAAGGTGCAGAACTACAGGTACATCTCAAACCTCCCATGCAGCAGTAATAATATTGACAAGGCTGTGTTTCAAAAGGTAAATGCTTTCTTAATAATGACGAGCTGCTTTAATTGTCTTTTGGTCAGGTTTATGATCTACAGAGACTACCCTGATTTTGGATCAGTGGCATCTATATAAATTCAGACTGTGGAAGAACAATGACAACAATGTTGGTATTATTGGACCTCAGTGCAGAGTTTGACATTGTTGATAACTCGATTTTAATAGAGTGTCTGGAAAACTGTGTCAGCCTTTCATGTACATGTCCTGACTGGTTTAAATCTTACTTGTAGGACAGGGACTTCTATGGGTCAGTAGGACAGAGACCAGAAAAATCACATGCAGGGTTCCTCAAGGCTCCATTGAGGGGCATCTATTGAATATAAGCAGAGTTGTTCTAGCTTGTTGTGATGTAATTTTGTTGCGCACATAAAATAGTGGGTAATCCTGAGCCTGATATTCCCGCTGTATGCTGATGGAAGCCGAACCCCTGCATGGCGATGGAGACCACTACTCAGTAAAACAGAGGACGATTGATCTTTGTTTTTCCTAATTATTTCATCGGCATATATAGCATTTGAAGGCTCCAGCTCTTAATAAGGACAGCATTTAACAAAGGTGTTCACACAATTTTATACAGGATGGAGGGGGATGGAGAATCTTCTTTGAGTCCAACTCCAAAAAAGCAGTAGGGAAAGACTTAAAAAGAGACCAAAAGGCAGAATGCACCTCTTCTGAAGACAATATATGGATAATGCAAAACCTCTTAAGAAAAGTAGGATAAAAATAATCATAGTTGACAGTTCAAAGTTGGACTGGATTTCTAGGCGCAGCCAAGGACCGGAGGGGTCTGGTTGGGGAACAGCGGATCTCGTCCCTGTTTTTTGCAGATGATGTAGTTCTGCTGGCTCTCTCCTGCCAAGACCTACAGCGTGCGCTTGGGTGGTTCACAGCCGAATGTGAAGCGGCCGGGATCGGAATCAGCTCCTCCAAATCCGAGGCCATGGTTCTCGACCGGGAAAAGGTGGCTTGTCCCCTTCAGGTTGGAGGAGAGTCCCTGCCTCAAGTGGAGGAGTTCAAGTATCTTGGGGTCCTGTTCACGAGTGAGGGAATAATAGAGCGGGAGATCGATAGACTGATCGGTGCAGCTGCTGCAATAATGCGGACGCTGCACCAGTCTGTCGTGGTGAAGAGAGAGCTGAGCGAAAAGGCAAAGCTCTCAATTTACCGGTCGGTCTACGTTCCTACCCTCACCTATGGTCATGAAATCTGGATCATGACCGAAAGAACGAGATCGCGGATACAAGCGGCTTAAATGAGCTTTCATCGCAGGGTGGCTGGGCTCTCCCTTAGAGATAGGGTGAGGAGCTTGGTCATTCGGGAGAGGCTCAGTGTAGAGCCGGTTCTCCTCCACATCGAGAGGAGTCAGTTGAGGTGGCTCGGACATCTTCTTCGGATGTCCCCTGGACGCCTCCCTTGGGAGGTGTTCCAGGGACGTCCCACCGGGAGGAGGCCCAGGGGACGACCCAGGACACCCTGGAGAGACTATGTCTCTCTGCTGGCCTGGGAGCGCCTAGGCCTTCCCCCAACAGAGCTGCAGGAGGTGTCAGCGGAGAGGGAAGTCTGGGAGTCTCTGCTTAGTCTGCTGCCCCCGCGACCCGGTTCCGGATAAAGCGTGAGACGACGAGTACAACGACGAGTACGAGTACGAGTACGATAGTTGAAAATTTTCCACCACAGATTTCTAATGTTTTTCTTAGGTAAGGTCTGTCTGCAAAGGAGTGGTTTGAATTATTCTACTTGAGAAATGCAAGTTGTCATGTTCTATGCCCACATCAAGTTTATCTAAGATCTGTGCTTCCTTGTTCCAGATCATTGGTTCTTAAAAGACAACCAGTAATGAGGGGGCAGTTTAACAAGTTTCTTCAGTTTCATTTGTTGCTGTAAAAACATCTGTTGATGAAAAGATAATAAAGCAATTCTCCTCACATGTGAACTTCAATGCCACTTGTAGAGAAGCAACAAAAGATGCACCTTCAAAGACTTAGCAGTCAAAATATTTTCTGCCCATATAAATCTCTGCAACGTAAAGCAAGATATGTTTTTGTCCACCATATTGGAAATAGATATTTTATTTCAAAGCAATATTAGAATAATCCATGGATAAGGAAATCAAAGTCAAAACTCACCTGTACAAAGTCAGTTTAACTCTTTTAGGGCTTGAACATGAATGTAAGAGTAGATAAGTTAAAAAAAAATAAACTTTAAAGAGAATTTTTTAAAAAAATTCAGTATTTCTGCATACTTACACATCTACTTAACTTTACCATTATTTTTCTCATATGCAGTATGTCATTGTTTTAACACTGTATAGTTAGAAAAAAATCCAGCTGTATTTTTTTTTTTTTTTTTTTTTTTTTTTTTTTTTTTTTTTTTTTTTTTTTTTTTTTTTTTTTTTTTTTTTTTTTTTTTTTTTTTTTTTTTTTTTTTTTTTTTTTTTTTTTTTTTTTTTTTTTTTTTTTTTTTTTTTTTTTTTTTTTTTTTTTTTTTTTTTTTTTTTTTTTTTTTTTTTTTTTTTTTTTTTTTTTTTTTTTTTTTTTTTTTTTTTTTTTTTTTTTTTTTTTTTTTTTTTTTTTTTTTTTTTTTTTTTTTTTTTTTTTTTTTTTTTTTTTTTTTTTTTTTTTTTTTTTTTTTTTTTTTTTTTTTTTTTTTTTTTTTTTTTTTTTTTTTTTTTTTTTTTTTTTTTTTTTTTTTTTTTTTTTTTTTTTTTTTTTTTTTTTTTTTTTTTTTTTTTTTTTTTTTTTTTTTTTTTTTTTTTTTTTTTTTTTTTTTTTTTTTTTTTTTTTTTTTTTTTTTTTTTTTTTTTTTTTTTTTTTTTTTTTTTTTTTTTTTTTTTTTTTTTTTTTTTTTTTTTTTTTTTTTTGGGGGGGGGGGGGGGGGGGGGGGGGGGGGGGGGGGGGGGGGGGGGGGGGGGGGGGGGGGGGGGGGGGGGGGGGGGGGGGGGGGGGGGGGGGGGGGGGGGGGGGGGGGGGGGGGGGGGGGGGGGGGGGGGGGGGGGGGGGGGGGGGGGGGGGGGGGGGGGGGGGGGGGGGGGGGGGGGGGGGGGGGGGGGGGGGGGGGGGGGGGGGGGGGGGGGGGGGGGGGGGGGGGGGGGGGGGGGGGGGGGGGGGGGGGGGGGGGGGGGGGGGGGGGGGGGGGGGGGGGGGGGAGGTTTTAAAAATTGCTTTCTCCCGGCTTTAAAAGCAGCATTTACAAACCATTTTTTATTTAAAAAAAAATAAATAAGGTTACATCTCCAAACTCCCATTGCAACAGTAATTAATATGAAAAGGTGTTTTCAAAAGTAATTGAATGTTTTTAAAAATAAGCGTTTAATTTTTTTTCTTAGATTACAGACTCCTGTTTTATCTCATCTAATTATTCGGCCCCGTTAAGAAACAATCCCAATTGTTTAAAGGATCTGCAGAGTTTACAAAAATAATTTTTAATTCTCTTTGCAGTTTCATGAAAAATTTGGGCTGGTTTTAAAACTTCACTTGTGGACAGGGTTCTATGGGTAGTAGGACAGGGCCAGAAAAAATCAATTTTTAGGGGTTCCTTAATTCTCCATTGAGGGCACTTTGAATATAACAATTTTTGCTTGGGGGTTTGTTTATGCAATTTTTTGCGAAAAAAAGGGTAACCTTAGGATTAAAACCTTGAGTAATAAGGGAAACCCTTTTATGAGAGGAGGCCATACTCGTAAAACGAAGGGGTTTGATCTTTGTTTTTCCTAATATTTCATTGGCAAATTTGCATTTAAGGGTCCTGTTTTTTATTTAGGCAGGGTTTTAAACAAAAGGTGTTTCACACCAAATTTTATACCAAGGAAAAATGGAGAACTTTTTGGACCCAACCCGCATTAAAACTTAAAAAAAGGAAAAAACCAAAATTTTAAAACAATGGGTATAGGGATGCAAAATTTAAGGGATAGTTTGGTAAAAATTTTGGGCAAAAGGTTTTTTAGCACCCCATCCACGGTGGCAAAACACTTTTTTTTTCCCTGGCAAAGGGCCGGAAATAATTTTTTTTGGCACCAATGGTCGGACTTTTTTAGGAACAGGATTAATAAAATTTTCAAAAAAAATATTGTTAAAAGTATTTTCCCCAAAAAACGTTTATGGGAAAAATAATTTATAATTTCTATTTTAATAATTTATAATTTTCTAGTTTATTGTTAGTATAGTTTCAATTCAGACAGCGAATTGTTCAGTAGAAACTGATGTTTCTACTGAACAACAGCCATGTCTCCCTCCGCCGCGGAGGGAGACATGGCTGTTGTTGGGCTCGCTGTCTGAATGACGGCGCGCACTGATACGAACAGAGAGAAAATAGGACCAATTGATAACGACGTGTGACTTAGGACCAATAGGACCAATTGATAACGACGTGTGACTTTTTCCACTACAACGTTTTTGGGATGCAAAAATATCACTCTTTTGAACACATAATGTTTTGGGAAGAGAAAAGTTTTATTTCGCTGTTCCTAAAAACCTGCCGGACTACTTTTGGCTTGACCAAAACTGGACGATAACTCTGCTCACAGGACGCTGCCAGGGGTAAGTCAGTGTGATTGCATGCCGCTGGTGATGGGGATGCCATACAGATTCATGTCAAAAATACCGAACTATCCCTTTAAGAAAAGTAGGATAAAAATAATCATAGTTGACAGTTCAAAGTTGGACTGGATTTCTAGGCGCAGCCAGGACCGGAAGGGGTCTGGTTTAGGGAACAGCGGATCTCGTCCCTGTTTTTTGCAGATGATGTAGTTCTGCTGGCTCCCTCCTGCCAAGACCTACAGCGTGCCCTTGGGTGGTTCGCAGCCGAATGTGAAGCGGCCGGGATGGGAATCAGCTCCTCCAAATCCGAGGCCATGGTTCTCGACCGGAAAAAGGTGGCTTGTCCCCTTCAGGTTGGAGGAGTGTCCCTGCCTCAAGTGGAGGAGTTCAAGTATCTTGGGGTCCTGTTCACGAGTGAGGGAAGAATGGAGCGGGAGATCGATAGACGGATCGGTGCAGCTGCTGCAATAATGCGGACGCTGCACCGGTCTGTCGTGGTGAAGAGAGAGCTGAGCGAAAAGGCAAAGCTCTCAATTTACCGGTCGGTCTATGTTCCTACCCTCACCTATGGTCATGAAATCTGGATCATGACCGAAAGAATGAGATCCCGGATACAAGCGGCTGAAATTAGCTTTTATCGCAGGGTGGCTGGGCTCTCCCTTAGAGATAGGGTGAGGAGCTTGGTCATTCGGGAGAGGCTCAGTGTAGAGCCGGTTCTCCTCCACATCGAGAGGAGTCAGTTGAGGTGGCTCGGACATCTTCTTCAGATGTCTCTCAGATGTCTCTCTGCTGGCCTGGGAGCACCTAGGGCTTCCCCCAACAGAGCTGCAGGAGGTGTCAGTGGAGAGGGAAGTCTGGGAGTCTCTGCTTAGTCTGCTGCCCCCGCGACCCGGTTCCGGATAAAGCGTGAGACGACAAGTACAACGACGAGTACGATAGTTGAAAATTTTCCACCACACATTTCTAATGTTTTTCTTAGGTAAGGTCTGTCTGCAAAGGAGTGGTTTGAATTATTCTACTTGAGAAATGCAAGTTGTCATGTTCTATGCCCACATCAAGTTTATCTAAGGTCTGTGCTTCCTTGTTCCAGATCATTGGTTCTGAAAAGACAACCAGTAATCAGTGGGCAGTTTAACAAGTTTCTTGAGTTTCATTTGTTGCTGTAAAAACATCTGTTGATGAAAAGATAATAAAGCAATTCTCCTCACATGTGAACTTCAATGCCTATTGTAGAGAAGCAACAAAAGATGCACCTTCAAAGACTTAGCAGTCAAAACATTTTCTGCCCATATAAATCTCTGCAACATAAAGCAAGATATGTTTTTGTCCACCATATTGGAAATAGATATTTTATTTCAAAGCAATATTAGAATAATCCATGGATAAGGAAATCAAAGTCAAAACTCACTTGTACAAAGTCAGTTTAACTCTTTTAGGGCTTGAACATGAATGTAAGAGTAGATAAGTTAAAAAAATAAACTTTAAAGAGATTTTTTTTTTTTAAATTCAGTATTTCTGCATACTTACACACCTACTTAACTTTACCATTATTTTTCTCATATGCAGTATGTCATTGTTTTAACACTGTATAGTCAGAAAAAAATCCAGCTGTATTTATTATAAAAAGTTATTCATACTCAAATCTACTGTGAGACCTAAAACTATTCATAGTATTTTTCAGATTTAGATGATATTTAGTGATTTTGCATTTAACCAAAACTTTCTCTCCAATAGAAAATTACGCAGGCACTAACTTTGTACACTCACTGTCAGTTTGGGGGGAAAAAAAATTATTCCTTTCTAATTTTAATCATACATCTTCCAGAAATATGATTAATAATGGGCCTAACTGTAGCCAAAGAAACATTCTTTATTTTAAATCACCATTGTGCTTGTGAGATTAAACACATAGACCCTTAGTTGCTCCAAGATTAAAAATAATCCTCTGACTTAAGCAGGCATTGGTTGTATTTATTTTCTAAAGCAGGCGTTCAGTCTATATCCTATTATCCTTTTAGAAAGCTTTTTTTCTTCTTGTAAAGTCCCCTGAACAGAGTTAGCCTTTTTTATCAGCTTTTTTATGTCACTTCCACCAATGCTGCTACACTCCAACAGTAGAAGATTTATTCTTGCTTTAATCACTAAATGACCATAACTTCCTCAAGCTGTGCAGCTTTGTGCACAGCTTTATTGTTTTGTTTGCAGTCCATTCTGGGTCGACTAGTTGTGCAGCTAAACATCAGTGTAATTATACATCTTATTGTCTCATTCCTGTTTCCACAGTAATAAAACAATCATCTCCTATATTTTGTTCATAAGATAATTGTTTTATCTCAGGCTACTGCAGACACACTTATGGCTGAAATCTGACTTGTATAGGAGATCTGAGATTTACAGAGTGGAAAGGAATGTTGAGAATAGAATCTGACAATCTGCTCCTGTGATGCTGACTATAATGTTTAACAGAAAACCTATTGGTCAAACTTTTAAACCAAATACTTCAGTTTAAGCCAAGACACCTATGAACCATTTGGACATGCTTTATTATTTTTTACTTAAAAAAATATTTATTAATCTTCCTTATAAAGGAAAAGAGGGAATTTCTCACACAACCTTGTTCACCTGCCAGGAAAGTGTGAGTCATCTCAACTTAGTAACTATTCAGGTAATTCATGCACCAGAGCACCCATATGATGGTGTGTTTGTGACTCATCATAAGATGCACCGTCAATAAAAAGCAGACCTTCAAGGTTCATAAACTGTCTCTACAATGAACGCTAAAGGGGTCAAAGGGGGTCACTTCTCAAATTTTCATTTTGAAGGATTCGCACCTGAATGTAAATAGGCAAGGCAAGGCAAGTTTATTTGTATAGCATAATTCAGTACAAAGACAATGCAACGTGCTTTACATGATTAAAATATAGGAAAATAAAACAGAATCAAAGTAGGTATGAAAAAATAAATGAATAAAAAAAATGCAGAAACAAAAAAGAACATTAAAAACAGTTGGACTAAAGAAAATAAAAAAGTTGAACTACTGATGTTTCAGTTAAACTGTTTAACTAAAACAGTCGAAGGCAATCCTAAACAAATGTGTTTTTAGTCTTGATTTAAAGGAACTCAGGCACTTTTACACTTTTACAGATTTCTGGAAGTTTGTTCCAGATAAGTGGAGCATAAGAACTAAATGCTGCTTCTCCATGTTTAGTTCTGGTTCTAGGTATGCAGAGCAGGCTGGAGCCAGAAGACCTGAGTGGTCTGGAGGGTTGATAAACTGATAGCAAGTCTGTGATGTATTTAGGTGCTAAGCCATTCAGAGATTTATAGACTAACAGAACTATTTTAAAGTCTATTCTCTGAGATACAGGGAGCCAGTGTAAGGACTTTAGAACTGGGGTGATGTGCTCTACTTTCTTAGTCTTAGTGAGGACACGGGCAGCAGCGTTCTGGATCAGCTGCAGCTGTCTGATCCACTTTTTAGGCAGACATGTGAAAACACTGTTGCAGTAATCAATTCGACTAAAATTAAATGCATGGATTAGTTGTTCCAGATCACGCTGAGACATTAGTCCTTTAATCCTGGAAATACTGCCCCCTA
>NW_024039458.1:110000-360818 GCF_016077235.1 Cyprinodon tularosa
TATATAATACCAGATGCAATGCCAGTCACTGCAACATAAAGATATTACAATTGCTTTTATTGTCATGAATCAAACAGAGGAACAGAGGACCCAACGTTTCAGGCAGACAAGGGGGATTTTTTTAAAAGACTCTACATTAATAAAACTGGTGAGAGTCAGGGAACATCTACAGGAGCACATTTGAAAATGTTAAAAAAAAGAACTTCACAGCTCTCAGAATAAAATACATCGGATGGTACATTGGATGATAGCTTTTGGTCCTTCAGTATTGCCGGGCTTTCATACTGTTGAGTCCTTTGTATTTGTCCAGAGAGAAACAAGGTTATCAACAGTTAAGAATTTATGATGTCAAAGCAGGTCATGTGGAAATGGCATCCTAAGCAACTTGCCAGAAAGGTATCTGACAATCTATCAGATCTAGATCCAAATCAAAAAGGTTTAAACAAATAAAAAAGAGAAGTTATAGGATTCAGAGGTAAATATACTTTTCCAGACACTGGGAAAATCTACGATTTTTGGATCAATCACAAGAAGGGAAAAGAACTACTGCCATCTACTGGGAGGAGCTTTCAATTATCTTGCAGAGGACAGAAAGCCGGAGTGTGCACCAATACAGTAGCTCACAGTAATCGGCTTGAACTAGACCAATCTGTAGTTGGAGCACTGATGCTTTAAGCTACATGGAGTCCCTCCTCCCATGCACATTCCATGCAAATCATTGACCCACCATTGTTCTCTATGGTTGTTGAAGTTTTTTTGTTGGTTTGGTCATTTGAATCCTGATGAGTGTGCTTATGTACATTTTTGGAATGACTTCCAAGACTTGGAAGGTGAAACTGCGATCCTCCGCCTCTGTTCATTGATATATTTCAAAACTCCTATGTGTTTTTAAATCTTTGATTTTACTTAACAATTTCCTAACTGTGGAACAAATTGGCCTTCAAACTCAGACAAGCCTCTTTATCATCTGTTGTTATAAACTATTCCTATAACCTCTCTTCTCTCCATGGCTTGTAAATAAAACTTGTTTTATTAGATTCCATTGTATTTTTCTTTATAATATTTTCTAATTTCTATCTTACTACATTTTTGTTTGTTGTTTTTTGTATTTTGTTTTAGTCCCACCACGTCTTATATTTTATTTTTGTCCTCTGTGAGCCATGTTTGCCTTTCTCTACGTACAACGTTCTGGTTTGCCACAGCGTCTTAAAGTATCTCTCAAATAAAGCTGAATTGGAGAATGGATGGAATTACATTTCACAATTATAAGGTGGGTGTCCCATCACAAATAGATTTAGGCTCAAATGACGTTTCATGAATGTCATTTCAATCTGATCTCAACCCTATTAACTTGACAGGATCTTGGTTTAAAGTTGGCTGTACAAACCATACAATTTGTCAAACTTCACTATTTCTGCCAGGAGAAAGTTTAAAACATACAGCCAGAATTATGCTAGAAGATTTCGGTTAACTGTCTCCTTATACCCCAGTCGGCCTCGGCAGATAGACGCTCACACTGAGTCGGGTTCTATTGGAGGTTTCTTCCTGTTAAACAGGAGTTTTTCCTCTCCACTGTCGCTAGAAGTATGCTTGGTTTGAGGGATTACCTTTGAGTCAATGAGTTGATCCATTGAACTGGTTTTCCTTAGATAGAAAACAATTTGACTATATGATCTGGTTGAACTGTAAAGTGCCTTGAGATGACATGTGTTGTGAATTGGTGCTATATAAATGAATTGAATTGAATTAATTCCAAAAGACATGTGGTGAAGGTGCATATTGCCACTAAACATAAACCTTGGTCGAACAGATTATCTTAAAACTATTTATTCCTACACTGGAATAAGGTCTAAGCAAAATTAAAATTTTGTCAGCCTGTTTTTCTTTTTTAGATTGGAACCTTTGACTTTATATTAATAAGGACATATATGATTTTCAGAAGTCTTCATTCTATTATCTTTTGAGGACACTACTCTCATGTCCAATCAGAGACAATACTTTCAGTTGAATTACAATTATTTTAAAACTAAATCTACCAGAGGTCTAGCAGTATTAGGCATAACTGTAATGTCTGGATGTGAGCTTTTATTTATTTATAATCAGGTAATGCTGCATGTGTTACTGAACATACTACTGTTGTCTTGCATTGTACCAAAAATTTGTAAAGGAAGCAAAGTCCCAATAGCTATCTAAGCTCATCGCCCTAGAGTTCAATTTAACAAAATTATCCCTGTTATAAATCCTGGTATCGTTTTTTTTGTTTTTGTTTTTTTTTTTCACTTATATCTGTATATACACCTGCAATGTCTTCAAACAATACTTTATTGCCAAGGTTTTGTCTAAAAGCCAAGGTATATCCAAAACCTCAACTACGATGTTGCCCATTTTCTTCTGTATCACATGATTTTGAGAGTTTTGATCCTACTTCTCTCAAAGAACTGAAAAGACCAGTAGAACCTCTAACTTCCACCACCTGCCCACCAGACATTGTCTTCACTTCAATAATGATAGGAGTAATTGCTAACATTGGACCCTGCCTTGTCTCTTTTATACACTGGGTGCTGTCCCTGCTGGCTTTCAGAGTGCTGTGGTTAAGCCACTAAAGAAAAACCTCAATCTTGATTCATGTATTAATTTTAGTTTTTTGCTAAATTTCACATTTGACATTTCTCTTAAAATTGTGGGAAAAATTGTCCTGTCACAGTTACAAGATTTTGTCTCACTGTATGAAATTGCTGAAAAGTTTCACTGAAGCTTCCATTCCAGTCACAACACAGAGTTGCGTTGCTAATGACTCACAATGATGTCCTTGCAGCTCTAGATGAATACAATTCTGCCGTACTTGTGATGTTGGACTCACAGATGCCTTAGACAGTGCAGACCAAGCAGTTTTCTTTATCTTGTTTTTAACACTGTCTCTACCTGCATGGTCCAGTGCTCCAGTTGTTTGCTTCGTATTTAAACAATAGATAATTCTGTGCACTGATTGATGACTTAATCTCAGAAATAGTCCCTTTGCCATCTGGTGTGCTGCAAGGCTCAATTCTTGGACCCATTCTGTTTTCTTTCGGTTTGTTGTCACTAGGACTTATCATCTCCAAACACATGGCCTCTTTTCCTTTTATGCTGATGACATTCACATCTACTTACCAATGTAACAGAATGACAATAATAACATCAAGCTGTGGTTTTATCAAAATGTTCTCAATCTAAATAAAGGGAAAACTGAGTAAAATCTCTTCACTTCTAAACAATCGTTTCAGGCCCTGAACTTTGGTTCCATTTACACACCTTTTACTTCAGCTGTGAGAAACTTACAGTAGGTGGGATTTTTAAACCCTGGAGTTGGATAAACAGGTTAACTCAGTGTTCAGAGCAGGCATTTTTTAGCTAAGACTCTTATGAAAAGTCAAACCGTCTATGTCTCGGGCTAAACTGGAAAAACCAATGCCTACATCCCTTCAAGGCTGGAGTACTGTAATAAATATGTATGCATGAGTCAATGCTCATTTTGATCTATCATCTGTCATTATTTATCCTGTATTATAACCCCACTAACATACCGTATTTTCACGACTATAAGGCGCACTTAAACGTCTTTTTTTTCCCTCAAAATGTGCGGTGCGCCCTTTGGTGCGGTGCGCCCTATGTGTGTTGTAACTGCGACTTTTGAGACCACCTCATTGAGGAGATGATGAAAGAGTGGCTGAATGTAAGGAGACCAGGTGTTTTTTTTCCACTCATCACCATCGCTGATGTGAAAAACATGGTGAAACAAATTAAGCTGTGCTCGCTGTTATTCAACCGCTGGGCATCGGTGTGAACTGGACCCAGCAGGTGCAGCAGAAGCAGCGTGTTTACATGCAAAGTCAATGGTTGACGCGCGTATAGGTGCAGCAAAAGGTCCCACAGCGCGTTTTGAGCAGCAGGCGCAGCGCGTCGGGAGCGTTTAAGCATCTGCCAACGCGCTGCTGCTGCACGAGATGGAAAAATTGAAGTTTTGCTGCTGGACGCGCCGCATCAACCAATCAGAGAAGCTGATCTGGGAGCTGACAGCGAGACTGACAGCGAGACAGACACATCGCTCTGATGACATATGATATTAAGGCAAATGAAAGGGCTGGATGGATGAGGAGATGATGAAAGCGTGGCTGAGGCAGGTGTATGTGAGGAGACCCAGTTGTTTTTTCCACGCATCACCATCGCTGCGTGCCCATCTCACAGCCGATTTGAAAAAAAAGGTGAATCAAATGAACGCTGTGCTCGCCGTTATCCCGGGGGGTCTGACAAAGGAACTTCAACCGCTCGACATCGGTGTGAAGCGGCCGTTCAAAGTAAGGCTGCGAGCGGCGTGGGAGCGATGGATGACAGACGGAGACCACAGTTTCAGGAAAAGTGGAAGGCAGCGCCGGGCAAGTTACGCCACCGTTTGCGGATGGATTGTAGATGCTTTGACTAACGTGTCTGCTGGCTCTGTTGTTCGAGCTTTCACAAAACCTGGCATTATTTCTGAGGAGCTGCGCTGCACGGAAAGTGACTGACAGCCAAGAAGGGGAAACTGGCATGTCTGATTTAGCGCAGCTGTTTAATTCAGAAACAGAGGATGATGACTTTGATGGGTTCGATTAATACTTTGTAATAAATACATGAATAAAGCACAATCATACTCAGTTTTGCTCCCGCTCTATCTACCTGAAAACTTAATTCAACAGCAGCCTCTGGGCCGGGTCTCCTCCGGGTTCACCGAGGCTGCTGGCAGGTGTTTTTTCATCTAAATAATCTAAATCTTGCAGCTATATTTGCTGTGATCATTTAATATGTTTTTAAGTGAGAAAGTCCACCTGAAAACTTCATAATTGCAGTCAGTTCATCCAGATTATTATCCTGCCTACTATTTCTGTCGGAGGCGCAGGGACCCCCACATACCAGCGGTGCACCGACAGTAGAAATCCTTTCATCAGCAGCCTCTAGGCTGGGCAGCCTCCGGGTTCACGCGGTGGCTGGCAGGTGTTTTTCATCTAAATAATTTAAACTGCAGGCACCAGGATACCGGTAACAAAAGCGAACATATTCTGTCGGCAGGTTTCAGGATTTTAAGTTAATTTAGGAGTAATCACAGCTCTGTCATCTGCGATGTGTCTGTCTCACGGCCAGCTCCCAGGTTTGATTAATACTTTGTAATAAATACATGAATAAAGCACAGTCATACTCAGTTTTGCCCCCGCTGTATTTTTAAATACGCAGTAGAGGTATTTAAAGGTAGTAGAGGACATGTACCGGTATATAAAAAATGCGCCCTATAGTCCGGTGCGCCTTGTGTGTGTTAAATACAGAAATGGCACACATAACTGAGAGTGCGCCTTTTAGTACGGTGCGCCTTATGGTCGTGAAAATACGGTATATAATCCATATCCTAACCTTCAAGTATAATCTGTATGGATATTTGTTTATTTTATAGCCTTTAACAATTACTCTCTGTTTATATATACCATTATAGTCAATACATCCATGGTCTCTGTGCACACTTCTAGATGCACTTCTGGATGAATGCAATCTACATTTCCTTGCTTTGTACTGGTGACACTGATGACAATAAAGATGAATTCTGTTCATTATCATCATCATCATCATCAGTCGATTCTTCATCTTGTTCAAAATGTAGCTCCTCTGTCTCCCCCAAAAGCTCTTAAATATTTCTTCCATTATCTCTTTACTCCACCAGCTTCCAGTTCGTTCTAGGATACACTTGAAAGTCCAACCATTTTAATTTAAAGTCATAAATCACCTTTCTCCTGTATATTTATCTGCACTATTAGCTGTTTGCTAAAACATCTGGGCTCTGTGCAAATCAGAGCTCATAACCCTGCATTTCCACAGGACTATAGGTTCGAAAGATTGGATGATTATTCTTTGCTTTTCTTGCTTCTAAGTTGTGAAACATGCTACGACAAGAGCTATGGAGTTCTACTTAGCCTTGAGTTTTTGAGTCTCACAGATAAAAACACATCTTTTCAGAAGAGCCTTTTGCTTTTCAACAGTGGCTAACGTTTTCTTTTGTTTATTTTGCAAGATCTGTTTTGAATCATGCTATTATGCATATTTTTAGGTTTTATCTCTATTATCCTCTTAGTGCTATATAAATATGCTTTCATAGATGGATACACAGAGAAACAGACAATTTGCACCAATTTTGAAATTATACTAGAACCACTTGTGATATAATATTTGTTATTTCCCATGTTTTCCAAGGAGACTTTATGTATATTCCACCTTTTGGCATTCAAATAGACTATTATTTTCCCCTAACAATTAGAAAAGCAGTTCTCTCTAAGGATTTTCCTGGTCTTTTAAACCCCAAATTGACCTTCACTCTTCTTGTGATCTACCATTTCTTAATTACACCAACAACTGAGGAAAAACCTTTTTTACGTATAGCCTTCTGGGTCTCTGAGGGCATTAGTTATTTTAATTATCTAGGTTCAAGGCAGTTGTTTAGAGGAGTCTTTGGCTGCTTATTAGACTTTAAGGAGTCAAAGACTTCAGAAAGCCATAGAATTAGCTTGTTTATTATGATTACTGTGAGCAGACCAATCCCCTAACAAGCTAATTAGGGCTATAGAGCTCATATCCCTTGGGGCGTCTATACACTTTTAAGGTCCTGCTTCTCTGTTTACCCCTCTAAAGAACTAATAGATGCATCCATCAAAACATAAAGAGATTATACAGCTTTGACTTAGTTTACTTTAGAATTAATTTTTTTCATCTACTAATATGACAAACTACCATCCATAATGAATTATGCAACATTTAAGAGTCCACTCTCCATTTCACTCTATTTGTCTAGTGCAGGGCATGCAATTTCACACTCACACTTTTACAAGTAAGCAGAACAAAGGTGTCTTCCTCTGCAGGAATTTTCAGGATTTTCGCTTCTGGAGCTCGTTAAACTAAGACGTGGATCCTTGCTTGTTCCTGTCTCAATCCTTTTGAGTGTGGGTGTGTTTTTGATAACCAACATGAGGTGGCTCCCATACACACAACTTTTTTTTTTTTTGCACATCTGTTAGGCAGACAGAGGCCTCTCTGTCACAAACATATTTAGAAGCAACTACATTCATTTGGAGAGAAATTTCTGAGACAGACAGTAAGAAAATGCTTTAAAAAAAGGTGTGTTATGCACTGAAGCCATGAGCTACGGAAGCTGTTGCTGAACTTTTGTCTTACTCTGCCTGCAGCTAAGTACTGTAGGTTTAGACTGAGGTTATTTATATTACTTGATTGTTTTTGTCTTTTTTTTTTTTTTGCTTTCTCTGTTTTTTTTTACAAATTGATGTAAATAGTCGTTGACATTGAGCAAAGTTTCCCTAAAGGGAAAATCATTTTTTTTTTCAGTACTTTAGAATGATAACCTTGATTTCTTTCTATCATAGCATTTCTATCATTTATTTCCAAGCGTAAGCATGGAATGTTCTTAGATCTTCAGAGTGACATGAAAAGGATTTCAGTTGCATTGGAGTTAGACTGCTTACAAAAAGCTTTGCATAAAACCAGGTCAAATTATAAGCCAATGAGTTTTGATTACACGTTATCATTTTAAATGAATTTAATTATTGATTTAAAGACAGAAGATGGAATAAGCGGGAGAAGATGGATGGATGGATGGATGGATGGATGGATGGATGGATGGATGGATGGATGGATGGATGGATGGATGGATGGATGGATGGATGGATGGATGGATGGATGGATGGATGGATGGATGGATGGATGGATGGATGGATGCAAAAACCATCAAGAGAAAGACATTTTTTGAAACAATTTGTGAAGCATCAGAAAGTTAGTAACTTGTGAAATAGTCATTTTAATCTGGCCAGGGGCCACTATTGGTTGTTGCATACTTAAAATTTACATAAATTTAGAGCATAAATCAGCTAAATTCTCTTCTCATCTAATTGTTTTCCATGTTGGGGGTAGCAGTCGTATCAGAGACTCAGATGTCTGTTTCATTCCAGAGGAGGTTGAAGGCCTGCCCACCAACAAAGGCTCTTCAGAATGTCCCCTGAGCCTTTCTCTGTTTGGAAACGTTATTCTTTGATTAATGTTGTGCATTACAACATAAGTGAAAATTGCTAAATCATGTGATGAAATGTCTGGCCATGAAAAAGGCTAAAAAAGCCTGATTCAGGGGACATTTCTTTATGACATAACTTTATGCTAAAGTTTTGAAAAGACTTTATCTGTCGTGAATTGGCAAATATGGAAAATATTTTAGTCTTTGTAACTATTTTTTACTGCTGTGTCTGTGAGAGAAAGTCAAGTATTGAAAGGAGAAAGCAACATTAATCTGCCTGAAGAATTACAGGCACCTGTTGAGTTTGACGGGCATGTTCGCTCTTGTAATTAATTGGTTATATTTGCCTCCTGGATGAATCACTGAAAGGAATTAAACGCCTGGCACAAAAAGATGTTTCAGGTACTGTGCACCAGAGTGGATCAGGTCCACGATTAATGTTAATTAATGTTTGTTCTTTTTTGGTTTCCAAATCTGCTAATTTGTTTTTCCGTTTACTGCATTAGACTAAAACCATTATCAATGAAACATCCTTAGTCTTTCAAATAGCCAAAAATACTACAATCAATGAAGAGTTAAATCTAGGGCTTCAATGGATGAAGTCAAACATAGTTTTTCCTCTTTTATTTTCACCTCACTGAATGTTATCTGTGCCTCAATCACAGCTTGGCTAGGGGTCCTTTTAATCTTCTCTTTTGGATATTATGCTTTAAGGTTGATGTTTAAAGTTATATGCAAAGTCCTGAAAGCCTTTTTCCATCTTTTGCCTCTTTTGTTTGTGAAATGAAGGTTTAAAAGTCTCTTAAATCAATATGCTCTAAAACCTGACACACAGAGAAAGGTCACTGGAGTTCAGTACTTTCATGCATCTGCGAACGCATTCTATCTGTTGCTAAACATCAGTAAAAACGGAATAAAAGATTTACAGGTAAACCAAGAGATCCTAGATAGTCTGCATATCTGGCCTGGTACCTTAAAACAAGACATAAAATGAAACTGTTTTTCATTGTTGACATTTTTTTATTCTTGAAATGACAGCTTATAAACACAAAAAGCAGGCATGCACTTCCCAACACTTTCAAACGCAAAGAGCAAGGATCACTGGGGGAAATGTTGCCTACATGAATTATGTGAATGTGCCTTGCTTTTCTCAATATTCATTATATCACAGTTCAACCTGGATAGACTCACATGGAGAAAACGTGCAATTACAAAATGTTTAGTAGGGCATCCTTTGGTGGCGCAGGGGTTAGTGCCCATGACCCATGTATGGAGGCCTTAGTCCTCGTTGCGGGCGACCTGGGTTTGAATCTGGCCTGTGGTCCTTTCCTGCATGTGTCTCCCCCTTTCTCATGCCTACTGTCCATAAAAATGAGCCACTAGTGCTGTAAAAACAAATTGTTTAATTATTTGCAAGTAATGCATTCAGATTGGTTAAGATTAACTATGTAAGGACAACCAGCTGATTGCATCCAATCATTGACTCTTAAGCAATCCCTCAACCAAACATGCTTGTAGCGACACAGGAAAGGAAAAATCACTATACTACCTATAACAGGAAGAAACCTCCAGCAGAATCAGGCTCAGTTTGAGCGGCCATCTGCAGAGGCCAACTGGGGTTCAACGGGACATAAGCAGATATTGACATATGGAAATAGGCGCTTTGGCCCTGGCAGAAGACTTTGATGCTGAGAATCAGCTTGGATGAGTAACAGAGTAGTCTTCTAGGATGAGAGGGTCTGAGAGTGGACTACGAGAGAGGGAGGAGATGGGGTTGAGTTGGGTCAAAGTTTGGCTGAAGTGTTGAATGGGGAAGCTGGGCCTTTGTCTTCATAAAGAGCATCTTGAGAAGTAATTGGCTTTGGAGGTCATGCACCTGAGTGAAGTTGGCCCCCCCACCTTCTTCAAATTGGAGAAAATTAGTGTCAAACGTTTGTGCTGGTTTGTGCAGCAAAAAATTTTCCTTTGTGCCACTATCGTTTTAAAGATATAAAGAAATATTTCTAGAGGTCATCAACGGTCAACCAGCTCCCCCACCCTTTTCAAATCAGACGAAATAGGTGTCAATTAACTCAGCTCCGTTTGTGCTGGTTTGTGGAGCAAAAAATTTCGTTTGTGCTGCTTTGGATTTGAAGATTTGTTATTGCATGACATTGTGCAAATAACTGCGTGATGGAATGCAGTAATTTGGTTAATTTCCTTTACATGCTGGCATTCAGGAGTCACATGAGATTACCTTTAGAATAATCCAGGCTTTGTCCAACTAAGGTAAAAAAACAACAGCATAAACAACACACCACTGAATAAAACACAACATTTTAACCGTTGTAGGTTCAAGTAAATGTTTATTGATGCGTCTGGTTCAATCTCATCCAAAATAAAAAAGAAATCGTCCCCCCAACTGGTTGTGCCACCTTTCATGTTCATACCTGACCAAAGTGTGTATTTTACATTGCAGATAATTATTGTTTCTTTCCTTTTTGTTTTAATTCAGTGAGACTGGAGGGTTTATGAGCCTGAATTATTTTATGGCCACTACATCTCCTTCAAATTTAAGTCCGTACTTTGACTGGACAACCGAAATACTTTTTTTTTTTAAGCCATTTAGAGGTAAACAGACCTATGTGTGTCTGATCATTGTCCTGCTGCATGTCTGAAACACGTTTAAGCATCATAAGGTCACAGGATTATGACTAGAAACTGCTCTCAGGTTGTTGGGATTTTTTTGCAAATATCCAAATTCACCGCTAATTCTAAAAGTACCGCAAGGACAAAAATGGAACCCTCAAAGACAGATATTATGCTCCTCCAGACCACTAAGGAGAGCAGATCCTCAACACATATGGTACCAAACCATGGAAATAATCATGAGTTCATGTCTATGAATCAGATCTGTTGCAAAAATATGAATAGGATGCCTGACAAGAGAACATTTTGAGGGAAGAAAGAAAAGGAAGTTTTCCTTTCAATCTCTCATCAGGTGCTGTTTATGCCTTTACTAAGGGTCTTGTCCCATTTTGGTTGATGAAGGTCAGCCTGAGTCCGACTAAAGCAGCAAAATATCAATGATCAGGCAGAAAATTATGACTCCTGTCATGAAGGGTGACCAGATGCCGCAAATCTGGGAAAGATATTCCCACATTTTTTCACTTCTGTCCTTCTGTCCCACAAATCAAATTGGTGTCCCTCTTTTAACTGGATCATTCTAAAAAAAAAAAATTTAAAGTTCAATTAAAAAAACTACAGGACTTTGTTTTCCAAGGTTGAAGACCTTTCGCTTCCCATCCAAGAAGCTTTTTCAATCCAAAATGTCTGGATTAGCAGTGGGTTCAAAGCTTCATAGAATAGCCCAATGAAACCTTCTTATGGCTTAGAAAACATGCAAATTGAAATGGCAGAACAGATCCAGGGATTAGTAACTGGGTCAAATAAAAAGAAAAGTAAAAAAAATCACAACCGCTACCCTAAATGCAAAGAAAGAAGAACAGGTGAAGGATTTTCATACACAATATGAAGGACACTAAGTTAAAAGATAGAGAGTCAGCCACGAAAAAGACTGCAGAGCAGTTTATAGCTGGGGAGGCCTATGCTTGAAAAAGTTCAGTCTAGGCAACTGGAAGTAAATTTTGCCAGTTGTCCAGTTGCCTAGACTGAACTTTTTCAAGCTTGACCATGATCTGGATGACTATGAAACTTTACAGATATACTTTGTGAAGTTCAGTTTGCAAAATGATGAGAGAGTGAAATGGTGGGGAAAAAAACTTTAAAAGCAAGTCACCAAACAAACAAGCAGCTAAAATAGTAATGCCTGTCCCACTGTCTAATAAAAGTGGTCCAACAAAGAAACAATGTTTTGCTAATCCACCAGAGCATCACTTCATGCACTAGTGGGATTAGAAATGACAGACTCCAGAGTATTATTTATGGACCTTGCAGCTAGTTTGGTTTGTTCTTTGCATCAACTGTGGGTGAAACTGCAATTACTGCTAACATAGATTCACTTTTATACAGAAAACTTGAAAAATGTGTCTTTTACTTTCCCACTTTGTCCCATTTCAAACACCTTTAAGAATAATTTAAGACCCACAAAATGTCCCATGTTGCTATGATTTCCACTTCTTTGCATTTTCAGTTTCTTCATCCATATTCATAAAGCCTCTTGCTGTTCACAAATGTCTAGCTCAAACACAAAAATGGATACATAATGACAAGGCACAGCAAGAGCCAAACCACAGAGAAACTATTGTTTTCATTCATCTGTTTTCCCAAATCGCCACTCTCTCTGTCTTTGCTCAAGCCCTCACTCCTCGGACAGGGGTCCCGATGCCCTTTCCTATCCGCACAGCTGGGAAATGCTAATGATGCTGCAACATAGCCAAGGCAATTAGCAGACAGAGAAAGCAGATGATAACAAGGAGATATTGAACAATGAGTACCGGCTGTAAACAACTAGAAAGACAAAATGAAAGGCAAAAATGCAAGGTCTTGGTTTTTTTTTTGGTTTTTTTTGAAAATGCTCTTTGCAGTTAAAGAAAGCAAAGTCATACCAACTTTTATGTGGAACATTTTAATCCTTTCACGTTCAGGTTCCATTCATGGGACGTAAGGGATGCCTCCAAATTTGCAGGCTCATGCTGCTACATTAAGGTTACTGCTGTCATTGTAATGGTTTTATATGCCAGACTAGACTGTCCCAAAGGTTAAAGAACAGCAGCTGATTTCATTTATGTTTTGTTAGGTGTCTCAAAACTGTTTTTTGTAATACTTGAGGTAAGTTCACAGCCGAGAAAAGTGCTGCACCTAACTGCAAACTGTTAATAAACATAAAAAGAAAAAAATGGTAATTGCTGAGTGCCTTTTGTTGGTTTTTGGGTTGTTGTTTTTTTTTAACAAGCAACTGTTATTTGCTAAAATCCCATAACATATCTATGTGACAGACATGGGCAATGTGGAGTCAACAAGTCATCTCCATGTCATGTATTTAATCTACCCAGCCAATTAACCAGGTGAGTCCAATCTGCACAGGTTAATTCACGGTGAAGATTGGACTCCCCTGCTTCAGTGGCTGGGTAGAACAAATACATGACATGGAGATGACTTGTTGACTCAACATTGCCCATGCTTGCCATGTGATCTAAACAAAAAATAGATAAATTAACTGAAATGGTCCCCATATATCCACCTCACTGCATGCATGTCAGCTCTAGCATTTGTTTTGAAGAGAAATCTGCATCTATGATCTCACTACACAGGTAAAGCACATGCTATGTTCCTGTAATCTCAGTGATTTGAAGAATGTCCAAACAAATGCACCCAACCCCTTGTTATGTTTGTTACTCACAACCTTTGCCTCACATATCTCTTTTTAATGCAGTGTGCTTTTCTTTTTTCCTTGGTACAAATCAGTTCTGTACAGAATCTCCTACATTTACAGTCAACATTGTTTCTTCATCTGGTTTGTCTTTCAACCCTCACTGGATCTGTTTTTTTTTTTTATATTTCTAAATAAAATCTCACCTTGATGGTTTTTTCACCTTTTTCACTGACAGGCTTGACATTTAGGGCCGGATCTATCAAAGGTTTGCGTGTATAAAAACGTGAGCTATTTCACTGCGCACGCTAAAAAATGTACGAACTGATCTATCAACAGCGCGCTAAAAGGATTTGGTCTTTAAAACGTGCTAAATAGCGCCTCTTATCCATTTAGTACTTTTTCTGCAATGAATATGCAATATGGGGCGTTTACACGCAAAAGTCCGTCTTGTGGGAGGAGAACATGTAAATATATTAATTTGGCACTCGAAAAGTGATTTATCAAACCTAAAAACAATTTTGCTAACGGTATCTGACTCTATATTTAACACGTTTCAAAAGAAGGTGCAAATGGTCTGTATGCGTAATTGCGCACACATGGCAGCGGTTATTGTCGCAAGAAGGAGACATGGAAATGAAGCAAGGAGACGCAGAGAATGCATTTTTTCACTCGTGTGAATATTTTTGGAATGAACGAGGAAACGATCATCAAAACATATCGTTTATCCAGCATTGCCAGTTTGGAGCTGTTGGGGGAACTCCGAATGGATTTGGAGCCAGCCACAAGGAGGATCCACGCAATACCAGATATCACAAAACTCCTTGCAACGTTGCACTTTTTTGCATCTGGGTCATTCCAGCGTACGGTTGCAGCGAGAGCTGGGATCTCCCAATCTCGTTTTTCAGAAGTGCTGTCCGACGGGGTCGGGGTTCTCCCCCTGCGCCTGTGGAGCAACGTGCCAATGCTGCGGGGATGCGTAATCTCATCCACAGTCACTTCTTGTGAGCCATTTGGTATGTGCATTTTTCTACAGGCCAATACAAAACACCTTTTTTTTGTTTTGTTTTTTTTTTTTTTTTACTGCAGTGAAGTAGAAATTCAGCCACATACCACCTTAGGGAATAAAGGTTGCCAAAGTTTTTTCTTTATATATCACTGTAAGATTTAAATTTCTTAATGGACTAGTTTGTAGAAACTACAAACTACTTTGCCGCAAACCACAAAACGCGCAAAACCATCATTTAAATAGGGCGTCTCCAACAGTTTTGCACCTGCCACCAGTTACGCAATCGCTCTTGTTAAATCACCCGCAAACCATGGTTCAGCCCCTCGCGCAAAATTCCAGTTTGCGAGCGCAAATTACTGCACGCAAAATTGGATCTTGATAAATCCGACCCTTAGTTTGTATGAGTTGTAAAAAGAAATTACTGTATCTTTTTTAGATTTAAAACAAAATGCTCAACACCCAATCCTTTGGCAATCTAGTATTGCCAAAAATGCATTATTATTAATAATATATTTTATAAATATTGTTGATACATTTGTAAACATTAACCATTTTAAGCTGAATGTATTCATGTTGTTTTAACTGCACCTATTACTGTCATTATATGTGCAGCTATTTTAAACGGACATTTGGCCAACCTTGGACAATCCCCAGAAGCCATTTAAACTGATTTTTAGAACCCCTTATCCCCTTTTTCTAAACTATTCATTATCCTACCTGTTTATTTTCTAGTAGCATGTAGTGTTGGCATAGATGATACATTTTAAAATGAGTGTCCCAACTTTTAGTGGATGAAAAAGTAGTGGATTTGAAATTTCCCAAAATGCACCTTAAAAAATAGTAATCATCCATGGTCACTAGATGAGCAGATATATCCCATAATGCTTTGTGAGGAGAGCTCTCCTCACAAAGCATTATGGGATTTGTTGTCACAGCGGCCTGCTGTTGGATAGCGACAGCGGCGACAAACACCATATATGGCGCAGGCACCATGTAGGGAGGCGAAGTCACGTTACCAACGGGAAGCGAAAAGTAGTGATCATCTGTCCAAATGATAAGTTAACTGAGTTCACTATAAAGTTCACAATATAGTCCCCGCTCTATATAGTGATTGAGGGATTTAGGGATGAGGGCGGACGTCCAGACACAGCCACTGACAAAAGTGTACCAGTAAACTCACTAGGGTCTTGTTAGCCGGTAAAATGAAAAGACCAGGGGCAAGTCAAGCCCAGAACTCAATTCTATTGCTACTATGAGACATGTCAACAAAAGCTGTACATGCACAAAAACCGCCTCTCAAACATAATACTTGAAAGAGAAAAGCGTGTCAAAATATCCTCAGACTGCTGTAAGTGATTGTTAACTGGCTATTAGAAGCCTTTCCCCAAAGCTACTTCCGTCCAAATAACACACCTATGTCGAAATATTTAGTTTAAGCAGTATAACAATGTTAAAATGCAATAAAGTAACTTTCTTTTCAAGAGATCAAAAGAAATGAAATTAGACATCAGCATGTAAACAAACCAGTATGGTTTGGTAAACAGTTTTAGTATGCAATAACAAAAAAAAACTCCCGCATTCCACATGCAAAATCATTAATCTGTTACTTAGATTATTACACACTATAGATATATAATAAACGTCAGTAATTTTGAATTCAGTAATTTTGGGAATATCTGAAAATTATAGGACTGATATCAAAGTGTTGTGATTCTATAGTTCTATTCCCAGCCCGCTGGGAATTTATGTTTCTGATACTTTAAGATGTTTATTGCCCTCCCCTGTAGGGGTGGTAAAATATCTTATTTAATCAGATATTATTTCAGCTGTTATATAGTGTTTATGACACACAGTCCTACTAACTGTGTGTTAGAACAATAAATGAAAGAGTGATTCGAGCACTAATCATGGTCAAACAGTTATTTCTGCACATACATGGAATAAATTCACCACAACTTCTGTTCAAAATATAAGAGTTTATTAACAAAAATCATTCAGCTCCACTTCAAACGTATTCCAGTTTAACATTCTCAACTAAGACTAGTAAAACTCAACTAAACTAAACTAACTACTATGTACAAAGAGGAAGGGGAAAACGGTTGAAAACCATATTTAGTTTAAGATGGATTCTGTGTATGAAACCAAAGTTTATCTGGAATAATTTGGGATATGATCAAATTAGCTTTTCACTAATTTTAAAGAAATTGGAATGTTTTCAGACCAATTGACAATGCAAATCCATGAGGTGAATAAAACATTATTTGACCAAATAATGTTCTATTGAATGATTTGCTTAATCAAGAACCAATAACCTTTAGCTAAATGATTCTTTACCCTCTTTAAAGTAGCTAGCAGCGAATAGACATCAGGATTCCACTAAATGACTCTTGGTCAGACTTGGTAATGGAAATGTAATGAACATCTGAGGAACACGTGAACACTAATGTTATATCAGTGTTTAAATCCTTAGTGAATAACGCTTGTCTAAGCTTTAGCAACAGCTCAACACATATTCCTGTAGCATAGCGTAGCATGCAGTCCATTCTTTAGCATCAATTAGCGTTGTCTTTACTCAGCAGTAAACACACGATATGATTAGCATCATCAAAAGACACATTGCTTGTTCTGTCCCTAATCATGTCAGACCTGCAAACCTATTTCCATGTCCATTTGGAAAGCTTGAGTTTCATCCAGTTTTGCAGCTCTGCAGTCAGGGGCTCTTTGTCCCAGTCTCACAGCAGGGGTCCCCTCAGTCTCACACCAGGGCATGGTCTTCATCCAGTTTGGCTCTGTAAGTTCTGAAACTCAAGAGAAATGTGTTGCAAAAGGTCTGTTTGCAGAAGTTAGGTTCTGAAGAGTTCTGACTCATCCTTGATGGTTCTGGGGATCTGGTTCCCCTGGGGCCTGCATCTCCACTGTGGGCCACAGTGGGCCCCAGCTTTGAGCGCAGGAGCAGAAGCAGGCTGGATCAGAAGAGGGAGAAAGAGGCAGAATCCTGTGTGCTCTGTGGTTTTGTTCTGTCCTCACAGGGAGGGGGGTAGGTTTTCACACCTCTGTGACTTCCATGTGACTACTTTGGCTGAAAAAGGGTGGCTGCTGAAGTCCCCCAGCTGTTATTCACCAAAGCTGCGTTTTCTTCTCTGGTCATCCTATCAGGATGAAATATGGACACTGCTTCCCAATGTCCGAAAAGTATGATCATGGCATATGGCACAACAAAAGATACCAATCTTTGTAAACATCTACATAAATCTAGCTTTTCCTTTTTGAAGTCCTTCCAGTTAAAGTAAATCAATTTGAATTACAGCTCATTGTAAATAACTCTGCTTGGTGGCAGCAGCTAAAATGCAGTCAGACCAGATAAACCCAAAACAAGCTCTGTTTGCCAAGAGGCTTAATTAGGACAAGCTTGCAGCCAACATCCCTCTAAAATGTTCCTGTAATTAGCTGACTTGGCCGAGCAAAGATTTACAAAGAATTAGTCCCAAAGGCCCTCAGAGATAAAGAGGCCTTTTAGATATAAGTACTCCAACTAAAACATTAAGAGAGAACAGGCTGGACCTTCAGATAGGTAAAACAAAAAAAGTTTTTTTCTGCTAAAACAAAGGATACAAGATTATTGAATGACTGGATCTGGAGTGCATATGTTTTTGTTGTTACAGTAAAAGCTATAAGGATGAGACATGAACACTTGCATCTCATAAGAAAGAATTATACAAACCAAACTATGTCTGCCTGAGAGTGCAGTGCTTAGCAGGGTAAAAGCTGGTTTCCCATCCAGCTTCTGATCAATAGCTCATATGCAGTTTGGCAGCTACGGTTCAGATTATTATCTACCCCAACGGGATGGGCACTATCTGCACCACCACACTTTAATCAGGGGGTGTTATCCGAATTGTTGATCTGAGTGAAGCGGTGGATAAAATTCACACTCACATTCCCAATGCCTGCATGCCCACTGCAGCCAATCAATCACTTTAATTGATCGGGTGAGTGACGTTGGGAATAATGAGCTCAGACGGCTCTGGGAGCAGAAGCAGCAGCGTTCTGAGTGTTTGTGTGAGGTGATTTCCAGAGAAATGAACTGAAGGACGACAACGTCCCACATTTGAAATGTGCAGCATGTCTGTATTAGACTTTAAAAAAAAAAACTAAAGAGCAGACAAGAGCTTTGTCTACAAATGGTTCTTGTTGGCGTGATTCAAGTCAATGCAGGGGAATACATTTAAATGGCACTTCTCTCTGTCTGCCAACAGAAAATCCTGTTAATAAATTTGAGTAGGTAAAGGAGATAGTTTGCCAATGGAATGAGTATTTTTACTCTTGAAATAAGATATTTAGATAAAATGCATTTGAAATAAGACAAGTATCATTGTGTTTTCTTATTTTAAATGTCAATTGTCTTGTTCCATTGGCAAAATGTCTCTTTTACCTCCTCAATCCAAGAAATAATGCACTTATTTTAAGAAAAAATGACTTAACTAGATTTCATTTCTTTCCAGTGCGATTCTTTCCAGCCACATTATCTTTTAATGCATTCCTGAATAATTGCTCATTTTTCACAGTAAAACCAGGTGAAATTTCACTGTTTTGAGTGCATTTAATATCTTTGCATCAGGGTAACTCAGATTCATCTGCTGCTATTTTAAAGGATGCATTCAAAATTAAAAATACCTCTGAGACTCTTGAATGGACTCTTAAAATCCCTTTCCCTTTTTTTTTGCTTTCTTTTATTTACTTGTTACTTCTTGTTTTCAGTAGTGTTTAGTGTTTGCATCGTTGTTAGATACAATAATGTGGTCTTTTGTGGTTATTTTATGCAGTGAGCGGTTTATCACTCAAGTCAGATTAGCCCTCCTTTCAATAACATTTGAATGAACAGATTTATTTAATAACTCTGCTAATAATAAACAGCCAGCCCAGCAGTCCAACCTTTATGTAAAAGACTAAGAACCATGGTGAGTAGGCATATTATGTTTTAATCATTTAACTAACAATCAACAATTGATTTTATCCTATATTTGAATGACTATAAATTCATAGTTTTCTTGCACGATCCAGATGATTAAAAGAGGCAATTTCCCTTTAATAAAATAAACATATATCCTGTTTGGCTCACAGCCTGGTCTGAGATGAAGGTTTTAACCTGTTCTATGATTGAGTTTGACACTCTTGATTCAGATCAAAGCATGTGTTTGAAGTGTGGCAGTTAAATCCAACCAATCTTTGGTAAGACCTTTGATGTTCAGACTCTCTCCGCTTAATTAGGCTGCAGGGAAGAAAAAGGGCAAAAATGTCAAGTGCCTAAATGTATGAAGCTTGTATATATCCTAGAAGAGAATTAATCATGATTGACAAATGAGATCCAAATGAAGTTTACATAGAAATGTTACATCTTGCTTTTTTCTGCTTATTTGTAAAAAAAAAATACATATATGTGTTAACTTGTTACCTATTTTTAACCATGTTTATTTTATGATATATGGTTAATTCATTCAACATTTGAATTGTATCATATAGGATATCGGCCGATATGCTCAACCCTTTTATTGTATCAGAAAACACTGGATCGTTGCATCTCTAAGAAAAACTTAGCTGATATTTACCGATTTCTGTTTGTTGGTCAAACATTCAATAACTTTGTGGGGAAAATTCCACTTCAGTGGAGCGCTCGTTTGAAACAGGCCAAATTAAATAGAGCAAATGTTAAAAATATGTCTTTCAAATAATAAAAAGTAGACATGATTTGACGGTTATAACTAATTAATATTTAAGCACCACTATACCAGCTTTGACTAAATTGTTATCAAAATACCCTACTTATTGTACATCACATTTAAATATCAAAATTAAAATTTAGGTTTGTAGTCCTTAACATGTATATCATTTAATCTAATTACCTCCAAGCACGCGTATGCCATTTAATCTAATCTCATATTGTATACTTTTTAACATCTTCCACTGTGCTTTTCCTCAGAAATTGCATCAGTTATGCATTTGCTCGTCACATTCTTGTTCAACTTCTGGCCAACTTATACTAACTTTACACACGCTACTGTGTGTAGCTTTTAAAAGAATACCTTAAATGTGTAAAGCACCATTTGGCAAACAAGCCTTTTCAATTTCACTAGTCTAGGAACACTAGTCTATGTTGAAAAAAAAAAACAAAAATTTTAATACAGAATTGGTTTTAGCATTTCTTTGTATTCTTCAAATCTGCAGTGATGAATGGGAGGCAAGAATAATGTTAAAGCTGCAAGAAGCCTCACAAGTTCTAGACACGAGTCCTGTTTCACTATTATAACATTCAATAAGAAAGATCTGTTGATTATCCAGGCGCCTTTTAACCCCATCACTCTGAAAAACCAAGTAGAATCATTTGTGTTGCGTTACTGACCTCTGGTGGTCAAAATGAGCAATTGCAACCTACAAATAAATACACTGCTCCATTTAACAAGGATTCAGAAGCTTAAAATTAATGTTCTCTTAAATCGACATTGTAAGCTTTGAGTGAAATAACCAGTCTTTGGCAAAAAAAAATTAAAACACAGTTCTTTATTTTGAGACTATGCATAACGCCCATAAAAAATAAAAAAACAGAGCATTATTTGGTCGTTTTCTATACAAAATATTAGATTAATAACATGATAAACACTGTACAAACATAAAAGCAAGCATAGCTGCTAACAGTGTTTGGAAACGTCTAAAAGTTGTGGGCCAGAGCATAATTAATTAGTAAATATACACAGAGGAGGTGACGCATTACTAATGGATAAACATTTCATTCTTCTTATAAAAAAACATAAGTATAAAAACAAAGAAAAAAAAATCCTACATTAAAATAACTCTTTAACATGTTGATAACAATGCCCACATGGAAAACACTCCTTCTGAACTGGTTTTATTTCCAATATCACATGGAAAACAAAATGGACTACATATAAATATTTAACATATCAACAAACTATGTACAAAGGTTTTCTAAGGGAAGGTTTCCCTCCACTTGGACCCGTTTTTCCATCTTCATGGTGAGGAAGACTTTCTCCAAAACATCAATGTCAACCAGGGGAAGAGAAGCAACTTCAAAAAACACCCTGAAATAAAAACAGACATTAGACCTAAAATGTTCAGAATGCAAATCTTATTTTTGTTTTCAGACTTACTTATGAGAATATTTGTTCCTGATGGTTTTCAGTTTATCGTCAGGTGGCGCTAGAAGCATAGAGTGGAGCTTTCTGACACAAGGCATCAAATCAGACGCCTGGTAGCCGGAGTGGAACTGCAGGATGGGAGACTGAAGGGGAAACAAAAAAACAAAACAAAAAAAGAGAACTTACAACTAAGCTTAGAACAGCAAATATAGATTTTACTCTTTATGCTGTATTTATTGTAAAGCACTTTGGAATAATCGTTCAACTAGTCGATCATCACCTCTGATTTGATCGCTATGGAGAGGCGGCAACAAGAAAGAGGGTTTATAAGCAGTCAGAGGATCCAGCAGATCCTCCAACGCTCATCACACCGGCCCAACATAGAGGTTGCAGCATTATGCTGGGGTGATACATTCTTTAGTGTGGACTAGTGGTGAGCATTTATCATGTTTGTCATTAAATTACATTTATAGGCCTAACAAATTTGATTTCTCTAAACATTATATTTGAATAAGCAATGATAAAGAAAAACTAAAAATAAAATGAAAGGTGAATTTTAAATTTTTACTTTAAATATTTTACTCTTTTCTTTTTACCATTAGGTCATTAGCAAATTCAAAGAGTAGGATTAAATGTGGTTACTACATTTAGTGATATAACTCACACTTCTGTCTGTGGGATTTCTTTATTTATTTGGCATTTAATAATATGTGACTTAATTTATTTAAATCCATCTTTATAGATGTATTTTTTCAGAGCAGTATTTGTAATTGTGGGGCTACGGCTGCTGCTAGCTGGGCTGTTGTTGAGCTCGCTGTCTGAATGACGGCGCGCACTGATACGAACAGAGAGAAAATAGGACCAAGTGATAACGACGTGTGACTTTTTCCACTACAATGTTTTTGGGATGCAAAAATATCACTCTTTTGAACACATAATGTTTTGGGAAGAGAAAAGTTTTATTTCGCTGTTCCTAAAAACCTGCCGGACTACTTTCGGCTTGACCAAAACTGGACGATAACTCTGCTCACAGGACGCTGCCAGGGGTAAGTCAGTGTGATTGCATGCCGCTGGTGATGGGGATGCCATACAGATTCATGTCAAAAATACCGAACTATCCCTTTAATGAGATTAATGATATAGCAGAACAGTTTTATCTTAAATGCAAAAGTTTCTATGTTGTTTTTCTTTGTTATTCAGGTTTAATTGCTGTTCTATGGGCTTGCTATGTCAGCTAAAGGCATGTTTAGATCAGGGGTAACCAATTAAAAATCAGCTGGGTCCAAATAAAGAAAATCCATCAACCAGTCCGGAGTCTTCTCTAATTATAATCTGTTACTTCAAACAGAATTTAAATGAAATAAAATGAGGTGTTTATGCATCCATGTTATATTTTGAATTTTCAAATATTAAAAAAAAGATCATTTTTCCATTTTAAAACCTAAAGTGTTTTTTTTTTTAAGTAGAGAAAAATCGTTCAGTTTGGTATATAAACAATTTCCTGATTCACATATTTTATAAAACATCTGAACTGAACGTTTTTTATTTCTTCCTTTTTTCTGTCTTAATGAGAACAGTGGGCTTCATGCTGCCCTGCAAGGCTTTAAACCTGGGTTTGAATGGAGACAAAGCCATTCTAAAGCACATATCAAGGAGCTCATTTTGAGCCTGGATCCATATTTATTTTTGATTCTGTTCATGGTGGAGAATCCTGCTTCACAGCAGCAGGTTGAGCCAAACATCATAATATGGTAAAGCTTGCCATTTATAAAATCTTTTATAAATGCAAGCTTTTCAAAGTGAGGTTGGTCACTGGTCTGAAGCCATCACTAATCCACAATAGAGATAAATCAACACCTGCACACATTTTTTGTGCCGTTGGGATCAAGAAGAAAAGATAGCAAGAGCTGCAGAACGGGCCATCTTATCTTAGATGGTCGGCTTACCCATCCTCCCAGGTCTTTGGTGACCAGCGCCATCAGCAGGCAGGCTGATGCCAGCAGCGAGCCCCGCTCCGAAACAAAGTCCATCTCCATCAGACTCATCTCGCAGTAGAAACGAGCCAGAGTCAGGGTGTCCATCTTGGCACTCACACACTGCAGAGACACAACATATGAGCCAAGTAAAAAAAAAAAAAAATCGGATCATACTGATGCAGCAGGCAAAACCTGACTACTCACCCTGGCGTAGCGTCTGAGGAACCGATAAGGGATGGGAATGTTGATGTCAAACGAAAGCGCCTGCAGAATGCTGGCCTCCATGTCGATGAGCTCCTCCCTTTTGTACGCATCGTCACAAATGTAAAGGAAATCTTCAACAGCCGGTGGACAGCGCTCCTGATCAGGCGAAGGTGGAAAAAATGATGGAACGGGTTGAAGTTTTGCAGCTTCAGCTCAGCTGAAAATATCCACGAATGCGACTCTTACCTCAAACTTGGAAGCGATCAGCATTGTGGTGGAGCCGACGAGCTGCAGCATCTGCCTTTGGATGGGCGTTTCTGACAGATAGTGGTCTGTCATCTTCACGGCCATGTAGAGGGTCTCATGGCACAGCTCAAAGTTCTCCTGCAAAACAGGAGAGAAACTGGATCAAACAATTCTAATAGGCTTTAAGTAACTCAGTATTCTATCAATTTGGATTAAAAAAAAAAAATACAGATCTGCAGTGGTTTTATTATACTAAATTGTATGATTAATATAAACACATGAAAAGGTCAATGCAAGAAATCAATTTTATAGAACATTAAATAAACACTGAAAGTAATTTGTTTAATCAATAATTTAAATAATAAACTAATTTAGTTATCAATTCATTGTTATATGGAGTGTAGACTCTAAAACATACCTTTACTGACAGAACAACCCACTAAGAGCAGTAATTATAGCAAAATTAAGAAAAAAATAAATAAATAAATGTGTGAACATTTTGCATTTAAGACAAAAAAAAAAAGCATTTTACGTCCGTCAATCTGCTTCATCCAAAACTCCTCAGGTGGAATAATTTTAGCTTCACCTGGTTTAATTTCATAAAAAAAAATCTTTAAGGAACCTTTTCATATCCAATTATTAATCAAAAACATAATCGAGAAATGAATCGATTTGCAAAACAGTCGTTAGTTGCAGCCCCTCTGTAAATCTTAAAATGCAACAGGAGAGCATGTTTTCAGAATCCACTTGAACATTTAGAGCAATGGATGCATCTGCAGCTACTGATGTTCAAGAAAAAAGAAAAGAACCTGCAAACAAATCCAGAGAACAGAATTAAAACCAAGCTCTGACTTATTTGTTTCAGGATGGAATTTACTCTTTTTATGGCTTTCTTTTCTGACTTCAACTAATCCAAATTGTCCTTTTGTGAAATTCATGTGTCCAATCATACATGTACTTGCTTGTAGACAGGAGTTTATGAAAATATCTTTTAAAATAATAAAATCCCATTATTGTTGATAGCATTAAAGCAAACAGTATTTGGGTCTGCATGTATCCAAATTAGGGCTACAACTAAAGATTATTTTGCAATTTGATTAATCTGTAAAATATGTTTCCGATTAATAATCTGATAGCCAAAGACTCCTTAAAGAAGATTTTTCTATGAAATTAAACCAGGTGAAAGTTTTTATCTTAAATGCAAATGCTTGTATATGTATATTTTTTTTTTTATTATTTTGATATAATTACCGTATTTTCACGACCATAAGGCGCACCGGACTAAAAGGCTCACTCTCAGTTATGTGTCCCATTTCTGTATTTAACACACACATAAGGCGCACCGGACTATAGGGCGCGTTTTTTATATACAGGTACATGTCCTCTCAGGTGGATTTTCCCACTTAAAAACATGTTAAAACTACTTTATTCCCACTGATCACAGCAAATAAAGCTGCAAGGTGTATTTATTACAAAGTATTATTAAAACCTGGGAACCTGCCGTGAGAGACACATCGCTGATGACACAGGGCTGTGATTACTCCTCTGATACAGTTTATTGACGCATAAATTAACTTAAAAAATAGGCAGGATAATAATCTGGATGAACTGACTGCAATGATTAAATTTTCCGGTGGGCTTTCTCACTTAAAAAGATTTAGATTATTTAGATGAAAAAACACCTGCTGAGGTGAGCCCGGATGCGCCGCGGCCCAGAGGCTGCTGTTGAATTAAGTTTTCAAGTAGAAAAATAGAGCGGGAGCAAAACTGAGTATGATTGTGCTTTATTCAAGTATTTATTACAGAGTATTAATCAAACCCCTCAAAGTCCTCATCCTCTGTTTCTGAATTAAACAGCTGCGCTAAATCCGACATGCCAGTTTCCCCTTCTTCGCTGTCAGAGTCACTTTCCGTGCCGGGCGGCTCCTTGGAAATGAGGCCGGCTTTTGCAAAAGCTTGAACAACAGTCCCAGCAGAAACGTTAGTCCAAGCATCTACAATCCATCTGCAAACGGTGGCATAACTTGCCCGGCGCTGCCTTCCACTTTTAGTGAAACTGTGCTCTCCGTCTGTCATCCATCGCTCCCACGCCGCTCGCAGCCTTACTTTGAACGGCCGCTTCACACCGATGTCGAGCGGTTGAAGTTCCTTTGTCAGACCTCCCGGAATAACAGCAAGCACAGCGTTAATTTCTTTGACCTTTTTTTCACATCGGCTGTGAGATGGGCACGCATGGAATCACAAATTAACAGAGATGGAGATGCGTGGAAAAAACCACCTGGTCTCCTTACATACACCTCCCTCAGCCAAGCTTTCATCATCCCCTCGTCCATCCAGCCTTTTTCATTCGCCTTAATAACGACTCCAGCTGGAAAAGTCTCTTTAGGCAAAGTCTTTCTTTTAAAAATCACCATAGGCGGCAGTTTCTGTCCATTTGCGTGGCAGCCAAGCACAACAGTAAACGACGCCTTTTCATACCCCGTTGTGTGTATCGCTACCGTGCTGGTCCCTTTCTTCTCCACCATGTGATTCACCGGGATGTCGAAAGTGAGCGGCACCTCGTCCATGTTGGTGATGTGGCTTGGCTGGATGACTTTGTCAGCGATGCGTTTGCTGCAGAATGAGTGGAAGCTCGCCAGCTTTTCATCATAATCCGCCGGACGTCGCTGAGCAACTGTAGTCCTGGTCCGGATGGAAAAATTGCACCGTTTCATAAAACGGAAGCACCACGATGGACCTCCTTGAAAATTTTAAATTTTCATTTCTTCCGCCAGCTTTACTGCTTTTAGTCGAACCGTGACCGTTGAAACGCTGGCCCCACTCGTTCTTTGCTCCACGATCCACCGCTCCAGTCTTTCCTCCAACTCGGGCCACCTGGCCTTATGTCCGCGGAAACTCAGCTGCGTCTTCTTCACCAGTCGGAGTTTGTTTTCCAGCTTCCTCCACTTGCGAACCATCGATTCATTTATATTGAATTCTCTCGCAGCTGCTCGATTTCCATGTTCCTCTGCGTAGCTGATAGCCTTCAGTTTAAACTGGGCTTCATAGGCGTGTCTCTTTGCCAATTTCAGGGTTGTTAAGACAACAATGTTCTGCATAAAGCACATACCTGTTCTTTTATATACAAGCCACGCCCACACTTCCCCCTTTAAGGTTCTCACATACTCATGGTGGTCTCAACAACGTCCGCAGATAGGGCGCACCGCACCATAGGGCGCACCCCACATTTTGAGGGGAAAAAAAAGACGTTTAGGTGCGCCTTATAGTCGTGAAAATACGGTACTGCTCTAACTGGGTTGCTGTTAGCTAAAGGGCATGACTTATAAAACAGATGCTCATAAAGTGGTAAGTGTTTCTTCAAGCCATCTTTAACTGACAAACTGGTTATAGAGACTGAATAGATGTGCTCCCATAGATGGCCTATTTTCACCAAACCTGATCAAAGTGATGCATGCATTAGTATTGAACAGATGCATCTCTAAACAAGTCTTAACTCTTCAAATTCAAAGGCTCCAGCTCAGAAAACCCTGAAATCTCTTCCTCCACCTCGAAAGCCATTCCCTAAAGAACTCACCTGTACTTCAACCAGCCAATCGATCAGGATCGCCCTCATCTCTGGGCTGAGGTTCGGCTGCTTGTGCATGTAGTTGGAAAGGACGAACTTTTCCTAAAGGACACACCTAAGAATTAGGAACCTGCAGCACTCTCCATTTACATAAAATCCATAAAACATGCAAAAATAAAATAAAAAGTCACGAAAGCATCCTAAAGTACCTCACCTCTCTCTTTTTGAGGTAGTCAAAAACATCCTTTGCATACTCGGGGCAGAGGTAAAACCCCTCAGAGTTCTCAAAGTTCTCAGAGTCGATGTCGAACTCTTCGGGGATCTAGAGAAGTAAGAGCAGCTTGGAGTTAAAACAGCAGGCCTAATTTCCAACACACTTTAGATCAGTTCCTTCACATAGCACTGATTCACAACACGTCATCTAAATGCACTTTACAGTTCAACCAAATCATACAGTCAAATTGATTCAAAGTTTTCTAAGGAAAACCATTGATTGCATCGACTCATTGACTCGAATGCAATCCCTCACACTAAGCATGCTTTTAGCGACAGTGGAGAGGAAAAACTCCCTTTTAACAGGAAGAACTATGTCGACTGGGGTTAAACTTTAAAGTCGTAGGGAATCGGCTGTTCCAACCGTTGCATTTCAGAATTCTCCCGAGTGGTGCACGACTTTACACGAAAAAATAAAGTGCATGTGATTGGTCGTTTATCAAGAGGGCGGGATTGTTGTGGCAGAAGGTTCACAAGCAAGTTTGATTTTGGCCGGTGTCTGGGAGGCATCTTGCTAACCAGTTAGCAGCTTAGTGCTAGTAGGTTCCCAATGGGAAATTCCATTGGGACCAAGTAGCACTAAATTAGTGACTTAGAAACAACACTGTAAAGGAACGCTATGGACAGAGGAAACATGCAGGAGGAGAGTTTAGTGTCGGAGGTCGTGGATGAGTCTCCTCCGTCATACATTTTTTATTTAGAGGCGGAAAGCGGGGACGAAGATGTTGTGGAAGAGGACGCAAGGGCAGCAGAAGCTTGGTTTGGTGTAGAAGGCTTACAGCCGTACATGTTTGAGCCCTTGCCTCGCAACGCTGCCAGTTCTGTTAGCTCTACGCCTGCTGAAGACACAGACGTCCATCCCTGTGAACACTGGGACGGAACTCAGTGGGAAAGGAAATTATTCTTATTTCAACCGTTGCGTATATTAGCTGCGACATATGAATCAAGATGCTATGACCGAAAAAATGTGATTAACAGATGACGTTGATTTGGGCCACATATGGATTGGGTGCTGAATCTCCATCTTGGGTGCAGCTGGAACAGCACTCTTGTAACCCAGTCTCACTGTCATCCCTCTTATGTAGTCCACTTCCATTGGGTAAACACATGCTGACTAACAATGCTATTGTCCAGGGTGCACTAAAAATATGGTGTCAATTTAGAACTCATTTTAAATTTAAACAACCTTTAATCTCAGCTCCTATTCAGCAAAATAAACACTTTAAACCATCACTAATTGACCCCTCTTATCAACAATGGCATAGAAGAGGACTAAGATGTGTCAAAGATTTTTTCCAAAATAATGTATTTATATCTTTTGAACAATTAATGACTGACTTTGACATCCCACAAACAGACTTTTTCAAATATCTCCAATTACGTAGCTTTGTTAAGAAGTTCTTTTCATTAACCTTGCCTTCAAAATCATGGCTTGATGAATGCTTCGACCTAGATCCCTCTGAGAAAGGTCTAATATCAGTAATTTACAACAAAATACAATGTGAAGCTTCCCCATCTCTTGTCCATCTAAAAACGCAATGGGAAGAAGAACTTGGTGAACAACTAACTGAAACTACCTGGCAAAAAGCTGTTTCGAAAATTCATTCTACATCTATCTGTGTCAGGCATGGTTTACTACAGTTTAAGGTATTGCACAGGTTACATATGTCACCAAGTAAAATAGCCAGACTTTACACTGAAGCAGATCCCTCCTGTAGACGCTGTGGGCATAATTCAGCCAATCTTAGCCATATGTTTTGGCACTGCCCCCAGCTAAATGAATTCTGGGAGAAAATCTTTAAGGTCTTTTCACATGTATGTAAAAGAATTATTTTGCCGAACTCGAGTTCTGTTTTGTTTGGAATTGTTCCTCCAAGTGTGCCCATGACCCCTCATCAGGCAGACGCTATAGCCTTCATGACATTGCTTGCAAGACGCATAATACTGTTTGGGTGGAAAAATGCAACTGCACCATCTTTTAAACGGTGGGTCGAGGATGTTATGTCTCATTTAAAACTTGAACATTTTCGGCATACTGTGAATGGATCAGAGCAAAAGTACTACAAGATTTGGCAACCTTTTCTTCTCTATTTTAGATCCGGTCTGTAATTATTTTGTTGTTACTTATTCATACTGTCATTCCAGCAACCAGTATTGATATACTAATGCATATTTTTATGATTAACAGCTTTCTTTTAGTTTGAACCACTTCAGAACATGGGTAATTTTGTATCTATCTTCCACTTTTTTTGTGTTTGTATGTATTGTATGTTTTGAAAAAAAAAACCCTTCTGAAAACCCAATAAAAAGAATTGAATAATAATAACAGATGACGTTGATATATGATTGGCCGAATTTAGGTGCTCAGGCTGACGTATAACTCTAGATTTTAAGACAGGAATTTTTTTTAAATAGATATGTCCTAAATTTTGGGACAATATGGTCTGATAAAGAGTAAATTTATATACATGTATAAGCCAGAATGATTTTACATTTAAATGTGATTTCCATAGGACTTTAAAAAATACAAAATTGTGCTTACATGCTGCCTCCGAAGGTGTGCTGGCACTTCCTTAACAATCGGCGGTAAAGCATCTAGAGGCTCTTCTGTAGGAGTCGGTTCCTCTCTCTGCAGCTCCTCTTTCCTCTTGTCCTCCTCGACGTTTATTCTCTCGTTCTCAGCTGTCGATTCCTCTGAGCTCACAGATGATGACCTGCAGGAGGTGAGAAGATGCGAGTTTAAGGAAACTTCCACAACGATTCATGACAGAAGCATGGAAATATTTACTTTTTAAGGTTTGCTTGATTCTTGGACTGAACCAAGGTGGAGCTGCTCTTCTTTCCCACTGTCGTCTTTGTTATCCCCTTCTTCCTCCCAGGAAGGCTGATCTGCACCTTATGAGCCTGAAGACATAGATGGGATGAGGGGGGAAAACATTAAATAATGACAGGAGGAGGTGCAGCGAACCACAGCTCAGTAGTGACTGGGAATATAGTAAGAGGATGGGTGGAGCTAAATGCAGAGTCCTCCAGATTAATTCTACTTCCTCAGAGTCCTGCAAGTCATTTTATTCTGCTACTGAAGGCTTTCAGTCACCCAGGACTGCAGTTTAAAGGTCCTGTGTTAGAGGTTAAAGGCAAAAGACCCGAGAACTGGTTCACCTGCTAAAAAGAAAACAGTCCTAAACCTACAAGCAGGGCTAAGACGGAATAAATGTATTTTACTGTGCTAGATTGGACAATTTAAAAACTAAACCCAAAACACTTAAGAAATGTAAGGCTAGACTTGATAATTTGTCTCCAAACTGGTTTTTAAACCCGTCAGACCAGACAGGAGTCATTTTCTTCAAGAATGAGCAGAAATTATAAATGTCCAAAGCAAGTACAGGCATGTCCCACCAGGCTTGTAGCTGTAAATCCTGAAAATAAATGCTATAAAAAGGTACTAATGGTGAACTGGTTTGCCTTTTTTTTTTTCTTTTTTTTTTGTTTAAACAAACCATACAAATTTATCCAAAACCCAAGAAAACCTGAAAACTTTCCAGCAGAATGAATATTCTGGCAAAAATAAATGTCAGTCATTAAACATTTAAATTGCATCATGCACTTTGTGTTATTTCGTGCATTTATAGATAAAAAATTATTAGAGTGCATTTACTATACATGCACAACCAGCAGCCTGCAACCTTTTTGGCCCCATGAGTGCAGCTAAATAAATAAATTAGTGCCAAAAAAATATTAGATGAGCTTTAAATAAAACATACTTTTTTTTTTCCTCTCTCGAGTTTTTTACGGCACAAGTGGCTCGTTTTCAAGATGTCATAGAGCTTTTCTAAACAAAATGTATTTTTGTTTACACTTGCGTAAACAAAATGACAAATAAATCTGTCCAAGTCTGATTTTAAACAGTTTGCTTGTTTATGTTTGGATTTTAAAATGAGGTAAAAAAAAAAATCATAAAGATGAAGCATGGATTATTTTCTAAGGGGTATTTGATGTTAAATATATAATAAAATACAAATTCCAAAACAATGAAAAAAATTGACAAAAAAAATGGCTCTGAAAACATTTTTTGGTTCTTTTAATGTGAAAATTCAATTCAATTTTCTTTTTTTTTAACAAAAAAACAGCTAAAGCTTCCTGGAGAGGTGTCGAAACGTCTTCAAATCTTGGAAACCAAGTCCAGTGGATATTTTTTGAATTTTTACGGAAAAACAGCTAAAGCTTCCAAGTCTGGTATCTCTTATTAAACTATATTACTTAGCTCTTTATATTATTTTTAGTTACTATCAAGAGTCATGGTAGAACAGGGGTGCTTAAGTCCAGTCCTCAACAGCTACCATCCTGTAACTTTTAGATGAATCTCTTCTCTAAGGCCCCGTCCACACGAAGACGAACCCTGGCCTAAACGCACAAATTTTTCACCAAACCAGCCTCTCATCCACACGAAGCCGGCGTTTCGGGGGTCTGTAAACGATCTTTTTTTTATTCAGCCTTCAGAGTGGGAAGATTTTGAAACGCCGTTTTCGCGTTTCCATCTTTACGCTCTAACCGCATATTTTTTTTTACACGCATGCGTCATAGCGTCGCCTCTAAACACGCATGCGCGAGACAGTATCACAACAACAATGGCGCCGTTGCTGCTAATGCTACTCACCCTGCTGTCGGGCTTACAACAGAATCTTCTTCTTCTGGAATACCTCCAGGAAGAACGGAACAATATCGACGACATAGTTCAGCACCTGAATTTGACTTAACCACGAAAATGGACCCGCGGGGCATCCATGTATAAATATTAGTGCGCATGCCCAACATTTCGTCGCTTATTTTTGCTTTGGCACCACAGCGCCACTTACAGGCCTGGCATACATTTTGCAGCGTTTTCATGCATTCGTGTGGACGATCACATTTATTTTACGTCTCCGTCTTTACGGCAAACGTTTTGGAAAATATCAGCGTTTCGTGTTCGTTTTGACTTCGTGTGGACCGGGCCTAAAGCCTCAATCCCCTCATGTAGCTCGGCAGAGGTGTGGTAAGGAGCCCCTGATTGATACAAATGTGTGTTAAAAATGGTTGCCTCAAAAAGTTGCAGGATAGTAGCTATTGAGGACTGGACTTGAGCACCCCTGTTGTAGAAAGTCCAAACAGTCAGATGAGACTCCAAAACTGCAGGTTGCACTAAACCATCACAATCGGGGGGAACCCATTGGTTATCTGTGGATACGTTTAGGGTTAAAGTTGAAAGATAACCCTTTTTTTTTTCTTTTTACAGCCTCTGAAATGTTCTCCTTGAATTTAAGCCCATCCATTCTTGAGTCAAAACAACACGGTCTCCAAGGCTACATTCACACTGCAGGCCTTGATGCTCAATTCCGATTTTTTTTATTTTTTTGGCGTTGCCGTTCATATTTCTTAATATATGCGACTTGTATGTGACCTCCTGTGTGCACTGCAGTCATACAACGCAAGAACACAATCTTTTCAATATGTTTAAACATAAATACTACTCTCTGCATCATCATCTGCCACGGTTGTTGTTTTTCTTTCCGCATCTGCGTAGAAAGACGCAGAACAGTGACCTTTGTCGGGTATTAATGACGCTCAGGTCGGATGAATGTGACCTGGCCGTTCACACACAGGTCGCATTTGAAAATATCAGATTCGTATCGGGCTCAGGACCACATAGCCAAGAGGCCTGGGTAGCATTGGAAAAAAATCGGATCAGTGTTGTTCAGACTGCCATGAAAAGATCAGATCCAGGTCGCTTATGTGCCAAAAAATTGGATTTGGGTCACTTCAGGCTGCAGTGTGAACGTAGCCTATCAGAAAAGCTATCCTGAATGCATGATGCTGCCACATTGGATCTATTTCCTTAAAAAAAAGAAAACGCAATAAACAGATAAAAGGTTATAACATGCAAAGGGCATACATCCTTTTAAAATGCAATACTGGGAGCATTAAAACAGCTTAGATAAAAACGGTGGTTACTGTACACTAAAGACAATGGAAAGTTGTAAACAAAAAGCACTATATACCACAATACTATTGTTTTATTTTTGCACAAAAACCTATAGTTTCCATTAAAAGATCTAAAGAGCAGAACTTGCCACCCACTCAATGCAGACCTCCTCATGCATACAAACAGCTGGTTCATTGTTTCTCTTTAGGAGGACATTTTTGCATCTAATGAATATTTACTATTTAGAGTTTAAGCTTTTTAGCAAAGCAACATGCAGAACTCACATTGGTGATGTCGATAAAAGCAGTTCTCTTCTTTGGAGCTCCATGAGGAGGGGAGGAGGACCTCTTTACATGTGAGGCCTCTTCCTGAAACACAAACAGCACATATGATTCATTAAAAAATGTTGATATGCATGAAACACAGTTGCTTTTGGATGTTTTCTTTAGCCAGACTTTGTGTGTCCTGTTCTAACCTGGTTCTCTGTGGCTGCAGCGCTCAGTTTGGACGTCTTGCTCGCCGTAGATTTGGCTCTAGTGAAAGGCATGGCAGGCAGCTTCACTTCCTAGCTCACCCCAAAAACCACCGTCCAGTCGCTGCTGTTTGGTTTGCACACCAGAAGAAAAAAAAAAAAACGAAAATGAAACACTTTAACCAAAAAATAAATAAAATTTTTACATATTAGTTACTCGGTCGTTCAAAGCAAGGATTCCCCGCGGTAAACTTTACGAGTGGGTTTTTTTCTCGTAGCGACTGAGCATTTAAATACCCCGCAGTTTGAAATTTTACCTTACCTTATTAAACCTTGCTCTGTCAAGTCCAGTTTAGACACTATAAAAGGTGTTTTTTTAGTTAAATATATCCCAGTTCGGCGGAGTTGCTGTAGCCCAGAGCGCAAACAAAAGTATTTCAGCTGAGGATCTAAATCTCCTGCGCCTCGCTCTCATTGGCTAGAATTTGAGCCAAACCAACCAATCAGAAAGCTAAAGAGAACGCAGTTGATAAGGAGCGCTGGTTACATATACCAGCTTCTCCCGGTTCTTTTTAAAGAACTTTTAATTTAGTTTTTTTTTTCTTTAAGGAAATATTATCAAAAGCAACAATAAACAAAATAAATTCACTTACTTTAATATTTTAAAACATCGCAACTATTTTATATGAATATTGTTAATATACTTTTAAAGTGACGGAGAAACCGTCTGTTTGACGAATAACCCAACACACCCTAGAAAAAGAGGGAGGAGCTGTGAAGGTTTTCAAACATCATAGGACCAACAGAAATTCAAGCGCTAAGGGATTTGTTGCTGTTTTTTTCTATAAGTTGAGGCAGCAGCGAGGTTTAAATAGTCACAGGACAGACATGCATGTGTTTCCTCTCAGCCCATCTGTTATCGTTTATCCACAGTGTAAACTATTGAAATACATAAATATACTTGGAAATTTTCAAAGGACATATTTAACTATGTTCTAGATTCAGATTTTCTTTTTATTTGCCTTGCAAATTGCTGCTATTATTATAAATGTATTGATCATAATAAATTAAACATTTTTAATTGATTTGTGTAGAGGCACATAAAATAGTTGTTCTACTTCTGATGTTAACATCCATTGTTTTTTTTGTTTTTTTTGTGAATGGGACATTAACTCTTCTCTGACATCAATAAACATAATAAATGTGTAAGGCCTTTTTTGGGGATTTAGTCTGGGGAGTTCAGAGGCCATTAAAGGTTCATTAAGTATCCATATACACTCACCGGCCACTTTATTAGGTACACCTGTCCAACTGCTCGTTAACACTTAATTTCTAAGCAGCCAATCACATGGCGGCAACTCAGTGCATTTAGGCATGTAGACATGGTCAAGACAATCTCCTGCAGTTCAAAGCGAGCATCAGTATGGGGAAGAAAGGTGATTTGAGTGACTTTGAACGTGGCATGATTGTTGGTGCCAGAAGGGCTGGTCTGAGTATTTCAGAAACTGCTGATCTACTGGGATTTTCACGCACAACCATCTCTAGGGTTTACAGAGAATGGTCCGAAAAAGAAAAAACATCCAGTGAGCGGCAGTTCTGTGGGCGGAAATGCCTTGTTGATGCCAGAGGTCAGAGGAGAATGGCCAGACTGGTTGGAGCTGATAGAAGGGCAACAGTGACTCAAATAACCACCCGTTACAACCAAGGTGGGCAGAAGAGCATCTCTGAATGCACAGTACGTCGAACTTTGAGGCAGATGGGCTACAGCAGCAGAAGACCACACCGGGTGCCACTCCTTTTAGCTAAGAACAGGAAACTGAGGCTACAATTTGCACAAGCTCATCGAAATTGGACAATAGAAGATTGGAAAAACGTTGCCTGGTCTGATGAGTCTCGATTTCTGCTGCGACATTCGGATGGTAGGGTCAGAATTTGGCGTCTACAACATGAAAGCATGGATCCATCCTGCCTTGTATCAACGGTTCAGGCTGGTGGTGGTGGTGTCATGGTGTGGGGAATATTTTCTTGGCACTCTTTGGGCCCCTTGGTACCAATTGAGCATCATTGCAATGCCACAGCCTACCTGCTGACCATGTCCATCCCTTTATGACCACAATGTACCCAACTTCTGATGGCTATTTTCAGCAGAAAAATGCGCCATGTCATAAAGCTGGAATCATCTCAGACTGGTTTCTTGAACATGACAATGAGTTCACTGTACTCAAATGGCCTCCACAGTCACCAGATCTCAATCCAATAGAGCATCTTTGGGATGTGGTGGAACGGGAGATTTGCATCATGGATGTGCAGCCGACAAATCTGCGGCAACCATGTGATGCCATCATGTCAATATGGACCAAACTCCCTGAGGAATGCTTCCAGCACCTTGTTGAATCGATGCCACGAAGAATTGAGGCAGTTCTGAAGGCAAAAGGGGGTCCAACCCGTTACTAGCATGATGTACCTAATAAAGTGGCCGGTGAGTGTATGTAGCAGATCAGTATCCTGCCATTTTCTTATTAATTAAAAAGTTCATAGTGCAATTCATTCTAAAAGGTTTCCCAGCACCAATTGAAAAGAAGCAGACCCACAGCATCACAGATCCTTTACTGTGCTTAACCAAGGCGATGAAGAGTTATAGACATTTGATTGCGTCAACCTAGGACATTTTGTACCAAATTAGCATCAATGTGGGCGTTTCAGTAAAACAGTTTATCCCCATTTTTGAAAAACAATGATAGCAGGAAAGGAAAGACATTTTCCTGAACAAACAGGGAGCTTTTCATTTTTTTTTTTAAGGAAACTTGGTGACCTGACCTGAAGATGCCTTTAGACAGAGTTGACTTTCTACTCCATGGTGATCGTTATAGGAACAAAACTTATCTTTTACAGCTTCAATTTTAAATATTGGTAAATTAGTTTAAATTCAGTGCAGTTTATATAGCACCAAATTACAGCACATCATCTAAAGGCACTTTACAGAGACATTTCAATTAGATCATACAACCAGATTGGTTAAAATCTTTTGTTGTTGACTCTACGGCAATTCCTCACTATTTCTACAGTAATATATGACAGATAGAACTGCCAAGTTCAAGTGAGCATTTGTTTTTAAGAGTTCTTTTTTGTGACACATGAAGATCTCCACACATCTGCCTGACTTAAATGTGTGCTCTTTAAAAAATGAGGGATTTGTGCACAAAATAAAAAACATAAAAAAAAAGTTCTAGGTCTGTACCTGTTTTCAACACTGAAATAAAATGAAAAAAAAAATAAAAAATCACTCATGATTGTAAAAATGGGGGAAAAACGTTATTTTACTGACAACATCTTCTTCCAGCTAGGCTCCTTGTAAGATCAGTATAGCTTCTCTTTTTCTAGTTTTATGATCTTTTAAGAGAAAATAACTTATTTCTTTAATAATACTTAAAAGAAAGGTCGAAAAACAATCACATTTTTTGACTACATTTTGATTTCATTTATTTGATTATAAATTTCAGACAAAGCTTATCTAACAATACTTGAAAGAAATAAAAATAAAAAAATCTGTGGTACACATTTACATTATGCTTCTTTATTGACATATTTGAGTTTTTTACACATCTTAACCTTGAGTAGAGGATGCCTTAAGTGTTTCCAGAGCTTGGGAATAAAAAAAGATCAACTGAGTCTTACAGCAAAGAGAAGCTTCATCGATAATTTACATCATAGATGGATATAGAACTGTGGATACCATGTGTGTAAACTCAGAGGGCAGGTGAAGATGGAAAGAAGAGGAAACTGGCAGAATATATCCATCCCACTGCCAGCAGTTTGGATTCTTGTCAGAATATCAAGAGATGAGTCCATAAATTCTCTCTGTGTCTTAATAACTGAATAGAAATAAATCTATTTCTGTTCAAAGGCCATTTTCCTTTGACCTGTGAGAAAGAGTTATGTCATTCCCTGAGTGAACCATCAGCATACATCATTTCATGTACTAGAAGCAAGCCCAGCTTCACAATTAGAATAGTTTAGGTGAATATTTTGCTGTTCACAGTGCACTCTGGACAGATTTGAATAGTTTCTTCTTCCTCAGAGTGTTTGAAAATTCAAAGGGTGAGTTTGGACATGGAGTTCAGGGTTATGGTGGCAACAATTCACATAAGGCTCGTGAAATGCATTCGAGATGTAGAACTGGATCAATCGCCAGATGTGGAATGTACAAACCAAAGATCCACAAATCATTGCTGAGGGTTTCAGCTTTTTATGCTGGTTTGTCTTGACTTCAGCCAAAAAAGGAAATATTGTTTAAATCATTATGTTTTTTGTTTTTTTTGCATATAACCTCAAATGTACAATACATATATTTACCAATTCTTAAATCCATTTCCTATGGGACTATAGGAATGCAAAACTATGCAATACGGTAATCCCTTGCCCTCCTCCAACAAAGAAATCAGTAAAATTTGTGCGTGTGAAATTCTAACCTAGTGGGCTTTGCTAAACAACAACCTGTTACTTCCTGCAGTGATGATTGAGCAGAATTACCTAACTCTTCATACAGTCACTGACTGTTTTGAAAATGTCAAAATCCCAACCAGACTATCCATCTTTAGATGTTTCTTCTGCATGTTTAATCACAGTAATTACTTGCTGCAGTAACAATATTGTTCTCCATGTCTGAGCCATATAGTTAACAGATTTTATGTGAATATTTGTCACCATAAATGCAACATTAGCTGGAAGTAGCGAGGGGTGCTGGTTCCTATCTCCAACTATCAATGGGCGAGAGGAGGGGTACACCCTGGACAGGTCGCCAGTCCATCGCAGGGCAACACAGAGACAAACTGGACAAACAACCATTCATGCACAAACTCACACCTAAGGAGAATTTAGAGAAGCCAATTAACCTAACAGTCATGTTTTTTTGACTGTGGGAGGAAGCAGGAGTACCCGGAGAGAACCCACACACGCACCTGGAGACTGTACAAGGGTTTTAACATAGCTCCTTTTGTCTGTCTAGGTCAGGGGTCTGCAACCTGCGGCTCCAGAGCCACATATGGCTCTTTGGACCCTCTTCAGTGGCTCTTAATAGTGGCTAAAATGTATATAAAGAGCTAAATAATTTACTTTAATATATACCGGTATCAATAGCTTTAGTGTTTTTTATAAGTGGGAAAAGAATTAGATTAAAAGAACCAGAAATATGTTTTAAGAGACATTTTTCTATGAATTAGCTTGAAAATTATATGTTTTAACATTAAAAATACATGATTTGTTGATTGTTTGAGATGGCAACAACTAATTTCCTATACAAGATTAAAAAAATAAGGTTTTCTAGAAAAAGTCATGTTACATTTTGCGGCTCTAAACAACTTTTACTTGGTCGGACTCTGGGCAAAACGGCTCTTTGGATATGAAAGGTTGCAGACCCCTGGTCTAGGTGAACCACCCTTAATGGGGAAATACATTCATTCCCTTTTACTACTTTCAGTTCAGCTAAGCACCATGTTTCCCTCACAGATACTGTATACTGTTTTTACTAAAGCCTCTTGGAGGACAGTGATGGTTTTCTACACTGTTTACTTTGAAGAAAAGGAAAATAAGAAGCAAAATTGAAAAATAAAATCCCAATATATAGTTTTTAGACCCTTTTTTTTTACATTTTCCACCTGACTAAACAGATCATTTTACCTTTCAAGCTGCATAATATGTTACATTTACCTTCTTATTCGGTCGTTGTTATGATATGCATCTGTATTTTAATTAATCACATCATTTTTGGCAACTTTGGCTGCCTGCATGGTTTGAATTAAACGTTTCTACATATTTCAAAACATTTGACATAGAAAGGAGAATAAATATACAAGCCTAGACCCAAAAAAGTCCTAATAGAATATAAGCTCTTTGAACTTCAATAAACTAATGTCAACATTACAAAACAATCCTCTCTTACTTCCTTTTTTTTTTTTTTTTTTTGGTGCTGTAATTTTCTCAAACACACCCCTCCCACGCACAAATACACTTATAGAAACATACAGGAAGTGAGCAAAACTTGTGAACTGTTTCCCATGCAACCCATTTACACTGAAGGCACTGTGCAACAAGCTTCAATGTGGTAAGTTTGTCTAAATGCACCTTGTTCAAGCGGGCTGATCAATTGAGTGTTTGCTTTTTCTTTTTTATGCAAACTTCCCATAACTTCTCTAAAGTTGTTTATTCTCTCTGTAATCTGTATTGTTACTTGTCCTTTTTATCTAACATCCTATATAGTTTGTTCACAGCAACGCGACCTACTGTACCTCTTCTGAGTTCATATACAGTATATATGTACTTCCTTTTTATTTTCGGACATTTTTACAGTTTTGTTCTGTCCGAGTTTATTCTTGAGGGTGGCTTTAGATATTCACACAAACCTAAAATAGCTTTTAGCACAAGTTTTTTTTTTTTACGATGTGAACCACTGAGAAAGAAGGAAGAAGAGAGAAGCCCTTCTTAAAAGGTCAACCAGAAAAAAGAAAAACTAACATACCATCATCAGAAGTGCCTTTACTACACTAATAGTCTATTTGTGTGGTTGTGAAAACTTTAACCTAGGCATGTAGTGGTACTCAGTATCGACACCTTATGATTGGAGTTGTAGATGATAATGAGGAGGACTCCCAAGAAGAAAGTCGCTCCTCTGCCTCATCAGAAACTCCAATTCACGTTGCCATTAAAAAAAACAACTCTTCTTGCTATAATTTGTTCCATATTTGCGCTTTACTCTGAATCTTACCCTTTCTGTGGTCTCTCCGTTGTGAGACAAATCATGCAACGAGATATTAGCTTGTCATAAAAACGTCAGAACATCTCTCCCTAACTGGTTTTAACAGATTTTTTTAATCAATAACTCAAAGTGTGATGATAATATAATTAAACTGGCTTAGAATGCATGGAGATTTCATTGCTCTTAAAGCCTGTTGTTAACATTAACAGCCTGGTTCGGCCACTGTATGTAGATTGTTGCAGCAGTAGAGCATTAGTAGTTAAGTTCAGCTTAAGATAAGTGACATAAAAAGCATATAAACAATAGACTTATTAAGAAAAGAGAGAAAATATTTACTAGATTTAGATGCTCAGAGTTTCTGAAACTTGATTTAACTTATAAAATGTCCATCTAAAAATAAATCAATAACTTTGCAGAATCTTTATTATATATCTAAAATCTACTTTGCTAGCTTCAAACCTTTACCAGAGTTTATTTTTATGCCATTGTTTCATTGTCTTTGATAACCAATTTCAATTCATTTACAGTTTGTTGTGCTGAACAAGGTTCTATCATTAGAATAAAAAAGGTTCTTAAAAGTTAACCCATTTTCCCACTGTTTCTTTTAAGGGTTTCTGATAAAACATAAAGTTTAACTTTAAGAAATTACTATTGACAAACACAAAAAGGAACTTTTAGGTTAAGTTTATTCATTTTATGCTAATTTGACTTCTGTTATATCATTAGCATAATTTCACTTCTTAAGAATGAACTCATTTCCATCATTTAACAACTTTTTCATAAGATCTGAGACTTCTTGTTGTTTCAGAATAAAATAATAGCATTACTGTAGATCAGTTGGTCAATTTAGTCTGTTTTACTAACTTGACAAAGCAATAGAATTACATGAACTCAGCAGGTACCTGTTGTAGGTACGAGAACAAACAATGGTTACATAGACAAGAATATTAGTGGAAGCTTAATAAAAAAAGCAGATATAAACTTATACGTGATAACAAAAATAAAATAGAATCAAAGAGCTAAAGCCCCTGGCGCAACATGACAAATTAGGCCAGCGTATGCCTGACGTATGAAAAATCTGGAAAAATGGTGGCATACATTGTGTCCGTTTTTTATCAGTTAAGAGCACGCAAGACATTTTTGAGCATGCCGAAATTTCTTGACATAATGCTCAAAATTTCCCGACATATGCCAGTGTATGCTCATACGTGGGGCATAAGTTACAGGTAAGTTATCGTTGACATACGTTAAGAGTAAGTTACTCATAAGTCAGCTTATCCTAAACCTATGAGTAACTTGTGCATAAGTTATGCTTAATCTATCAAGAACTGCTCTCCAATGTATATTAACGTATCTGACGTGTTCCAGACGAGCGTTGAACGTGTTTCTAACTTCCATCTACTGTTTAATGGCGCATTGGCAATGTTTTTGTATAAAGGGGGTTCACGGGAGGAAATCAACAGTTCTCCTCCAGACTTCATCCCCATCATAGGGTGAGCGAGAAGGTGATGGATCCTCCCTGCGTTCACGCCCACCGCCAACAAACCTTCTAGCAGACATGACGCTAAATCTGCTGCAACTGCAAACCTTTTTCTTTCCTTTTCTTTTTATTTTTATTTATTAATTTTTTTTGGCCGGCAGTGAACAGCAGCTTGGTTAATACCTCAATCAAAGACATCTTTTATGCAGGCTGGGCTCCTCTGGCTGCATTGCTGCCCCCCTCAGGACATTGGTTTGTGACATTTCACGAACATTACGCTGCCGTACCTTACGCATATGTTAGACTGTCACTGTACTCGTTATGAATACTCTAAGTATATGCTCAAAATTGATAAAATACATAGAAAGTTCAGAGTATGCCAGCATTTTAGAAGATTCTGGGACGCTGGTTAAAACATAGAGTGACAGGGGCTTAAGCTAAAAAATAGTTTTTAGATCAATATGGAAAAAGACTTATATTTATCAGTGAACCACCCAGTTTTTTGTATACAGTAGAGGACTAACCGTTGCTACTAGCAACAGACTTTTCATTTACTTACCACCAATCCAGATATAAACAATAAAATACACATCAGCTAATTTATAGATTGTTTGGCAATCTATGTTAACTTTCTAAGACAATGTTCTCAAAAATTATAACCTTGTTCATCTTTATAAAAATAACTTATTATCAGCTGGCCTTGAAATAGTTTTAGCCAAAGCAATGGCCTGCTGATGTCCAAGAAAATAAAAGAAACAGCATTCCCTCTGAAAATATGACAGTAATATGGTCTTCTAACACAATAATATCTCTGCTTCTTGAAAAATCATCCGTTTACTCCTCCTGATTTGTGATTGGTACCAAAAAATGTTTAAAATATCCTAGTTGCCATTGGTTGCCACAGTTTAACAGCTCAGAAAACTAATGTTGTGTCACTAATAAACTTTTGTAATGCTGTTTCTATAGCACTGTTTTCTCAACGATCTGTTGTCCTCCAGGATTTAGAACTGAATGGTGGGCAATATACTTCAGCAAGCAACTTATATCATAATTTCAATCTAGTTTCTTAATTTAGCCGGTTTTTGTAATTCTATTGTGCCTTTCTATACTTTTAGGGGCCAAAATTGCAGTGGATGTACTTTTCTGATCAGTAAGAGAAAAAAAAATCAGCAACCCTGTCTCTCCGTTCAAGGAAACATGCATTTGTTGTGTTTGCCAGCACTCAGGATTAAGATGAGAGAATCCGTCTTTTCTGCTCAGACAGCAGAACACAAACTTCCATTAAAATTACAGAATGTCCTTCGTTTTTGACACGTTTTTGAAAAAGCTGTATTTGCCTGAAGAATAATTGCACTAACCATCAACTTGGCAAAAATTACAAAGAACAATAAGCAGACTGTTGATATCCATCAAACACTTGAGTTGGTATAAAAAAAAACATTTGTATATTAATGCCATGAAGATTTCATGTAAAATATTTTTTTTGTTTTTTTATATTGCCATTGTTATTACCTAAAGTTTTGAGCTGCTGCTGTCATCGACGCCAGAGTAGCAATTTGAGCTGATGCCGTTCTGATCTGAGCTTCCTGCCTGTAACATCCGGACTAGATGACAACTCATATGGTGACAGGCTGTGGTTGAGGCCTTTATTTTACTTTCCATCTGAGGGGGATTTCCTTTTCTCTCTGTTTGTCTATTCATTCTATCGCTTTGCAACATATCCGACTTCATTTTCTTTTCTGAAACTACTGGAAGCCTTTTTTTTATTCGTAGCTCATCAGTTTTTTCTTCTTGAGCCTGAAGCAGATAAAGAATGCAGAAATATTTATAAAACAGAGGGTGAAGAAAGTTGCGGGACCATTTATGGGCAGCATTGGTGTTCTGCCATGCTTCTTACAGAAGCTATTTTCATCTGAAATATTTTAGCCAAATCATTCAAATAGTTTTTTCCCTTTGCTTTGATTTATCCTCTTTGCACGAATATGCTTCAGGATTTTTCCTGCTCATTTTTAACTCATCTAGTGCTATGCAAAACTCTAACTTTTTGTTTTGTTTTTACATTTTAGGAACTTAAATGCCATTTATAGGGGTTCTAGCTGATAGACCTGCAAAAAAGGAGTTTTTTATTGCTTACAAATATAACATCCGAAAAGTTTTGCAACTGTATTTAGCCCTCCTTTAATCAAACTAATATTATGCCAACAAATTGAATTCAGAGGACTGATTATTCCACCTGCATATAGTTTAAAAATCAGGCCGAATTGGCACCAAAGAAATATCACTTTTCTGCTGAACAAACCTGGCTTTTAGGGGAAGCCATAATCATCTTATTAGGGGAACTGGTAACAAAGCAAATCACCTTAAAAGCATCATTCTTTCAGACTGGAACAGAGGTTCCCCTTTCATCAAGTTAAAAAATATGTCCAGATATTAATTTGAATATTTCAGAGATTCAAAGCATATTCATATATTATAATGGCCCAGTCAAGGTTCAGACCTACATCACATAGAACTTTGGGCAAATTTTATAACAGTTGGTCAGACATGATATCTGTTCAATCATATTCATCTTGAGTATTTTAAGTATGAAAATAAATGCTAGAAACAAGCCCAAAAGGCTGTTACTAAAGCAAAAGGGTGATCCTGTAAAAATTATTTCTTTTTTGCATTTTTTTTTTTTTTTGTGGGCTGTTCACATACAATCTCAATAGTTCACACTGAACTCCAGCCATTCATCCATTTTCCATCATGCTTATCCCTGCTGGGGTTGGGAAGGGTGATGGTGCCTATCTCCAGCTGTCCACACTAAACTCTGTAGATGCAATTTGATTTTTTTTTTTTTAAAGAAGAACATTAACAATACTTACATACTCGCCAATTTTTATCTTCAGCTACCACTTTATGCATCCTGTATTGTTTAATACTGTATGTTGCTGTATTGTATCAGTAGTTTTATACCAGATGGTTGTGCTCTTCTTTTTGCATTTGTCTTTGCAGGTGATGAAGTCGGCTGATTAAGTTTTGTCAATATCTCTCTTTTATCTTCTCTGTCTTTGACCTTTTCTCCCTTTTTTATGTGCACATAACATGAATTATTCCCAACATAAACCATAATAAAAAGTGATAATGCTCCACTTACAGTAAAATCTGTTGGGCTCTTTCTGGCATTAAGACAACAATTCCTATTGCCACTTTGCCAGACAGGAGACAGGGGGAAAAAAAAGAGTTGGAAAACACTCCAAAGGCTTTTTGTAAAATGCCCTTTTACCTTCTCAAAAAAGAGAGAACATTAACATGTTAATCCATACCCTGTAGCTTATTGTCTTTTATCTTTGCAGGATTCAATGCCGACTCTAAGCTCAGACTCTAAGTGTCCACGGCCTGAAAACATCGGCCAAGGAAGCTCCATAAATGCCAACACTCTGGAAGAGTTTGCCCAAGATCTGGCAGCGATCATAATCCAGTCATCTCTTAAACAAATGGAAAAGCTGGAACCCGAGGTACCACAACCCAATCAAACACCAGAGGTGTTAGCTGAGGAGTTGGTATCAGCAATCATTGAGATTGCTCTTAAAGAAGTTTGCATACCTCAATATACCGATGGTCTTATATCAAGCCGACAAGAGAATGTTAATACATCAGGGGAAGAAGAGGACCTGTTGGAGCAAGAGATGGTCTCAGTCAGGGAATTACAGACCCCTAAAAACCCAGAGTCCAGCCATCCACCTCTCTACCAGTCAGGTCTTCCTGCTGTAGGTTCCCTCGACTACCCAGATGCCCCTCCGACAACCCCTCTCCTCCCTGAGCTTGAGAGGAGCAGGAGCAGTTTCGCTCGTAAGCTCAAAGGTGGACTAGCGAAGGTCTTCTTGCCCTCACCTCCTCCACCAACTCCAAAAGACAAGGAGGACAACTCAGAAATCAGTGACACTCAAGTGGAGCTGATGGAGCATTTGATGCATTCTTTGTCTACAAATGACCCATCAGGAGACCGCGTGGAAGCCCATGGGACCACTGTGGATGCTTTCGCAGAGGTTCTATCATGTGACATATTAAGCTGGGTCTTGAGCATGAAAAACAAGAAGCAGGTATCAGATGAGAGAGATCTTCACATGCTAGCCCATCAACTGGCTGAAACAATCATCAACTCCTCCATGGATGAAGCTAAATGCGAGCTCATATCTGAGGGGGGAGTATCTGTTCAGGACTTATGAAGTTACAGTTTATTAGAAATGTTTTACGGAGGTTATAAATGTAGAATAAAGCAGAATAGTTCTTCCCAAAGGCTAAAGGGGTCAAGACCAAATGCATGCTTATTCTCTAAAGCATCTTCCGTCATATTAAGGTTTTGGTTAAATGCTATTTAATGAACCCGTTCAGCATCATTTTGTTTGCCGTGTGCAAACATTTACTTTAAAGAAACCTATGATTATTTCAAAAGAGAATATATGTTTAGGGCAGTACAACATCAGTCTTCTTCCTTTGTGAAACATGTGGGTGGAACATGTAATGTCTTTTGAGTCAGAGAGCTGTCATACGTGAAAGTGATGTAAAAAGATCACAGCGGTGCACATAAACGGTGGTTTATTGATATGTTACACCAACGTTTATGTGCACCGCTGTGATCTTTTTACATCATTTTCATGTATGACAGCTCTCTGGCTCAAAAGACATTACCTGTTCCACCCACATGTAAAAAGATCACAGAGGTGTACATAAATGGTGGTTTATTGATATTTTACACCAACTTTTGACATATTTTTTATTTTCCCCCCAACTGGAAAAGCTTTAAAAGCTCTAGTACATTCCACACAGGAAAACATTTTTTTGTGACTCGCAGTCTCCTACGTTTACATCCTGTGGAAGTTTTTGTTGTAAGTAACTTCCCATGGAAAAAGTGACCATAATTTAAAAGTTTACAAATAATAATAATTCACTCAATATTTTTGAAATTGTGGTTGTTTTAAAATATTCAATTTTGATTTTGGCCTCTGTTAAACTTATTGCCTGAGATAAACTAATCTGAATTTTTCATAAGTTAAGAGAAAAATAGCTATCTATGTACATGACAAAGGATATTTACTGCTTCTAATCTTAAACTCTCTACAACTCTCCATCTACCGTAAGTTAAGTTTCAGTTATATTTAATTTGCTGTTATGTCCCACTGATCTTTAGTTATTCACTAGATTGCTGATAGGCTGTTGGTAGTACACAGTGCTGTGCAGTCACCAGACGCCATATTGGTACTCCCTAGTTAGACAGATCAGAATGTAAACAATACGTGCGCAACAGCAGCGAACAACGATAATGTCCTCTTTTTCAATTTTTTTTCTTTTTAAAATAAAGATAAAGTTATCACTCTGACACACACTTGCTGTTTCATAGCATCAGTAGATTCCTGTAATTTATGATAAACAGGCGCATCACATTGCATATTCAGTATTAATACCATAAAGTCTATAAATCATGTAATATAAAATATTATACAAATCCATCACTACAAAATTAGTAGGTTAATGGAGCATAATAATACTGGTCAGATATTAAGAATATTACACATCCACAAACACACACCCACACACACACAAACAAACACTATCTGATGATGTGCCAAATGTGCTAAAGTAATGATATACATGAGATATACATGTTTTTTTTTTTTACATTACATGACAGGCATTTTTATGGTGCCACTTCCTATAAATGGGGAGTACCAAGATGGTGGCAGCTGACTTCAGTTTTTTTGGCACATCAGCAATCCAGTGCTAAACGGTGATCAATGTTATGTACCTGTAAACATTTCTGTAAATAAAGTTTTTTTGCTGATTGCTAATGTGCTAATGGCTAATTTTGTTCTTCCTGTGATGGAAGTTGATGGGACCTGCCTAAGAAATGGTTCCAGTCTAAAACGGTCTTCTTCTGTCTCACTTTTTTTTTAAGCATCTGCAGGATTCCAGCATCTATAGCAATGTGTTTCCTTTAGATGGCAGCACAGGAAAAATGTTATTGCATGTTTCTTAGTGTGAGGCCAAAGGAGGATTAACCGTATGGTCAATGACTCTAAAACTTATCAATATGAAACAATTTGCAATTATGATCAAATTACATCTTTTCTGCACGCAAAGGAAAATGTGCACAGTGTATTTGCTTTGTTTTGTGTTTCTTTAACTGAACAGTTATTATTAGTGGTTTTATTATACGAAAAGGTTAAATTAAATGCATTTTATCAGAGAAATATTTCACTAAGCCTTTATTATTTTTGTGTCTGATTTCTCTCCTTGTATTTTAGAGTTGTGTGCCCTGCTATTGCTGACTTGTTTTACTTTAAAGAAACGTTTATATTTAAAGACTATTCTTACTGTATAGGGATTTAAAATGAATTTGCTGAGCAATTTGAAGCTACATAAACTTCATTACTTTTCTGAAAGCTGTAAATCAAAAAGATTGAGAGATGTTAGAGTCATTCCTTGCATAACCTTCACTTCTTTAGTCCTTAGAGTCTGGACTGAACATTTGAAGTGACCTTATTAATATGCAGCTTCAATTGCAGGGAATCAGATGGAAAATGTCTTAAGTCTCCAAATGCTCAAAATGCAGATACAAAGTTTTTTAAGGACTATGAAATAAGTATGTCTCTTTGTAGATGTTTTCAAAAATGTGTACTTACATATATTATAGTTACATATATTATGTTTGAAATTGTGTCTCAAGCTAATTCTGTGCTGTCGTCATTAGCAGGAACTTTTTGCAAAACAGATTTCTAATTTCAGTCAGATTACTGTAAGTTAATAAAAGGTAGGAAACGATTTAAAGGACAAGATGTATTTGTGTGGTCAAACACATATGTTGGACAAAGCCCGTCTTTCTGAATTAAACTGCAATGTTTACCATCCAACCCAGGCAGAGCAGAGTAAGACATTATCAGGCAAAATGTTGCAGAATTAAATAAGTTCACCAAAAATTACCCAAGTTTGCAAAATAAAATAAATATAGCACCCTCAAGGCACAATTTAGAGAGTTAATCTGCACAAGAGTGGTAAATTAAGTTAAGCTACTCTTTATGGTTAGTGGAAAAGCATATTTACAGGAAAGATTCCCCCCCCACATCATGAGAGTGCCCTCAAAAGGCTTTACACTTAGCAGAAATCTTCAGGAAGTAACGTTGTCCTGAAAAGTGCCAAATCAGGAATCAAACATTTAGACAGAATAGGATGATTTGTCATTCTAAGTAACACTTAGAGAAACTTTATTGTCATTTTGTGCATACAAAGCAAAATTACATTGCTTACAGCTTACAACAGTGAACTGAACCAGTGAATTACCGTTATAAACTGCAGCAGTCATCAGCATGTAAACAGTGTAGAGAAAAAGAAAACAGTTGAAAAAATAATGCTGCAAAGGACATTATATTTGGAAAGGTTCAGTGCAGTGCAAAATAAATCTGGAACTAATTGCAGCAGAAAATTGAGTTCTGTCTTATTTAAAAGGATTGTAAAAGTTTCAGCTACGTTGGTAGTGCAAAATAATGTTGCGAGTGTGATGCAGAGTCCAGTTTAGAGTTTAACAGTTCAATAGTCTGTTAGCAATGAGTAAAAAAATGTTGCAGAACCTGCTGGACCTGCAGGGAATGCTGCAAAGCCTCTTTCCAGAGGGCAGCAGGGAGAACACATCTCCATTCCTCTATCCAGTAGTGCAGTGCTTTAAACCAACGAATCCAACAATTAATGGGTAATGTAAGTTGGATGCAACCCATCACTCTGAATACACTATGTAATATTTATGAGCTAATCAAACGTCTCACCATGTCTGGAAGTCAGCTGGAAAACTTTTTTCAGCATAAACTCTCTGATTTTACAAAAACCAGCACTTTGAGGATGAGATGTTGTTGTTTCCCATTTGCATTTACTTTTACATGATCCCACCAGCAGTTGACATCGGATTTTTGGGGGAATTTTTGATTTAATCCATGTTAAGAACTGAAACCCACCAAGTTTATTAGAGGGACCCATTTTATCGCAGATGTTTGTAGAACGCATTAGGTGCTTAATTTTATTTACCTGTGGGACGTAACAGGGATATAGCAATTTAATATTTTAGAAAGGACGTCCAATACTTCTCAGCAAAATACATTTTATTTTTTTTCCTATCCAAGCTGAATATTTACATGTTTGCTTATCTAATTTATATTATTAATTGATTGAACTTGTTGAACTTGTGGCAAGAAGGGAAGAAAAATGTTAACTTTTGTGACCTTAAAATTAACAGAATACCGCCACCCTAGAGATGAGACAAATATTACTGGGACTTCAGAGAGCTGTTTCCAAAGAAAACTAGCTCTGGTTTCCCTCAGCTTTCTCCTGGTCTGTAACTAGTTAAGGAAAGTGTGCAAAGACTCAACTTATGTTTGAGAAAACAGACATTTGGGCCCAGAGCAGAGAGACTTTTGTTTGCCTTTTTATGTTCACACTTAAACACATAAACACACATACAGATGTGCAAATAATTTGAGGTATTCTTTAACCCCAAGCACAGATGGGTTGAGTTAAGAACAAAAAAAAAAAAAAAAAAAAAAACATGTGCACACAAATCAAACAGTTACAGACAAAAAAACATGGACAGGATTAAGACCAATCAACAAGTCTGAATACAAACTGCTGCCATAATGAGATGAACTAGTCGTGTTTAAATATGGTTAAGAGTTAATGAATAAAACTGTAGTGAAAACGAGTGATTCTACAGAATCAGGTGTGGCTTAAGTGTTTTGTGTGAACAGCTGTTGGATGTATTGCTATGAAATTTAAGGCCCAAGCTGGTTCCAGTGTGCTGGTTCAGGTGCTTCTGAGATTACACAATCGAGGAGACAAAATCTGGATGTGTGCAAATCTTAAAATGTGTCCGGTCCCTAAAGCCAACAAAAAAGAAATAAAGGCTGCTTATCATTAAAGGGTTACCACCACAGCTGGGAGCGTTTGACATTCTAAGCTTTTCACTTAGCTTTATAGCTTCCGTTTTACCTCTACTTTGTTTTAAGTTGGATGGTGTGGAGTACCTAGGGAGTCTTGCAATAGTTTTACACCTTAAGATTTTTACCTTTGATGTAACATATTATGATTTGGTGAGGTAGGACAGATCAACTTAGATTTATGTCAAATGGCAACACTTTTTCTTAACAAAAAAAGTGATGTATTGATATATTTTACCAATTTTAACTAGAGCCCATAATTTTAAGTCTAACTGTTCGGTAGAGTTATTAGACAGCATGGGATTAATTTTCACTGTTATGCTGATGATACCCAGCTATATCTGTCTATAAATCCAGATGAAGCTAACCCATTACATAAATTACAGGCATGTCTTGAAGACATAAAAACCTGGATGACTCTTAACTTTCTGCTTCTGAATGCAGACAAAACAGAAGTTATAGTCTTTGGACCAGAGTCTCTGAAAAAGAAACTGATTAGCCAGTCAATTCATTTGGATGGGATTAAACTGATTTCAGATAATAAAGTAAAAACGCCTGGTGTTGTTTTTGATCAGGACCTGTCATTTAAATCCCATATCAAAGAGGTTTCTAGAATTTCCTTCTTTCATCTGAGGGATATTGCAAAAATTCAAAATCTCCTGTCCAGGGGTGATGCTGAGAAACTAGTCCATGCATTTGTTACTTCAAGGCTGGACTATTGTAATTCTTTACTATCAGGAAGTCCACAAACTGTAGTTAAAAGCCTTCAGCTGATCCAAAATGCTGCAGCCAGAGTTCTGATGAAAATTAAAAAGAGAGATCATATCTCTCCTATCCTGGCTTCTCTTCATTGGCTTCCTGTTAAATCCAGAATAGAATTTAAAATCCTCCTTCTCACATATAAAGCCTTAAATGGCCAAGCTCCATCTTATATCAGAGATCTGATTGTTCCTTATGTTCCTAACAGAGCACTTCGCTCTCAGTCTGCAGGTTTACTAGTGGTTCCTAGAATTTCTAAAAATAGAATGGGAGGCAGATCTTTTAGTTCTCAGGCTCCTCTCCTGTGGAACCAACTACCAGTTTTAGTCCGTGAGGCAGACACTCTGTCTACTTTTAAGGCTAGACTTAAAACTTTCCTTTTTGATAAAGCTTATAGTTAGAGTGGCTCAGGTTATCCTGAACTATCTCTATAGTTATGCTGCTATAGGTTTAGACTTTTGGAGGACATAGGGACCCCCATTTCATCATTCTGCTTCATTCTCTCCCTATTCTCCTATTCTGCAGAATCTGTTAGTTCAATCTCTAACGTTCTGCTCTATCTGCTTTTCCTCAGAGTAGCTTTGCCTCGTCTGTTCCTGTTTGGCTGTGACGTCATCCTGGAGAGAAATATCAGCTGTGCTGCTTCCATCAACACCCTTGTTTATAGATGCTGGAGATTGGGCTGTTTTCCAGTGTGGACCTGTTTCTCTGACCGTGACTGAGTGGATGTGCTCTCTTCATCCTCTGGAATGGGAGCTGGCTCGGAGCTCGTCTGCCTGGCTGTGTGTTTCCTGGACGGGGCCGCCTTTTACAGCTGCTTTTTGTGTCTCTTCTTCTGTCTCCTTGAACCCCAGTCGGCCTCGGCAGATGGCCGCTCACACTGAGCCTGGTTCTGCTGGAGGTTTCTTCCTGTTAAAAGGGAGTTTTTCCTCTCCACTGTCGCTACAAGCATGCTTAGTGTGAGGGATTGTATTTGAGTCAATGCAATCAACTGGTTTTCCTTAGATAATAAACTTTGTATCAATTTGATTGTATGATCTGGTTGAACTGTAAAGTGCCTTGAGATGACGTGTTGAGAATTTGGCGCTATATAAATAAACTGAATTGAATTGGTTAAGGCCTCAGACGAGCACAGACAGGTCAGGGAGAAAGTTTTGGAGATTAAAACAAAGTTGTTTATGAAACAATATTCTTTGAAGACAAATCACTGGTCAAACCATCATCTAAAATATGAAAAAGAATATATAACAACTGGAAACCTGCAAAGACATGGCTATCCACCTAAAATAATTAGCACAATACTGTGGAGATTATTTTGTTTGGAAGAGACTCCACTCTGATGCTCGCATTGCTGGTCAGGGTTAAAGGAATAAACACCACAAGTCAGAGCACATGAAATAAACTTTAGGTTACTTCAGACTATTTTTGACAGTGACAGTAAGTAGTTTCTGGCCCATAGTCCAGGTTTACATGCATTTGATTGATCTGGTATATAAACCAACATTTGGAAAAACATCAGAAACTCAAAAGTTCCTTTCAAATAAAACAATCAAGGTTTATATACTGACTACTTGTTGGTCTGAAAATTTAGTGGTACCCATTTAAATATTTCTTGATGCATTCAGCATTTTGTAATCAACCTTGGAAGAGTCCAACCCTCACCGGAGACGAGTTGGACTTACTGCCGGCAATGTGGACCAGGCTCTGACACCGGTTGTACAAAGACCTAACAGCCCTTATTAAAGGGCCTGGTACTTCATACTCCCTAAGTACCCCCCACAGGACCCCCCGAGGGACACTGTTGAATATCTTTTCCACACAACACATGTAGAGTGGTTTGGCAAACTCCCATGCACCCTCCAGGATCCTGCTAAGGGTGTAGAGTTGATCCAGTGTTCCACGGCCAGAACGAAAACAACACTGCTCCTCCTGAATCTGAAATTCGATTGTCCGATGGACACTCCTTTCCAGAATCTCAGAATATACCTTACAAGGGAGGCTTAAGAGTGTGATTCCTCTGTGTTGGATGTTGTTGGATGTACTCATTGTAATGAATTTTCAGCATGTTTATATTAATTTCACTCAAACAAAACTGTCTGCTGCAAAATGTGCAAATTAGAATCGGTTGGAAATACTTTCTTTTTTTTTTTGGTTTACCCAAAAAATTCATTTTTTTTTATGTAAAATGAATAGTGACCATACATCTTAAGCAAATTAAGTTGAACCGTTTAGTGATAATGAGGTGGATGCATGTGTTTGCAAGTAAAACCTGAAATGTTTATTTTAAATAAATAGTCCTGGATGGAAATTTGTGGTGAACTCAGAACCTGAGTGAAAGCGAGTGAAACCCTTTCCTTCTTAAATAGAGTGTTTTGTGGTAAGGAAGGTTAACAAACGGACAGAGTTACTCTTTGAGCATTTTCCCTTAGATTTGTATACAATTTACCCACATTTAGTGCTTGATTTTATTCTGCTGAAACCAATTTTACGTAACAAATCAATGTTTCCTTTTAAGTTAAATATTTATCCGAACACGCCAACAGAGCAGGATACATAGACAATTAACCCGGCTGCACAGAGCTATTTGTCTAAACCTTTGGTTTCCATTGCTGATCGTTATGTTTTCTTACCCTGGAATACTGTCTGACTCCCATTTACACACTGACAAACAGGGACACAATGATAGGCTGCAGGGCTTGGCGAACAGCTGTGGTGTCAGAGGAGGTACACATCTGGAGAAAAGCTTGTGAGACGGTCAGCTTCCACTAAGGAAGGGGGCAGGGATGAGTCAGATAATGGAAAAGACAGAGGTGGACGGATAGCAGAAGGGTTTCAACACCTAACAATGGGAAGTTTATCGAAAGAGAGGCAAAAGCTTTCCTCTATTGGTGGCATTACTTCCCACCAACTATCTCTTTAAACAACCTGCACATCAACATTTGAACAATCTGCCATCACTGTGGATCGTCTCTCTCTTTCTAATTATAGGCGTTTTCCACGTCTCCCAACTACAAACCTCACCAAGAGTTAAATTTTCTTATCGAGAACTCCCAATTATTTGCAGGAATCATCTCCAACAGAACACCAAACGTTTACTTCTTTTCCACATGAGGCAAACGGGTCATGGCCTGACAAGAATGAAACTGCATTAAAAAGTTTGCACTGTGTTGCTGAATAAGTTTATTTAAATGTCTTTTCACCTGTAGTTCCATATAACAGATCTAATTGTCATATCCCATTGTTTAATGTTGGTTTATTATTTATATTATCATTAATTATCTAATAAAGTGCATGAAAACAGACGAACTCAGTATGACCATTGTTACAAGAAACATATTTGTCTGGGATTGTTTTTTTATGCAGTAACTATGACATTTAACTATGACTTCCCTACAACTTTAATATTCAGAACCACTGATACAAGGCAAGATGGTTCCATACTTTCATGTTGTTTACACCTAAATCAGATGTACCCCTCACTGAACAGCTAATCTCCTGCTGTTAAATGTAATTTCATTTAAGGTTTGAAGTGCTGTGTGTTATGATGTGGTATTTAATATACCACGGCTACAATAAGTGAGTATTTTGTTGCTTTTGTTGTTTTTTTATTCACATCAGTTTGCCATTTATCTTTTAATCTAAACTGCATTTTGATTTGCAAATGACTATGCTTTTTCTCTACTTATTTTAAACTCTTTATTTATTTTACCTTTTTTCATATCACATCTTTCCTAAGTTATAATTGTAAATGAGAAGTGGTTCTCAAACTGTTTACATGGATAAAGAAAGAAAATTAATAAACTGTTGTGTTCTCTTTTTTGGACTGACTTCTGATCCGGTAGAAATAATTTAAGTTAGTTTCACCACATCTGCTGTAAATTCCTGGATTAATAAATTGGCTTATTCACTATTTGTGATAATAAACAGTTGAAGTATACCTAAGGATGTTCCTGGTAAACTTACTTTGTTGGAGTTTATCCATCTATGGCCAAATATTCCTCAGGTGTGTAAATGTTCATTGTAATTCAATTATATTATCAGCCAAATTATTCTAGTTTTATTATTAAAACTAATATTCAGTCAAAACCTTTTATCCAACAAACAGTTCAATCTGAAAAACTCTGATGGAAAGAAAAAGACAATAAGAATTTTATAGATACAATTACTTTAGTCTTTGGTGCTCAGACCTTGGCAGGAAATATTAGCGCTGAATTTTGCTTTGCATATGGATTGGAGATAAATTAAGATAGATGAAGTAGGTTCAGTCTTAAACTGCTGGTTGGCGAGACGGTGTGCTTGAGCTGTATTGGTGAGATCCAGTGGACTGTGTGAGCTGATACTACAGTAGTGCTTCACTCAGGGACCTGGGAAGATGGAAGTCCAGCTTGGATAAACACAGGTTGCATGAACCTGTCCATGATGAGCATGCATGAAGCGACAGTAGAGAGGAAAAACTTCCCTTAGGAAATAAATCTCTGGTAGAACCAGGCTCAACATGGCGGTCTTCTGCCAGACTGGTTGAGATGAGACAGGGAATGCAGTAAGAGTCTGGGAGGAATTACACTCTTATAGGGATTAGGTTAAAGAAGCACCATGGAAAAGTCAGATGAAGCTTTAGCTACGATGGTGGAGGAGGGGATGGAGGTGGGTTGAATCTGGTCATCTGAATCAAGTCAGACATAGTGCAACCACTTCCTGCGCTTTGAGTGAGTAGCAGATGGAGATGTGGATTTGGAGACCTTTCAAGATGAACTCTGGATGCTGATTGGGCTTCCATGGGGGTATGGTTCAAAGCTGATTGGCTTGTGTCGGAGGCGGATGAAGGTAAGTAATCAGTTTCTTCAGTTGAACTTCCGCCTAGGCTTCATTTAACAGAAGTAGAGAGTATGCTCTAAAACCAATAATGTGGCTGATGTATTTTATTAGTCCTGAGAAAGTGAAATGGATATAAGCACAGTTTCAGATTAGGATTGTAGATATACTGGTAAAGATCTAATTCTGAGAAATCCATTCATTCAACCTGGCATGTCTCTTAATAGCTTAACAGCACTGCATCATTAGCAGTCATATTTAGTTAAAATTTAGGATTTTCTATTATACATCTGTTAGAAAGCTCTAAGTGTCATATATATATATATATATATATATATGAGGTAGCGATAATCTTATAAAAGTTTTATTTTTTTCTTGTTTTAATGATAATGGTTTCATAAAAGAAACAAAAACAACTTTAGTTTCAACTGTTAACATGTATTACGTTAAAACACATTAACCTTTTGTGACAAGGGATCTTTCTTTCCATTATTTATTTCTTTAAATTGCACAACATCCATCTTTCCACATGTGGTTTTCTGCTTGTCTGAGGTCAGGTTACAGCTACGACTAGAGACCCCTTTCTCAGTTTAGAGGTTTCAACTAAGATCATATTTATAACCTTGCTAGTGTTTTTGGTAAATTAAAAACAGGGAACCAACAAGATGGTTGATAAATAGGGCCCAGAATTTCCCGCTAGGGGATCCCATTAAAACCATTGTCAAACCCCTGTTGTTGAACAGTTCATCTATTTACTCAAGTTAACCTCAGCCAGATCTGATTCCAGTGGCTTTCACTCTCTTTGCACCACTTGGAAGCCACTAGATTTAACACTGAATCCAAGTGGAACTGCTCATCCTGACTGACACCTAGATAAAACATTTGTCACGGTGGGGTGGAGGTTTTTGAGGACCCAAACACAGAGATCAGGAGGCAGAGTTGAGTCTTGCAGATTAAATAGGCAACTGAGGCAGAAATCCATGTTAAGCCATGTTAAGCCTGGTTCTGCCAGAGGTTTCTTCCCAACAGGGAGTTTTGCCTCTCCACTTTCGCCTCATGCTCGCTCATCATGGACAGGTTGTCGCAACTTGTGTTATCCAAACTGGACTTCCATCTTCCAGGTCCCTGATTGAAGCTCTAGTATCAGTTAATGCAGTCCACTACCGTCTCGCTAACCAGCAGTCTACAGACTGACCAACTTCATCTATCTCCACTCCACAACCAGTTTCAGGCCTGGGGGGAAACCGCCCTATTCTTTGCTACTGTTCATTCATATCTATCAAAATTCAGCGCTATGTTTCCTGCCGAGGTCTGAGCGCCAAAGACCAAGTAATTGTATCAATACAATTCTTCTGTCTTTTCTCTTCGTGGGAGTTTTTCAGATTGAACTGACTGACGCACTAAACTGTGTTTATAAGCGCATCTGTCAACGCAACACATCTGCCAAAAAAAATTATGATCTTTTGCAGTTTATCATCAAACTAATCAAGAAAAATAGATCTTAGAGAAGGAAAAAACAGCAATGTGTCAGACAGAGCAGTTCGATCAGGGGAAAAGAAATTATTTAGCCGAGAGGGACCATTCTAATCTCATACTTGAATACATGTTCTTGTTGTGTCATCCTGTTCCTCTAAATTATCACTCAGCTAATCCGAATTCACATTGACTCTTAGTTCGCTGTTCTTCCTGTAGTTATCATTTTAAATAAATAAATCCTAGTCCCACATGCTCATGCCTAAAAATCTGAAAATATCAAACATATTTTCCATTTAAATATGATATATGAAATATGAAATATACATTAAGGCAAACAATGGTTTTAAATATGATTTTAATATAGGTTGTCAAATCATTGTCAGTTTAGTCTGTCAGAGGCTGCCTGTAAAGTTTTTAAACGGCCAGCAGGTGTCAATATTCAGTGACACAGTATCGACAAGTATCAATACAGTTGGCCAATATGTCGAAATGCCTCATGGCGCCTCAGGAACCCATCACTACCAAAAATACTGAGAACTAAAACGTCAGGGAGAACTCACGTGAGGAACCAGAGATGCGGAAGCAACAAAACAAACCAGCACTGAGTGACTGCAGAGGTGGTGTAAATATGGGAGACTGAACCAAAACGGGCTAATCAACAGGTTGGGAGCAGGTGTGGGCAGGACCAACTAGAAGGAAGCCAAGGGAAAAGGAAAACAAGCACAAGGGGGCAACTGAGGGTAACTAAAGAACAGAACAAAAAGAAACTTAAAAATAAACCAAGCAGAGGGCAGAAACCTGACAGTATTTGAGGTGGAGTACCATAAAACTAGCATGCCATCCCATTTATTATTATGCTCTTGACTCTCAAGGTGTGTCATTTCTATTACATCTGTGGTTTGGTGTTTTGGCGAGAGATTTATATGGCAGCAACACTTCCGAGAGATAAAACAAATGTTGATTTGACCATGATTTGAAAAAAAATGTGGGGAATTTCCTATTCGCTTTAAATAAGGCTGTTACACTTATGTTAATCGAAATTGAATACTTGGATTCAAGATGGTTAAATGAAGTTTAAGGCATTTAACAATAGGACAGTTTTGATCTAAAATTTGATTACCGTTCCTGATAAAATAATACTTAACTCTTCAAAAAAGCTTCATATTGATGTTGTAGATTTATCTATTTTTTAAATTATTTTAACTATTTTATTTGTATTAATTGTCCCCCATGATCTGTAATCCATGATCTAAATGTTCCCTAAAGAACTGAGTATGTTTTGAATGAAACTTAAACTTAATTAGAGGCACTTTTGTCACCAAATATCACAAATAGGATAAACTGAATTTTGTAATTTTGTACCAAAGGCTCAGAAGTTTTTCATACATTAAAACTCCAGTTATGTTTTAATGTACCAGAAAGCTAATTGGACAGGGTAGCAGGAGAGTGTCCTGTTTTTAAAGCAAGCTTTGTGCATTTAGGTTCCTTCAGAGATGTATAAAATACCAACAAAAAAAAAACAAAACGTAAAAGTAAAAAAAATACCTCGACTAAAATGTGCTTTGGAAAAAGTGAAAGTCACTTATAAGAAAAGTATTTAAGTAAAACTAAAAAAATTGTTTGCAGTGATTGGGAAAATAAAGGTAAAAGCACCAAGCATTTTTGTACATAAAATGAAGCAAGATAAATATTTTTTTTTGATAATTTTTTTTCAGTTTGGTAAAAGTAATGGAGGTAAAATCTGTTGAAAACCATATTTAGCCCTAAGAAAATTCAAACAGCGCTGTCCATGAATATACATGAAAGTTATGATATGGATTATATATAAATATATATTAGTGGGGTTATAATATAGGATAAATAATGACAGATAATACCAGATAAAAGATTTACAGATCATATACAGCAATAGCTGAGAAGTGGTGTTGGATCCGTGGATGCATGTGTTATTATTGTGTGTGTACAGCTGTGGGGAAGGTATGCATCCAACACGGCGCTGGCTGAATAGGAAAAGTAAAAGTGTCCTTTGTAGGAATATGATTTGATGTACTGAAAAAAATAATGCAACCTCTTTTGGCATTTACTTAATCATATTTAGTTACTTTAACACAATTGTTTCATGTTAGCACTGTAGGACATAAAATTGTGTTAAAGTAACTAAATGTGATTAAGTAAATGCCAAAAGAGGTTGCATTATTTCTTCATGGTGTATTAACCCTGTCTTAGACAGAAAAAAATAAAGTGCACTGCGTCAAATAGGAAAAGAAAAACACTTCACTATACTTAACCACCTTGAATGCAGAAGGGTTAAGGGGTAACTTGGGTTTCTAAGCTTTATAAGCTTTCATGACAATATATAGAATGAAATATAGCTGTTTGAAGAATGTTCTCAGCACTCCAGAGAAACATGAAACAACAAATTTCTGTTTTAAAGGTGCAAAACAAGTTAAAAGATGGAAAAAAAACAACAATTTGGTGCATTATTACAAACAGAGGACAGTTCTCTCATCCACATGCCGATTCCACATAAGAAAATCCTTTAATGCTAAAGGTAAAAATGCAGGTTTTAGGTCCTAATGTCACAAAATAAATGCAATTCTCCCAATAATAAAAAGTAAGTAAGGTAGAGGCAAATTTCCTTAGATATTAGGCTGCTCCAGATAGAAATTAAGGGACTCTTTGCTGTATTTCAGAAGGGCCAGCCTGTCCAGCAGCTCCAATCCCATCTCTACCAGCTCCTTTGCCCCCATCTTTGTTAAAAAGCTCTGATTCTGGTGTTGCATACACATATTCAACACACACTGTTTCCCAGCTGTCTTTCATTATGGAAAATAAGAGAAAACGGAAACTAAAATCCATCATGGTTCTGTCTGGTACAGACAATTTAAAAGGCATAATGTTTCATTATATATGAAGAGATGAATGTTGTGGTTTCTAAATTCTTCTACCTCCTGATGAAGGTTCAAACAAATGAAACCTACAAGGTGAACCCCTCAGTGCAGGGACCGATTTAGCATCCTTTTGACTGTTGAATATCAATTATTTAGAAGTAATTGTGGGGATAAAGTTAAGAGTTAGGGTGATTAATTGCTCCAACAGACAATGTACTCAGTTACCCTCTTATTGTTTGGTTTATTTCAACTATAAAGCTTTAGTTTCACTCATAAAAATGCTGACAATTATAAACAATTATACCTGCAAAGGAGAGAGGTTTATTTCTGTATTCTGCTCTTTGTCAGTGAAAAAAATAGGGTAATGTGATTTCAGTAAATAACACTTAAAAGCAGGAGATCCATTGTGCTGGTTTAATCAAATGTCACATTCAAGTCATATTTCAACAATTTTGTATTTGTTACAAATAATAATCCACTTGTTAAACTATGCAATATTGGAGCTTTTCTTGCAACAAAGTGTTTCCCTAATTCCAGAAAATATTTCATTATAACAAAAGTAAATTGTTAAATTATTGGTTAACAGTATGGGTAACTAATTCAGGTAGGAAAAGTTTGACCCTGAGCCATTATGCATATTGGATTCTATTGAAAATACTTAATAAAAACAAAAAACAAAGGTGTATGTTACATACAATTTCAAGTGGCTACTCTGATATCATATAAAATGGGGGGGAAAGTGTTAAACTTCAGACATATAATGACAGGAACTTTGGTTTATTTGGTTAAAAAAAAACAAAGGTTGAAATCTGGCAATCCTCTGAACATATCTTAATCTATCTTATATCTTCTAATTGTCATTAGAAGCCTGCAGGTGTCTGCTACTGCTGACAAGAAAATAAATGCAGTTAATATCGGAAAAATACACAAGTTTATCTATAATGGAAGATATGACAGAAGGAAAACCTTCCACTCTTAAAAAAGGTGTAAAAAGCAGATAAAAGTAAGACACAGGGAATAATGAATAGTATATCTAGAAAAATATTAAATGTAAATATCAGTTTGAAACATAACTATTTGGAAGGTAGAAAAAAGAATATCTTGGAATGAAATCTTGTGTTTTGGAAGGATTTGCTGGCGAGCCCACAACTTATTTATCATCAATTACACAAGATGCTGTGACGAAACGTGAGGCCATCTGTAAAACAAATGGGAGCTGAAGTAGATTTAGACCCTGCAACATGACAATGACCAAAAACATAGCAGAACATCCACAGACAATTGGGTGAGGATTAAAAATTAAACAGTCAGAGTGGAGTCAAAGTGCAGGTGATGCTGTGGGGTGAACCAAAGCAGGCTGTATGTGGTGGAAACTCCTCAGAGCTGAAAGTGGGGAACTTCTTCATAATAAAATCAGAAAACAATACATCTCTGCATATATCAACCAAATGGGAGTGAAACTGGATACTGGGAGGGTATCTTTAATTATTATATAATTATTGTCTTTACTATTATACATATAGACACCAGACCCAGTTTAAATGTATAATATTTACTCAAATTTTTATTACTTTGTTCTTTAACCTGCTATTTGTTCATTTCCAAATTGCATATAGTATTTATTTATGTAAACAAACAAATCCAACCTATGTGTAAAAGACAAATTGTTAATAAATAATTATCTCATTTAATAGAAGACTTGCAATTAATAATAAAGAGCTGATCATTTAATGGGGTGTCCTATTTTTTTTGTATCTTTGGAAATTGAAGTAATATTTGATAAATTGATGCAATGTAAAAGACTGATGGTTGAGCTGCATCAATGGTCTGTTAAGACAATAGAAAACAGCGTCCTCTGGCGGTAGGGGACACTTGATCTATAACCTGTAATAAAATTAACTGTTGGTTTCAAATTCTTTATAGCAACATTTTTTAAAATCAGAAGGATTCTGTAAGGATTTTGCAAAATAAATAAATAAAAAGAGGAATATAGAAAAAATAGAGCTCAGTGTGAGTTTTAAGAGGGGAATTGGACAACGTGATTAAGTAATGGCTTTGCAATATGGAGATAAAGGTAAAAAATTATAATAATTTGGAGGATATAAAAGTGCAGTGATGGGTGTAATTTAATTTCACTATAAATAATTATTATGGTCATTTTCAGGGCGATATAGAAATAAATTAAATTCAATATTTTTAGTAATTCTAGCAGGTTACCGGATTTCTATTACACTATTCCTGGTATTGATGTGTTTAGGCAGAGAGTGGCATTATAGTCCTTGAATCTCACTGAAACCAAAAGTAAAATGTGCGCGCGCGCGCGTGTGTGTGTAGGTGTCCGCGCGCATTCCTGTAAAGCTCCAGGGTGATGAAGAGGTTAAGCCTGCCCCTCCGCTCAGAGCTCCCTCGGTTTTCAGCCCACCAGCCCAGCTGCCTCCTCCAATCCAGCAGCTGAGCAGACATGGACACATCCACACTTTAAACCCTCTCCGCCGGTCGCTCTCTGTGCGCCTCTCCTCTGCTGCGCCGCGCCGCGCTGCGCTTCCAGTGTGAACGAACCCACTGGCTGGCGGACGCATGGAAAACTAACTTCTCATTTTCCTCCGATTCCCACTCACTGTCCCACTCTCCGTGGAGGCTGTTGTTGTTCCAGACTTCATGCTCCCCTCATGCGTCGGGAAAGCCATGGCCACTCCAAGCGCGCAGCAGCACCACCACCAGCAGAACCAGGATTACTTTAGATCCGTAAGCAGCGAGTCTACCACTTACATGATGGTTCCCACGGGAGGTCCGAGTGGGTCCACGCGCCGGGAGGCACCGTCCAAAATGTGGTTGGCCATGGTGGTGATTGTGGTGGTGGTCTTGCAGATTGCGTCCACCACTGGGCTCTTTGTCTACCTGAATATGTCCATCTCACAGGTAGGAGCTGCTTCCCACTTAAAGGTCCATTTCTATAAAAACTTTGTGCTACTTTGGTCTAAGATCTGTCCTTTAAAGGAAATTAGAACAACCTAATTTTATTATTATAAACAAAAATCTGTCTGTTTCTGTGTTTTAAAGCCTTGATAAAACTTTTTTCTTCTTTATGGATTGATGAGTGGGAGGAGGTTTTGGCATGGCTGCATCTTTGCTTACCTGGTGGTGCTGTTTGTGGTAGCCTCTCCATGTCTAGGGTTTTAAACGTGCTGCTTGCATCTCCAATATCAGACAACTTTATTAAAAGAAATGCAAATATTTGCATAAATTCAAGAAAAAGCTTTTAAATGATGGATTAGTAAGTTTTTGTTCTGGTTTACTGAAGTTTTTTGACTTGTCAGACACTAGTGGAGGCATTTCTACCAGACCAGGCTTGTCAAACAACACATTTCATGAAGCAATCTCTAAGAGGAAGAAGTTGCTACCCCTGCCTCTGTCAGCTGGGTTTGTTGAGCGAAACTCAGCTTAGCCTTGTGCATAAAAGGAGGGGAGTGGAGCATATTGGAGCCATTTGGGCAAGCGGGGGCTGCAGCGTGGAGCTGCTCTTAAGGAGGCTGCAGATGTTGTCCAAAAAGGTGAAAAAAAAAGAAATGCTGGAGGTAATTCAGACTCCAGGGCTTCAATAAATGTCTTATCTTCTGAAATAATCATAACGTGTCTGCAGATTTCTCTTAGCAACAAAGCACTAAAAGAAAAGGCATGGCTGATACTTCTTGATGGACAAGTTTGCAGCTCAACTAAATCAAACAGCACTGCTTCTTTCCTCGCTGCGGGTAATGAAAGGGAAAGTAATCAATTAAAAGTGAAATCAGAAGCAATCTTTGGCCCATTGAGTCACAGCAGGGGAACTACTAATCTTAAAGCCCCTGTCTGCTTTGTTATCACCAGTGGACTTCTACAGACTCATCAAAATATATAATAACTTAGTCACTTTGACTGATAATGTTGTTAGACAACTCCACTGCTGTTTTCTTCCGCTTTCTATTTCCTATAAAATGGAAATCAGATTGAGGAGCTGGCTCCAGCAGGAAGAACCCTCTATATTTGTCAAGTTAACTTCAAGAATGTGGAATTCATCTATATGGTGCCCAGATTCTTTTATGCCTTTCTTAAAACCATAAAACTCAATGTTTTTGTTGGGGTTTTATTAATAAAATCTGAAATTTAAAACCAACTTTGCATATCAAGAGATTGAATGTTTATGTTAAATCTTTCTTCTTTTTTGCAAACAGGCTCAAACTGAAGTCAGAGTGGTTTTAGAGAATTTCTTTCATTTTCAAATGAGCCCTTCTAAAGCATTCTAAAGCATTTAAATGCATCCAATTGTCACGTTCCCACCCCAGACTTTAAATATTCTGCAGCCACCGATGTTTTCTTCCAGCATTTCTTCCCTCAATTTAACTTCATCAAGTCCTCAAGATTAAAAAGATAATAATAATATTCTAAAAAGTTGAATTCTTAAACGCTGTATCCAAATACAACCCTAATTTGCCATGGTATCGATACTAAAGACAAATGTTTTTTGCTCATTTTTGGTCAATATCTCATTTTTTTAAAAATGCCTTTAGTTATTTGTCATATTCTATCACTGTGGTATCTAAGAATCGAGTATTGAACATTTTCCTGCGTATTGATAACTACAGTAGTTTGAAATTTTATTAAACTCCATGTTTGACAGTGGAGTTGGTGTGTTCAGGGGGCATTTTCCGTTTAGGCGACAAAAATTTTGTTTCGTTCTTTTCAGTCCTGAGAATTTGCAGAAATAGACGTCCTCATGATGGATTCTCCCTGCAGAGCCGTGGAGCTCTGCAGCTCCTCCAGAGTCTCACTGGGTTCCTTTACTGTTAAATAATGCTCCTACTAAAGGCTGATTTATACATCGAAACTAGGTCGTCTGCATAGGAGTCGTCCCCATCCCTTCCGCAGGCACTCTGCAGCTCCTCTCCCACATTGTAGGCCTCTGATTGGTCAAATCTACATCCGCTTTACACTATGCGTATTTCCTGTTTGGTACCTTACTGGCTGTGTTTTGTTTGTATGACCGCTATTGTGAAAAACGACTCATGAAGTTGGACGAGCTAGAAAAGCGAGGTGTGTGAGAACGCTGGGACCCTTTTCCACCTGGATCCCCGCTCTTTTTCACCCTCATGTCCCTCTGTTGTCGGCAAACTTGCCCCCACTTCCTCTCCACCTCGGCCGTATCTGGATAGCGCAGACCACGCTTCAATATTGAGCATAAATCAAAAATGTTTGCGTCATACCTGCAACAAGCTAACTGCGACACACTGCTGCAGGAGTATAACCAGCCCTTAAGGTGGAGAGGATATAAAAGCAGCTCTTTTCCCCACTTTACAACCATGCATCACTTTCTGTTGCATTGCCACATAAGAGCAATATAAAATAAATGAAAGTAAAACCGATCAGGAGATTTTTATACTTTAGCAAGATATGTAAATAACAGTGATGATAAGGAATATGTGTATTACTTTGGTTTGGCATACGTTCTAGTAGGAGGTCCGTTTTTAATACATAAGGCCATTTGTGAACCTGGCAAAAGTGTCATACATGACAGGGAAGAAAAATCCCAACGTTTTTCTACCACCTGCCTCCAAATGTTTCACATCAGCTGAAGGGGTTCGTAGGCACAAGTGTCTGTAAAATACAGACCAGCTCCTGAGATTACTAGCTGACCTTGTGTTAGAAGAGCCGCTCGTTATCAGACGTGTTGAAGCTGATCAATGAGGCTGCTTCACAATTTCAGCCAAATTCATGTCAGGCAGTGGAAAACAAGCTAAACTAAACAAGTCAGCTTCTTTGTCTGTGTGGGATGGGGAATTCACCATGTAGTTCAGAAACTGATTTTTTTTTTAGTTGTGGCATACTCTGTTGTGCGTCATGGTTTGCCTCAAGTTCTACCCTGGGGTCATTACAGAGTATGTTCAGTTCTGTTAATGCATCCTTCTCAGACACTCAACTGATAGAAATGTGTGAGAAAAATGTGTGATATTCTAAAACTTACCAGAGCTTGAACGTTAAAGCAGCACTGCGATACATTCTACAGAGCTTGTTGCTTTTCTTCCCAGCAGCCACATTTATCTTTAAAAGTAACTCCTCTGTCTTTCTGATGATTTAGAGTCAAAGACTTTTTCACACATTTTTCCTCCAGTACTCGATACTTTCAGGGGAGTTTTATTTGGTGGGTTTTTTTTTTCTTAGACTTGTGTCTAAGATATGGAACCTCTTCAGACAAACAAGGTTTTTAAAGTGTAGCTCATTGGTATGTCCAAAGTATGCAGTTTGGCAAAAGAAAAAAATCAAGAAACAAACTTTTACTTTAAATTTGATCTTTAGAACTTTTGTTTGTAGCTAAGATGTTTATGTCTGAACTCTATTTATCGTCCAACCATTTGTCTTTCCATCCATTATTTTATCCATTTATTTGTTATAGCATCTGCTTATGAATTAATGTTCCATCCATCCATCCATCCATCCATCCATCCATCCATCCATCCACCCATCCATTGGCCCATCCATCCATTGACCCATCCGTTCATCCATCCATCCATCCATTGGTGCATCCATCCATTCATTTTTTCATCCATCAATTCATCCATCCATTGGTCCACCCATCCGTTCACCCATCTATCCATTGGCCCATCCATCCATCCATCCATTGGCCCATCCATCCATCCATCCATCCATCCTTCCATCCATCAATTGGTGCATCCATCCATTCATTCATCCATCCATTGGTCCACCCTTCCGTTCATCCATCCATCCATTCATCCATCCATCCATTGATCTATCCATTCATCCATTGGCCCATCCATCCATTCATCCATTGGCCCATCCATCCATTCATGCATCCATCCATTGGTCTATCCATTCATCCATTGGCCCATCCATCCATTCATCCATCCATTCATTGGCCCATCCGTCCATCAATCCAACCATCCATCCATCCATCCATCCATCCATTGGTCAATTCATTCATTCATTCATTCATTCATTCATTCATTCATTCATTCATTCATTCATTCATTCATTCATCCATTGGCCAATCCATCCATCCATCCATCCATCCATCCATTGGTCAATCCATCCATTCATTCATTCATTCATTCATTCATCCATTGGCCAATCCATCCATCCATCCATCCATCCATCCATCCATTGGTCTATCCATTCATCCATTGGCCCATCCATTCATCCATCCATTCATCCATCCATCCATTGATCTATCCATTCATCCATTGGCCCATCCATCCATTCATCCATCCATCCATTCATCCATCCATCCATTGGTCTATCCATTCATCCATTGGCCCATCCATCCATTCATCCATCCATTCATTGGCCCATCCGTCTATCAATCCAACCATCCATCCATCCATCCATCCATCGGTCAATCCATCCATTCATTCATTCATTCATTCATTCATCCATTGGCCAATCCATCCATCCATCCATCCATCCATCCATCCATTGGTCAATCCATCCATTCATTCATTCATTCATTCATCCATTGGCCAATCCATCCATCCATCCATCCATCCATCCATCCATCCATCCATCCATCCATCCATCCATCCATCCATCCATCCATCCATCCATCCATCCATCCATCCATCCATCCATCCATCCATCCATCCATCCATCCATCAGTTTTTCATTCAAACTTTAAAACTTTTATATTGAAGGTCTTTTGTACATACTAGGGCTATCTGTTTCTTAGCTTATATTATTATTATAATCTTAATGTCAGTATTCTCTGCTCTTAATTTAAATACTGATGGAAAGGTTGTAATTTTATTCTGTCTTTTATTGACCTTAGAGGACACAGCACATGCATTTACTTTAAAGCATGCTGGCTGAAGTGATATATCTGGTTTCAAATAAGTGAGTGTTAAAAGGAGTACATCTGTTTCACTCTAAACAACTTAACTTATCTCTCCTTTATTTTGACACATCTGAGGTCGCAAGACACTGGATGAGTAGCGTTTCAGCCATGACATTAGAAGAAGAGACTTAATGAAAAACACGGGGCTGTGTGTGTCTGTGCATGCGGGGGAATCCCCCGGTTCCCATGTGAAGGCCGGCTATTTTTAATCTGGAAACAGGCCCTTTCTTTGGCTTTGCGGGGAACTTAACAGGCCATGCCAGTCGGCTTTTTTTGGGACAAAAGATATGCGGGACAATAAACATTGTAAGGGCAGGAACTCTCTGGAGCTTCAGCATTCACAGGAAAAACAAACAAACACGTGCAAACGCAGAAGCTCTAGGTGTGGATTCGCTGTTTCTGGATCAGCAAACAAAACATCCAAGCGAGGCATAAATTCTGCAGCTGTAAGGTAGCTGGAGCGAGTGCATATGGACAGCTTCCCAGATACAGAACCGTAAATAAAAAACAACCTTTTTTTTCCTTCACCTAAAATATCTAAAGCCAATGTTAGCCGAATTACCCCACATTTTTTTTCTAACAATATTACACAAAGGCAAAAAATAAGTTTATGATCCTTCACATCTGGTGAGATATATTTGTAGAGGGCAGGAAATTACCTCAAACCAGTAAATCACAACCAGAAATAAACTACAGTTATGTAAAACCTGAAGTCATTTTAAAGCCATTTTTCTCTTTTTTTTTTGTCCATATCAGCAAGTTTCCCTGTGATACAAAAAAGAAAATTTACATGTAATATGAGTTATTAAAGTGCAAAGATGGAAACATTGTTGCTTTAAGTTGAAATACAGTCATGTTTAAAGGAAATAAAATAATATAGATATTTTTCCCTATGGTATAATGTCTTAAATTTTTTATAAGAATGCAACTTTTTCATGTCTTCAAATGTTGGACTCTGTTTATAATGCTTCATTAAGGTTCACACATCACTGTGACCTGTGCTCTCAGGTGGGATGGCCTTCCCTCTCTACCAGAAGGCAGAGTCATTGGTACACTTTATTTACAAGGCCTTTCTTGGATTACTACCCTCTTACATTTGTACCTTACTTACACAGAAAAGCATGGCTTCTTATGTCCTGAGATCCAACGATCAGCTGTTGCTCACTGTTCCTTTTGCCCACACACAACTAGGGAAGAACGCCTTTAGCTAAGCAGCTCGTTGTTAGGGGTGAAGAAAAAAAGTGATTTGAGCTCAAATCGCGTTTTTAACATTTAAAGATTCAGAATTGATTCTCATTTTCTTTAAAAACGATTTTTTTTTGTAGGTGCGGATGTGCCTTATCAGGCACCGTAGTGTTTGGTAAAACCAATGAGCAGTGTGAGCTAAGCACAGGCATGCAAAAGGTTAGCCTTGCAGGCTAAGTATGGAGGACGAAGAAAAAGAAATTAAACTGCCTCCACGGTCTTTAAAAGCAACCGTTTGAAAAAACTTTGGATTTTACCTTCAACCCGGCCCGGGTAAGAAAGGGCTTGACATAACTCATGCGATTTGCAGAGATTGCAATGGTAAAGTTAAGTATTTCGGGAGTACTTCAAATCCCCGTTCTCATCTCAAAAGACATCACCCATAGTTGTTGGTAGAATTTACCTTTCGGTGTTTACATTATTGCAATAGGTAAATAAAACATTTACAATTATAAAGTCTTTATGTACTCTTCTTTAATGCCAGCAGACTGGAATAGATCCTGAGAATCGCTTTGAATCGTAAATTAATCGTTTCTGAATCGAGTCGTTTGGTTTTAAAAGAATCAGAAAAAAAATCGAATTGTGCACCCAAGCATGGATTCTAAATCGAATCGTGGGAATACCAAAGATTCACAGCCCTACTCTTTGTGCGTGGAAATTTTTGCAAAGAAACTGGAAGTTGACTTTTTATTCTTAACTCTTTAACAGCCTGGTCAACCAAATGGTTGATCATTTTCATAGGAAAATGCAGGCTGGAGTTGTACAAGGATGTTAAATGGTTAAATGCTTTTAAGTTGAAAGTGAAAGAATTTGAAGCCACCTAAATTATCTGTAATTGTTTTACTTGATAGGTTTTTATGTACCTGTCATTTAATTTAATCTATCTCTGTTTAAACATGTAACTTTGCTGCCTCTTGGCCTGGACTCCCTTGAAAAAGAGGTTTTTAATCTTAATGGGATTTTTCCTGGTTAAATAAAGGTTGAATGAATAAATGAACATTAAACAGTAAAAAAAACCAGAGCTTTCATCACCAGGAAGCTGCTTTTTAGGAAACCTGGTGTTGCCTGTTGTGCCAGCTATAAAATTTAATAAATTCCCACTCTTGATAACTTCCTCGATCTAATGACCTCTAAACTTCCACGTAGTGCTGGAAATAAAAACACAATTTTTTTTTATTTTAATGAGAACTCTTAATGTGTTTAAAGAAGCAGGTTGTATTAGAAAACACGGGCCAGATGTGCGACTGTCACAAACTGCAGGTTTCTTTTACAGCGGTGCTGGTTTGTGTAAAGCCATAAGCTTTTTTTCTCGCTGTCGTGTGTTTGCATGTGTGTAACTCTTTCCTCTTCTCATCGCCGCTCCCCTTTGTTATTGTTTGGGTTCACTGATAGGCGCTGACTCACCCTCACACGCAACAATAAACTCGGTGAGTGCGCTAGGGTTGTGCGCGTATGTGTGTGTGAGGTCTGATTGACTATGTTTTCTCTTTTGGAGGTTTTTTTTAGAAAGGGGGTACGTGGATGTGTGTGGTCTTTGTAGCCCAAAAGGTTGGGCAATTTGTCATCTTCCTTCCTTGTTAGCATGATTTAAGAGTGTGCTTGTACACCGACTTTGGGGGATTTGATCTTTGTTATGAACAAGCTGAAGGAAAATTAGGACAAATCCACCAAAATATTGACAGATTTGGAGTGGTTGCCTATAGTAGCATAGTTGTCAGGTTTAGTGTTACATCACAACATTGGTTGGATTATACATTAACGGTGTGGAACCACCGGCTCTGAGTTAAAGTTGCAATGCTAAAAAAGCCCCATTTATCTTGTTGTGTGTATATATTAGTTTTTGGCATTGAGCATATCCTAAACGTTGAGCTTAATCTGTTGTTTAAAGATGTGATTTAGACTCTGTGGTCTGACTCAAAAGGTCATGTAAGGATCTTTGGACTGCAACAACCATAGATTAGATCATGTCCAACTTTCCAGACCGCCTGCGAAAAGCCTACAGCCACCGCTGTTCCTCCCGTCTTAAACCGTTCTGACCTCCTCAGAGCTCAAGGATAGCATGCACTGTATTATTATTAAATTCATAGGAGCAAAACAATGACAAATGGATTAATTAATTTAATATCACATATTAAAAAAATCTCCACCAGCATCCAGCATATATTTTTGTTGTGGATTTTTGTAACAAGGATAATGAGGATCGTACAATGTTTGCATGAGCTTTGCATGAGCCATGCCTGAGATAAGAAGTTTCTTCTGAAGTTGTCAGATGCGGTCTTGGGCGTTTTGACTTGATTGGATGAAACTTTTAAGCCTCTCGGTATAATTTTGATCAAGATGAGGAATCGGTTTCCTGGTATTTTGAAGTACCAATATTTTCCCATCCAATAATTTAATTAAACGGCCTTTGTTTTTGAAAATTTATAACAATTATAAATTCTAATTTGTAGTTACCAATCCATCGTTACTATATTTTGATTTGACAAACCGGATCTTTTCGACATTCCTGTTTGGTGCGATTGGGATTATGGGTCTTGACCTGGCTGGACCGGAACCGAGCAAAAAATAGCTTGGCTCCGTATTTTGACAGTGACGGATGAAAAAAATGTATGAGGATGGTGATGTGCGGAGACGTAGCTGTGGATGTGGAACAGCTCTCATTGATTAACATGACAGACAAGTACGCCGCATGATGTACGTATGCGGGGCGGAGTGGAGCGCCAACAGAGTATATGGAATCTGGGGGTTATGGACTATAGGTGCATCAAGTGGACCTGTAGAGGGAACCAGAGCTGGTTCCAGAAGTGTTTGCTGTTATGGGTTCAACTTTCTAAAATAAGTCACCCATCCTGCAAACAGGAAGCCTGGGTTCATATCCCAGCTGGGGGAATGAACGGTCCGTGTTCAAGATCTTAGGCAAGATCCCGCCTGCTGCTTTTGGGAGCTTCACGGATTGCTACGTCAGCTCCCTGAACACGACTTGCACTGCTCCCTGGGTGCCGAACGATGGCAGCTCACTGCTCCCCAAGGGGATGGATGAAATGCGGAGAGTGGATTTCATTCCTGTGTACTTGTGTAATAACGTTAAAACACTGGAAATAATGTTTCCTTCTTTAGAGAACTTTGTTCAGCCTTAGGGGTTTACAAAACCTTTTCCTCATAAAGCTGCAAAGACAAGTACTTTGGACATTCAGATATCACATCATATGGAGATTAACTTTCAGAACTCACCCATTAACCAAGGAAAGGAAAACTGGAGTAAAACCTCAGGTAGAATCAGTACAAACAATACTACATAACTGCAATAGATACAACCCAGCATAAAGAATTCAACACATTCTGCATTATATTTGTTTAGTTTTTTCAAGCGTTAATCCTGCTGGAATACAAAAACCTGGGCCCTATTTCATTGATTTGCTTCATCTTGGCACACGTCAGAACAAATGTTAGCTGGTCACACCATCAAGCCGGGAAGTAGACTGCCCTCTTGGAGCCGATAAAGGGCTGTGAATAGCTCTCCTGGTGTCTCACTGGTGGTAATAGCCCGATGCCAATTCAGTCCTGTTAGAACGCACACTGAGAGGTGACGATAAGGCGTCAAGGCACCAGCTTGAAGTGTTTTGTTTAAGAGGTTCTAGAGATATGTCGGTAAGCTCCATGGCCTAGGACCAGGACCCCTGCTGCCTTTGGAAGACTACCAGGCAGATACAGATTGAAGGAGACAGACTATTTCCACTAGCCCAGCACTACTTTGATCCAGCAAAATGAGCTAGAGAGGGGATGGATATTTTCCTCCTTCCTTTTGGCCATTACTCAATCATAGAGTAATGGAAAAAAGGATCAATAATCACCTTTAGCTGTAGTTTGTTATCATTAACCACTTAAAGCACCTTGATTCTTGATATTTATGGTTGATCTTTTTCCCCCACTTGTTACTTTCAGGTGTTAATTTCAAGTTTTTGTCACAATTTAATTTGTCTTACCATAAGCTTAACTATTTAAAATTATAGCACTAGATGTTGGCAGTAATGACCATCATAGCTAAAGATATTAAAATTTTATTTTGTTGTCTGTTACGTTATTAGTTGGTGGAGGAGGGGGAGTTGGGTTGCTGGATGTAACATAGTGGTCAACCATAATAAAGACAATCTTACGAAATTTGTTTTCTTTGTATTTTAATAGGGTACAGTCTGGTGAAGTTGTACTCAATTAAACTTATTGCATTCCAAATTAGATCTAGATCCACTTTTGTATATAAATTGACTTTATTAGACAGACTAATAGTCTTTATGATTTAACAGAAATGTCTTTCCATAGTGCCATGATAAGACATGTATATTAACCTGACGCTTTGAAAAGAAACCAATTAAAAAAGATTTAAGTGGATCTCTATTGAAAATATACCAGTCTTCATCTCTGAACATCAAACAGATATTTGGTTTATTGGGAATTGGTGTTTTTCTCTACTAGTTTGGAAATCTGGTAGAAAATGGTAACAGTGATAACACTATGAATTTCCTTAAGTTTGCCCTCATTTTGCCCTTTCTTTGTATTATTTGGCTTGAATATGAGAAATGCGAATTAGAGTAGTAGCCATTTCTTAGCTTTATTACAGACCTACTCATGTGACTTCAACCTACTGCTTCTATTGGTGCAGAATCCAATTGGGTCAATGGCATTGAAAGCAGAAGTAAATAGTTGTATATTTTGAAGTCAAAATGTATAAAGCAATTATTTATGCAATAAAAAAATTTTTCAGTAAATTCATACTTTTATTCTGTGAAAATTCTTCAAACTAATTAAAAGTGTATGAATGTACTGGAGATACATTACAGATTTACACCTTTTATTGAAACATGTACATTTTATGAATGTTTTTCATACCTAAAAGCAAGTATTCATGTTCAAAAGTGTATTACTGATATATTAATCCATGGGAAATGATATAAGTGGTTGGGGTACACTAAGCCTGTTCCTCTCAGAACAGTAATTAGCCAACAATTTGGAGCAACATAAAATCTGTCACTCCAAATATTTAGATTTAATTCAGAGCCACTAATAACTGACCCTCCTTCAACACAATCTGTAGCCAAAATACACAATTTTCTCTCTTTCTCGCTGCCTTTCCATCTTCTGGTCCCCCTGTAGTCTCCGTGTGTTATGATTTAAAGTCCACAAAACAGAATCGAGTTACAGTCAGTTTTGGGGCTAAAGGGTGGAACGAATTTTTCATGAGTGACGAAAACTGTTTTTTAAATGATTTTCTTATACATATTTTTTTTAGGAGGTAGTAATGTTCCTGCTTTAAAGAGAACCCTAATAATGTGAGGTGTTTAATGCTGGTGACACCCTTAAATAACAAGCGTATGAGAAAACAAGAGGATTAGATAAAAATAACTGTTGAAGAAGTGGATTGAAGAAACCTTTGTCTTTGCTCCTTGAATAAAAAAATGATGGCTTGTTAAAGTTCACAGACAATGCCACTTTTTGGCTCAATGATATTTAAAAATCATAGGATGCAAGTTGTAGTATTTTACCCTCAAAAATAAAATTCTTCCTCTTATTTTTGGTATGTACTGTAGGAGAAACATCCCAGTGTCCAGGCACAGACCTGCTCGCATGCTCCCTGTTTTTATAGCCAGGCCATTTGGACGAGGATAAAACAGATACCAGGGATCAGAAGGAAAACGAGTGAAAAGAGAAGAGAGGAGGTTTGGAGCAGAAACAGGACCTGGGAGTAGAACAGTCAGAGCAGAGGCAAAGGAGGAAGATGGTTGGATTCAAACACCTAGAGCTCATGCATGATACCCTCCAAGCAATTGGCATCCTTGAGCATCTTTATTATATATTTCATCAGGCACAGTTTTTTTTTTTTCCACAAAAATTTGTTGAGAATTCTGATTTTTTTACTCCATGGGTTAAATTTGCAAGATCTCAAAAGCACTATACAGTTTGGAGATTGATTAAGTATAAGCTAATACAACTTTTTAATAAGGCAGTGAGTAATACTTTTTGGTTAAAGGAAAACAATTGAGGTTTTAAACTGTCAGTTTAGGTTTAATTGTTGTGTAAGTCCTTATTTCATTTGGGCTTCATCTAAAATAAAGATTAGATTTTCTTTGTTTGAACCCAAGAAAGGTTTTAAACATTTTATTTGTCCTTGTGGTCCAAATTTAGGGTGCTTTAAAGGCTTATTTTGGGTTTGAGATCATTAGGATTTAATGTTGATAAAGTAAATCAGTCTTGGATCTTTTACCTGCAAAAAGATCTGTGACACTACATCTAACCAACAAGCAGAGCTATAAGCAGGTCAACAAATAACTTTAACAAAAATCAACTCTGGAAATCATTTTTTTTTGTTTCTGTGTCAGTTCTATGTGACTTCCTTGTGGAGACAGCAAGAGCTTTTTAAACCCTCAGTATTATCCACCAAGCATGCAAGGCAAAACAAACTCATGTTGCTCAATCTTCACATATTTGTATTCTTAGAATTCACTTTTACGATGTTTCTGTCATCAACTTTGCGGTCGGTCTTTCCTATCCACTCAGTCTCTCTCTGCTGATAAAAGAGAAGCACACAAAGAAATCTTGGGATATCAATTTTCACTACAGCTCCCCACGGATTTAAGAGAGCAGTGAGAGGACAAATGAGGTTAGGAAAAAAAAAAAAGTGAAAAAGTCTCATAAATCACAGTTCGCTGGAGCTTTAATGAAGGACTGAGGCCGAATTGGATGAACAATGCGGAGGGTTGAGCCGAGGATTAACTGTAAAGTCAGTAAGGGCAGGAGAGCTGCGAGCTGCTGTGCGTCGTACCATGTAATTGAGGACAGAAAGCCGCCACATAAAGTCACACACATGTAAAGCTGTGGTTAAGCTAGCTTAATACCACAGCGTATTTGTGTTCTCATGTTGGAATGCTCATTAGGATGTGACCTCAGCTGTGTTTGTGCTCGCCAGCAGCTGATAGCGTCCTATCACCGTGTTTAGCCAACAGGGCAATAAAGTGCTGATAAATGCTCTTTATTAGTTCTGTGTTTTAAAAGCTGCTAATACACTTATGCTACACCATGTAGCCATTGATGCTGTTAATATTTTTATGCATAATGATTTTTAAACCGACTGAGTTAATATAAGTCAATCTAGCTTCTTTTTTAAGCTGGCTTTGATAGTTTTAAAACTGTAAATTTAAGAGTAATAATCACTGCTCATTCAATTTTCATGTCATGACTCTCCATTCTTTCTGCAACCAAACCAATACATAATGGCCACCTTTGTTTTGTCTTGTAAGCAAAAGAAAGAGTGTAGCGGTCTTCTTAGTCTCATGCTGAGACAGTCTCAGCATGATCTGGAAAAAGTAATCCATGCATTTATTTTTAGTCAAATCGATTACTGCTTATTAAATCAGACAGCTGCAGCTGCTGCCCGTGTCCTCACTAAGACTAAGAAAGTAGAGCACATCACCCCGGTTCTAAAGTCTTTACACTGGCTCCCTGTATCTCAGAGAATAGACTTTAAAATACTTCTGTTAGTCTATAAATCTCTGATTGGCTTAGAACCTAAATACATCTCAGACTTGCTATCAGTGTATCAACCCTCCAGACCACTCAGGTCTTCTGGCTCCAGCCTAAGAACTAAACATGGAGAAATAATATTTAGTTCCTATGCTCCACTTATCTGGAACAAACTTCCAGAAAACTGTTAAAGTGCGGAAAGCCTGAGTTCCTTTAAATCAAGACTAAAAACACATTTGTTTAGGATTGCCTTTGACTGTTCTAGTTAAAAAGTTCAACTGAAACATCATTAGTTAATTTTTTTTTTCTTTAGTCCAACTGCTTTAATGTTCTTTCTTGTTTCAGTATTTTTGTTATTATTATTTTTTTCTTCTACTTGCTCTGATTCTGTTTTATTTTCCTACATTTTAATCATGTAAAGCACTTTGCATTGTCTTTGTACTGAATTGTGCTATACAAATACATTTGCCTTGCCTTGCCTTGCCTTCTTTTAGCTAGCTGACCAGTAGTGTGCAGGAGCCTGTGGGGAAAGAGCAGCAACAATTTTCTCTCTGTTTCAAACAGCCGTAGAAATCTTAATCTTTTTTTTTTTTCTCAGAAGATCTTTGACTTTAAACCAACCGATGTGAAAGATAAATATTCAAAGCACTAGCTTCTTAAACCATAGGTTTGCGCCAGTGGTTTCAAAAGTACACACATTTGTTACTTAAGTAGAAGTATAGATACTGCAGTTTAAAAACACTCTGGTAAAAGTTGTAGTATCAACTTGACCTCTTTAATCAAGTAAAAGTGAAAAAGTGTGTGCTCCAAAAACTACTTAAAGTATAAAAGCAGAAAGTAACCTTTAAAAAAATATGAATTGAAAGCTCAATTTATTCAACTATTTCCAAAAATTCTTTGAGATAGGACCAAGGATGAGGGAGGTCTTGTTGGTCTCCGTCTCTCGATACGCTCTCACCTGTGTCTGAACTTTCAGACATTTTGCGTCATTTTTCTGAATCCTAGATTGTAGCATAGCATAGATAATTCGCGTTTGCAGTTTGAAGAGCACCTGATTGCTTCTGATGATTTCCTTTAGCTAACCAATGAGTGTTTTGCGTTATATGTTTCCAATAGATGTGGATGGCGCCAATGATCTGCATTCTCCGGCGCACATGATGCGAAATAAAAATTTATAAACATTAAATGGAAGCCAAGAGCAACTAGTAACGTTTGTTTTAAAAATGAAAGGAATAGAAAGTACAGATTCTTGTATGAAAATGTAATGATTAGAAGTCAGAAGTAGGAAGAAAAATAAGGGACGGAGTAAAGTATAGATACCTAAAAAGTGTACTTAAGTACACCTCTGGTTTGCGCTAACATCAATAACCAGGTCATATCTACCTAGCACATAATAGTATATCTATAGTAGATACAATATTTAATAATAGCTCCTAGGTTTTTGTTTAAAAAGTAGGTCAAACAAGATGACTAAGGGAACTCATTGAACCTTAGAGGTTGTTGAAAGAATAGGAGTAAATCCCAATAAGAAAAGTGTTTATTTTAGCTACAATACCTGCCAAAATGGGTGTAACACCATAAAAGGCATTGTTGCAAATATTTCTCTTAAGCCCTTAAAAGCTAATGTGATGCTTATAAGTAGAGGAGTATCATAGACCATCAGAAACAGATGGAAATTATTGTTTATTACACAACAAGAACTGTGTATACTTCATACATTAAAATACAGCTTAGTTTATCAATCCATCTGGTAACCAAATCATTAGAGTTCTTACTGTAAACATATTATATACAATGAGGTGGAAAAATTCCCTTTTTCCCTGTGCTGGAATGTCTACTGCTCAACCACAACTATAGATGTTCTCTTGCAAAGAGGGTTGAAGCAATTTCTAGAAGAGTGCTGTTATTTTGTTTTAAAAGTAGTTTTCTTAGGGCCCTTTAGCACAATTCTGTAGTTGAAAAATATTCATTTAATTATAGCACTGTAGAGGTATTGCTGCACTGTGTCATAAGTTATTCTGCTTTTTCCAAGATGTCAACATTTATTTTTATTGTGTTATTTATTTGTTTTTAATATATGGATCAACTGAATGTCTAGAAAATAAATTTCAAAGCTCTATCAGAGCCCCAAAGTGGTTGGACGGTTATTAAATTAATAATTCAGGAATGAGGTCAAGCTGTCAGTTTTACTTTTCAGTGAAACTAGGAGCTTGAAAGTAATTTTAACTGAACCATCATCAGTTCTGATGGCAAAGAGTAAGATTAAATAATAATGTTATTTTACTATTGTTGAAGCAATGATGAATATATTCATAAAATCTATGGCAGTCATGTTCTGGTTATATAATTGGGCATGCTAATGTAAAATATGCTGTAGGTTAATGCTGGAGCATTATGCTTTTTGATGTCCTCATGTTTTTTCTCTATTAATACAAATTCTGATAGGAACTAGTTTAAACAAGGTGATAGAAAAAAAAATGTCTATCTATCCATCTATCTGTCTGTTGGTCTGTCTCTATTCAGTGATTGATTAATTTACTAATTCATTTTTTCATGTCTCAAATTCAATTAATATACCCTTTTTAAATCATAAACGGCCGATCTAAACCCAGATAGTTTAGAATGAGCAAGACTTTTGTAGAAACTGATTGCATTTCTTGTTTTACATCATAATGTAAATGCTGTAAAACATCTCAGTACTTTAAGCTTAAATATTCTAACTTACTGAAAAACTTTAAGATAATCGGTTTCCAGTGTTTAGGGATTACAATGTATAGCGATTATTTCTGACACCTGCAACCAGGTTATTTTACTCTGAACTGACAAAGTACATAGCCACCTGCCAGATCTCATAAACATAACAATTAAACAACTAATACATGCTTTTTCTGTCTACTTTTCCAAGATCTCTAGTTTAACTCTTGTCCGATGTCTATGTGAGTTTCCTCCCTAAATGTTAATGTTGGCCTCATCGTTCTTTTCCCTCATCCTGTGACTAAACCGCATTGTGGTTTTGACTTCTAATGAAAACCTCCTGTTAACTCTTACAAGCTTTTAGTGGACAAAAGGAAATATAAATACGCTGATCACGGTTTGTGACGGTTGTTCCACCGTCACAAATCTTTTCAGAGTGAAGCACCTTTTTGGACTTTTGTCCAATGAAATAATTTATGTGTAAGAGCTTCTAAGGTCCTCGGACATCCAAGAACGTGATTCATCCATAAATCAGAGTACACATTTGGCTGTATCTGCAGCTGCCGAATGGAAAACCATAATAATACTTTTGGGGGGGAGAAGAGTAGAAAGCCAAAACTTCCATTTAGGCCTGGATTTCAAAATAATGTCATTTTTGTTAAGTTTCTCAGCTTGTTAAATGAACAGGGCTAAAGGGAGCAGAGCAAAACTCTATATTACAGCGCTGTAGCACTGACACGTTAGATCTTCAGGAAATTGCATTGCTGTATGTTCTACCCCCCAAAAAAACTGGTCCCATAACTGATTATGTTGTCTTCAACCTGTCACTCATTGTTTAATCTTTGCGTTAATTTGAATTTATTTTCTTCCTTTCAAAACAATTGCAGTAATTCCATCCAGGCAGACTGGACACATGCTGTACTAGTTACAGGAAAAGCTTCCAGGAATGGATCTATTGGTTTTTTGTTGCAAAAATAAAAGTCCAGCACTAATGTTATGAAAGCATGCCTCCGATATCAGATTGGGGCTTTAAAAATATTACAAGCTGGGAGCCAAAAAAAAAGAAGCCCTTTAGACTTTTAGCTTTTACCAATTACAAGGTTAGGGGTCTACTTTGAGGGATAAAATTGATGTTGACTCACTTGGTTCAAAATGAGACAGACCCTGTGCGTCATGTTTTTGTGAAATGTTTTTCAAATGTTCTAGATAAATGCCAAAATGTGACAATGGTTTTTTTTTTGTAAAATTCTGGGAATAGTATTGAAAAAGGTACTTCCTGAAATGGACTGTTCAAATTATGAAGTTATTTCTAAATGTTTTGAAACTGATACTAATATATTTCCTATAGTTGACACATTTCTTTGTGTTTTAAATAATTGTAAATCATAATACATTGGTCCTAGAATCTGAAAACAGACCAGTTTACTAAACTAATTTAAAGGGCCTAAGACACTGTTTAAAACCTGCCCATATCTATAACACTGTTCAGATTTTATACTTTATCCTGAACTTCAGAGATGGGAAGTAACGAAGTACAAATACTTCGTTACTGTACTCAAGTAGATTTTTCTGATATTTTTACTTTACTTTACTACTTATTTTATGGCGACTTTTTACTTCTACTCCTTACATTTTTACACAAATATCTTTACTTTCTACTCCTTACATTTTAAAAAATTGGCTCGTTACTTTAGTTTTGAATCATTTCAATGAAGTTACCGTTATTATTTTTCACGTCATCAATACCAAATTCAATCTAATTGGATGGGAATCTACGTTGCATTTGACGCACCACTACAAGATGAATCGACAGATTTGGCGGTATTCCATCACGGGAAATCATTGTAGCTTGGTGGCGGCGGCGTTAGCATAGTAGTATGGATGACGAGATGATTGAAAATGAACACAACGGAGATCTAGTCCTATTGGCAGACATCCATTTAAAATATAGGCAACGGCATGAAAAAAGTGGTTTCTACTTTTACTTTTATACTTTAAGTAAATTTACAAGCCTGTACTTTGTTACTTTTACTTAAGTAAAGACGTTTAATCAGTACTTCCACTTTTACCAGAGTATTTTTTAACACAAGTATCTGTACTTTTACTCAAGTACGAAAAGTGAGTACTTTTGCCATCTCTGCTGAACTTTTAAACATAGAAGTGTTCCTATATGTAAAATGAACACAGGAGGTGGTGCACCAATAGTGATCTTTCTCTGTAAAACATATATTGGAAAATAACGTCTTAGCTAACCACCTATTAGGAAAGAAATAAAGTCGACATATGCATAGAACTACCCTTTGCTAAAACCATGAGAATATTTTGCTAATTATTATTACTTCCATAGGAAACAGTTAGCTACGGAAGCCGATAGACGTTGTACTCAACTTTTTTTCCCCTTTGCATTCTCAATATAATGACATAACTGTCTTGTTATCATAGTTAAACCATTAATTGTTTTCTCGAGATAGCAAGATTACTATCTCGTTGTCATGAGAAAAAAGTTGGAAACATGCAAATGGTAACCGATGAATGGGTCGTTTGGTTCCATTGTTAGCCTGTAATATCTGAAACCTGTCTATGATTCTGAGGGTCGGTTGTTAAAGGGGAGGGATTGCCGTTAGGGGGGATTGTCTCCTGTAATACCTGAAACCTTTAGGTTTCAGGTATTACAAGATGGTTCCAAGACAAGATGGTTCCAAGATGGATCCAAACGACACATTCATCGGTTACCATTTGCGATACAAGGCTTTGTCTATATAAGACTCAAACTCCCTGCGGATCCAGACATTTGAATTGAGAAAGCTTCCTGGAGAGGTGGCGAAATGTCTTCAAATCTTGGAAACCAAGTCCAGTGGATATTTTTTTAATTTTTATGGAAGGACTATGACCTGGATGACTGAGAACCTTCATCAGCTTAATCTGGACTAATTTTGGGGCTTAATGCATCTTATACCTATTACAGGCGTAACACCGGGGCTGTTCAGACATAGGTCTAATTACTTATGAATCAGAAGTGGAAGCTAATCATCAAACCAACAACGTTGTCTCATTACCTAAAAGTCAAACATAGGATTATTTATAGAATTACAAATAGGCTGCCATGACCTATACGTGTAAATCGTCTCCCACTTAATCTTTGTGTTTTTGCTGTTTAGGCTTTAATTAACCATTTTCTTCTAAGAACATGATTACATATACAGGTATGGCATATGTATAGCACATATAGGTCAAATGAATTTATTTTGCACTGAAGTTGTAGGTTTTTTAAAGCTTTTCAGCTACTTTTTGTAAAAAAAAAATATGAAGGGAAGTCTGGTAACATCAGTAGCCTAGCTATAATAAACTGATTAGTTATAATAAAGTCATAGTGAATAATACAGGAAGTCGGGGTTGGGTTCTCATAGTTTCGTTTCACTAGTAGTCTGTAGTGTACCTCATTTTCCAATAGAAATAATCACAGGCATCTTTGTAAATAATGCCATTTTTTAAAGATTTTTAAGTTAGGATTCACATAGAACAGAATGGTGTTTTCAATATAGTTTATTCAAGTTAGTAAAATACAGATTTGCTTGTTTGGTGTAGCTGTTCATGCTCGATTTATTGGGTTTTAAATGAGGACAGCAACAGGCTCGTTATGCACCCCATTTTTCATCCAAAAACTGTATAACCTTATACAGAACCTCACTTCAAAAATTTGCACCTTTAATTTATTGTCTTTCATCAGACAAAAACCTCCAGAACATGTTTCCAACTGGACTGAATACCTCCTTTAGAGAAAGATCTAGGAACGGGAATAGCCTAATTTTTCTGGCCTTGTATTCTCTCACCAATGAAGGAAACAGTGTAATAATGAAAACAAAACCCTTCAGACTCTCTCACAGGACTTGTTGTCTTTTGATAAATGTGCAAGTTGGCAGCTTCAGTAGTGCTCAGCACCTCATGAAATATTTTACATGTTTCTCAGCAACCTACGCGAGATGACAATAACCGGTTGAGTCGCACGGCAGAGTTACAGAACATCAACAAATAACAGCTGTGCAGGAGAGAGACTTGAGCACTGTCACACTAGCTGGCTTTGAATTGAAATTCATAAAACCGGTTCACTCGCTATCAAATCTATCTGGAATAACACAAGCCATGGTTGAAATGAAAAACACATTTACATTATAATCGTTCAAAAATTCAGTGTTTTTTTTTTTTAGATCTGTTGAAAAGTGTCATCTTAAAAATGTTCAATCAGCCTATAATATTCCGTATTAATCCCAAATTATTAATATTTTCTTAGCAGTTGTGTTTTATATGAGAATAAGGTTTAGTCAGGAGCAGGCATCAGATGCAGATGGTATGACACTTTTCAGGAAGCTTTAGGTTTTCAACCCAATTTTGGTGCCCTCTACTTTTATCACTGTATTAACAACCAATGGAGTGAATTAATTTTCCATACCCTACTCAAAGTCTGGTGTATAGTAATGTGGTTATATGACTCTATAAACTTTAACTACCAGCTGGAATTCTTTTAGAGCCATTTTGGTTTCACTAGAGGGTCATAATCTAACAAAAGTTGAGGGTCAATTGACTAACTCACTGAAATATATTGGAAAAAATGCTAATATAAACCAAACTCATTCCAGGATTTAAGCACAGGGGTCCAAAATGGCATTGGCAAAATGGAAGTCTTAAAGAAAAAAGGGGTGTTGTACAGGAAAAAAATACCAAGACAAACATTTTCAAGAGAAATTTCAATAATTTGCTATAACTATACCACACAACTGTTAGACTTAGTTTATGATTTATATGTTTCAAAATCCCTCTTGTTTTTCCCAGCCATCATTAACTCAACTCTATTGAAGGAAGTAAAAAGGTCAAAAGAAACATAACAGCTCTGATAAGACAGAAATTCCAAGAAATACTTCAGGTTTAAGAGGACAAACATGATAGGAGTAGAGAGCACCTAAGGTGGCGTTTTAGATAAAGGTAATCGGAATAGTAGAGTTTAAGAAGGGGCCTTTGGAGTAAGACCATTTTGTGGTCTGGTTTTCATTACTCACATACTGATGCCGAAACGGCAGCGTGGCAAACATGTTGTGGAGGTCACAGATGAAGCCCTGTGCTCTCTGAAGACATTGGGTCAGGAAAACGGTCGCCCCCAATGATTTCCTCCATTCTTGTGAAACGCCTACTAAGGCAACACAACTGTTATACCAGGATGTGACACTAAAGGTCATCACACTCCGGCCTTCAGTGTCTCAGAGTCTTAACCAAGTCTTTGTTGAAAATTGAGGTGTGTTTAACCCATCTTACAAAGTGTATTCCCTGCATTACCACCATGTTAGTGATTCTGGACAAGAAGCACCAATAGGACTTTTGTTTCATTGCTTAAGTATTGCCAAATGCTTTGGTCTCCAACTGCTGCCTTTTTTGTAAGTGTTATTCTGTCTTAGATGTGCCAGTGTTGCGAAAAATTCTCACTCCATGTTTATTTCATGCAATACTACCCTTACCTCCTTATAACCATAAACTCATGCGAGTTCTCCAAAGGATTTTTGAGTAGAAGGTAGCTGAGATATGCTATCAGGTTTAATATCCACATCTATTATCCAAGCACTCGCAAACACAAGGCAGAAACTTCTGCAGAGATTACAGTTGGAATGTGCAAGGTAGAGTGAAAAATCCCCTGAGTCCACTGAGGGTTTATTGTGGCTGACACTGACATCTCTCTCTCTCGTTAGTGAGGCCGGCGGACGGGCAGACAGGCTTTTCTCCTCACACAAACACACAGTGTTTGGTCATATCACTCTAACTCAAGTATTGTCAGCTTCTCTGTACCTCCCCCTCTCTTTTAAACAGTATTTGTAACACAGCTTTTAACACTTTATGGAGATTTGAAACTCCCCCTGTGGTGGTTACAACCATTGCATTTAAATGAATTCCAGTCTGCTGTAATGTATGCCAGCGTTAAAACACATATGTGGGCCTCTCTCTTGAGTCACGCTTAGTCACCGTGTCCATACATGACCTCATTTACATGCCAAACTTGCCCACCCCTTGTGAACAAAGGCATCTTTAACTGCCCAAGGAACACATTGTCTAGTTTAGTGGCGTTTTACCACATTACTGTATGTCCTTGAGGCAGCATCATCTTTCAAACACTTTTAAGTTGTTCATGTTTTAAAAAATTTTTTTTGAAAACTGCAACCGTTGTACCCTGGTCCGTATACCTTCACTTGGTGGATTTCTTCATGCATGGGTATAAGAGCCCCTTTTGTTTTGTTGCAACACAGCGCATTGGCTAGATACTACTAAGTAGATACAGATGAGAAACCTTTCACCACACAGACCATGATAAGTGGACAGTAGGAAGAAATAACAAGAATAGATAAGGTCATACTTGGCTCCATTAGACAAAAGGAGTAAAAACTCAAAGCTTTGACTTGTTTAACTCAACAAAATACACAACACTTTGTATTTTATTGTCTCCCATTGACGAAATAACCTTAAACTTAATATGGATATTTGCACAAAAATCAAACTATAAATTCTTAATGGTTAAATAATCTATTAATCCAACAGGCAAATTAGTTCAATTCAATTCACAACACATCTCATCTCAAGGTACTTTTACACACACCGGTAGTTAGTAGTTGCAATATCCTTTTTCTTACTTTTGTGTTTAAATACTATCAAACAGAATAGAGTAGAGATTAGAAATCTAAACATGTATTCTAAAGCTGCTACTAAAAACTATAAATGCGAGTGCATAGTGTTGTTCAACGTAGTTTACTAAAACATTACAGAAGAGTTGAGGGGGCCTGCTTGACATGCAAAGACAGTCGATCTTCGTACTTCACAAGACTTATAAAAAGCACATGCTAACTAGGCATTTAAACAGCAATCAACTTACATGGCCTTTTCAGAAGCATCCCTAACTACTCGTGTGTTTCCTTAAGCCTAATTTATACTCAATGTCGCAGTGAATGCAAATGTGCCTCCGCCCCTGCTACAGACACTCTGGTGCACCTCTCCAATATTGTAGTTGACCGCTGACAGTGCTGCAGACAGGAGGCCTCTGACTGGTCAAATCTACACCTGCTCTACACTATGCGTATTTCCTGTTTGGTACCATTACGGCTTGTTTTGTTTGTATGACGACCATTTTGGTAAACGGACCAGCTAGAAGAGCGAGGTGCGCAAGAACGCTGGGACCCTTTTTCCAACTGGATCCTCGCTCTTTTTCACCCTCATGTCCCCCGTTGTTGCACAAACTTGCCTCCACTTCCTCACCGCCTCAGCCGTATTTAGACCCACAGCTAGTTCGTGATTGTCCCTTTTGCGTTGTGGCGTGGAATAACATAGCCCTGACCACGCTTCAATATTGGGCATGAATCAAAATGTCTGCAACAAGCTCACTGCGACACACTGCTGTGGGAGTATAGGTACATGTGCGTCACAGTTTTGCTTCCGTGATAAGCCAATGAAGACTAAGAGAGTGTACAAACCACTCTATCACCAGCTACCTGAAAGTATTGCCATACTTTTGACACTATTGGTCTTCCAGATGCCTCCCTTCTCGATTCAGACTCACCTGCCTCTGCCATTTTCGCATCACGCTTAAAACCAGAACCAATAACAGAAGCTTGTGACAGGAGAAAATATGGAAAAAAATATCCGTCGACAAATTTTCATCGTCGACTAAGTCAACTAAGCGCGTCACTAATATATTCACTTGTTTAGGTTCTTGATTGGTGGTTGTGATAAGCACAAATAAAAAAAAATGAACTGCATATGCATATGCAGATATCTGACAGCTGGGAGGCTTGAGCCTACCTCTGGAATGCAAAATCTGTTGCAAGTGGTCTGGTTATTGTATAAACTCTTGATAAACTGATAGTTTAGAGAGCATTTATAGGATGCTTTCCAAAGGACTGTTCATCTTCCATTCTGTCATACATTACTTATTTGTTTTGGAACTTTTTGTGATCTATTTTTACTTTCTGTTTCTCAGCCTCATTTAAGGGAAACCATGGTTGCCTCCAGCGTTTCTGATGCCTAATCTGAGCACAGGTGGCAGAGAAACTCTAGAAAGTCCTTCCCTATTCGTACCTGTCTCCTTCGTCTAATCATTTTCCATTTTCTTCCCCTGTTTTCAGCCAACATTGCTTGAATGATATCAGGGACCAGAAATGCAACTCATGAAAGAATAGCTAGCATTCATTGTACAGTAGTTGTGTTAAATAAAACAAAACAAATCTTGCCATAAACGTGAAGGGAGCCACACTGTCTGTATCTTTATCTCTATGAATCTTAACAGCTCATTTTTTCCCAGCAGTGACATTCTTAATTGTTTGAGGCAAGAAGGAAGTTAAAACAGAAATAAAGACACAGCACGCAGGTCCACCCTGTTTTTGTATGTCTTTAAACTTTATAAATTGGAAAAAATCCAAAGGGGCAAAAACTCACAAAGGAAGGTCACTGTTCCACATGCACAAGCAGGGAGGGGTTTTCTGCTGTCTCGCTGCAGGGCTGTGTACAGTTTCACGAATATTAGCTCATGCAAGCCCTGTTAGAACAAAAAAAGCGATTGCATGACTCGGCGTTGTGCTTGGCAGGTGAAACAATTGGCTATTAGTGCTCCACAGGTCTCAGAAACACATGCTTGTTGGTTGACATTCTTTGTGACAAAAGGAGACTTCCAGCAAGCTCATGAAAGACACAAAGGAAGAACCTAACTCAGCTTTTTTTACTACCGCCTTCCTGCAGAGCAAGGCTTTGGGTTGTTCTTGAGGGTGCAAAGCATGTGCGGACCATATGAAAAGTCTCAATGTGTAGTCTGGAGAAGAACCAACACCTGAAAGCCTTGTTTAAAACTATAAAACCCAGCTATCTGATGTTGCATAAAACCTGAAGTATTTTAATTACCCTTCAAACTAAGCCCCCACAAAAAACAAACAAAAAAAACCTGCTATAAAATTGCAACACTACAATACAGTGATTTACAGAGGTAGGAATGTTTTATAAACTCCACTCTGTTGTGCACGTAGGCTATTACGTGACATCCATCTGAGTCTAATTCTGTGTAATTTTTCTTTGAATTCTCATACTAGACAGTTTATAGCACAGTAATTATGTGCAAAGAAGAAAAAACATCCCTTTTGATTACAAAATTACCCTGAGAGCTGGAATAGGAGCAACTTTTTTAAGTTGACTCAATAAGCTAAATGTGCTCTCATTTTAGTCAGAAAAGCAGAAATCAACTTAATGAAGGAGTTTGGTTTGGTAATAGTGAAATCAAAGATGAGAGGAAAAATTGATTGACACTAAATAGAGTAATTATGCATTAGGTAATTCTTATTTAGGCCCATTAAGTTAAGTAAACATTTTCAGCAATCTTAAGTCAGTATAGAAAGCTAAACATGTTCACGGAAAAATGATTAAATATTTATGTTCAGATTAGATGGATTCATTTATTGTAATGCAGTACAATTTGGTTAATTCTGTAAATGAAATGTTTATAAGCCAGACATTTCTTTATGTTACCGATATCCTTTTGTTTTCAGTGATCCATAGGATTCTTATTTTGAAATCATGACATATGGTGGTGTAGATAAACTCCAGTTACAACTAAATATCCCCATTGTTGGACAATAAAGAAATGTTCCATTATATTCTAAATTGACTGGAGACGTTAACCAGACATTGACTAGAGCACCTTACTGAATGCTACCAGGTCACACCCTTCGGTGTGGAAGTTGGGTTGAAAGTGAAAATCAGTGGAAGCACTCAGATTTGGAAAAAAAAAAAAGCTACTTAGGAAAAATTATTTAATTTAGTAAATATAACAAAAATCAGGGCAGCACAAGTATGCAAAAAGTAGACTGGGGCAGATTATACAATCTACGGTAACTCCCCCAGGTATGAATCTAACTTAAATATGCAACCCAATATGAGACACTAGAATAGTTTATATCGAAACTAAAAACAGATCTTGTGATAGGATATATTTAGCAGAGAAAATGCTTTTATTTCTTATGGTAGTGCAGCCCTTAACCTTGCATTTGAAGTAACCACTCTACTCAAAATCCCGCAAGCCTCTGGGTAGAAGCCGCGGCAGAGTCTCGTTTAGCTTCGATGTTTCGCAGCCTCTTGCCGTAGGGCTGGAATTTAAACTGTCTATGAGCCGTGTGGTTTTAATCTCCCATGATGCTAGCAGCCCCTGCTCTGACACCCCTTCTTGTAGATTTCCTTCAAAATAGAGAAGATGATGAATACCCACCTCGCAGTCTACGACCAAATCCTTCATCTTCTCTACATTTAGGAAAAGGTTATTTTCCACATACCACTCTACAATATCATATCACCATCCCACTACCACTATGTCTGTAAATTCCTGGATGCTTGGCCAAACCATTATAAGTGAGGAATACGAGTAAATTGGGGCTTAGGACACAACTTTTTGAGTAACCGATGCTGAGAATGATGGAGTAAGACAGGATTACATGGTAATTTACATACTGTGGCAGGTGTTTCATGTCCAGGACTCCTTTTCAGAAGATAGATTAAAGGGGGCATTGCTTGTAGTGCCTATGTAGTCAAGTAATTTTTTAATGTTTTATTTTCACTTAGATCCTACAGAGTGTCTGGAAAGTTGATGCGCCAAATATTTATGTCTCTCACTGGATGAATCAGGGTCTTCTCAGTTTCACTTTTAGTTCATCTTATCAGTGAATATACTTTCCCTAGTCAAGGTCTAAAAAAATTGAATTTTCAGGTAGTGTCTCTGTAACCAGGGGAATTTCACAAAGACCAAACACCCTAAGATATGAAAAGTGGAGGAAAAATAAGTGAGTCTGTAGTAAATGAATTTAGTAAGGGATCAGTTATTTTTTTATTCAGCTATAGGCCATTGTTGGGGCTTTTTTTATGTGTTTCAAAGTTTAAACATTCATTTTAAAATGTAACATGAAGTCCAATGCAATGAGTCAGCCACAATAAGCGTTATGCAGCATTTTATTTCCTCCTTATAGCAAATGAGTGGTGGTCATTAAAGGCAGAGCAAGCACTTGTGTGTTTAGACAGACCCCCCCCCCCTTCATAAGCAATTGTGTACTGTATGTACTTGGCTTTTGCAAACCATGTGTGTTTGTGGAGGGGAATCTGTTGTTGCACATCAAACAAGGCAGAAATTGCTTGCTTTGATTGCTCCTCTGTCTGATAGATGGCTCAGAAAGCTGATGGCCATTAAATATACAACAGGGATAAATCCGTTGCCTTCAACAAATAAATCAATGTCAGCCCTACACTGGCTGCCCGCCAAAAACACAGGAGCCCTGAAGGGATGATAAAGATGAAAAAACATACACTTATATGGGCAAACCTGTACTCGCACAGGCATCTGCAGTGAAAACCCTAAAACGACTCTTTCTCACCCATCACTGTGCAACACATGTGCTATGTGAGGCATGCCCGGGCAGGCCAACGCATCACTATTCTTGCTTGTTGGGAGAAAGTGATGGGCGGCAGGTTTTAATCAATGCTTTGTTATCATTTAAGGTGTTGTTGCTAACCACAGTTTCATATTCTTAAAGTGACAGCGCATGATTACCAAGAACAGACATGAGTGTTAATGAATAGACATAGGGTGAAAATACATACATTAAATGTCAAAAGGATGGGAAAAAGATTCTGACCAAAACAAGCTTTTGCAGCTTTTATTTTTTTTTGGCTCATATAGGGGAAAAAACATTTGCCTTTCTTGTGGTTTGTAGCGAATTGTTTACAATCAACTAAGAAACATAAGGATATAGAGAAGTTAATTTGAAAGCAAGATTAATTGTTGCGAGATTTGTGAATTCACAAACTCCCAAATATAAATTTTGCCTGAGGCCAAAAAAATGCATTAGCCTACATCCTGAAATGTTTCTGACCAATGATCCTGGCTGCTGTTACCCTCGGAACTCCGCTGGTTGCCGCGGTCCTCTCAACTTCAGAAATGTTTCTTTTAATTACACATTAAATCGGTAAATGGACCATATAGGGATGCTTTAAAGTATAATACTTCAGCCTAATACAGACTTTGTCCGTTCTCGGCCAGCTGTTCTTGTGAATTGGTACAGTACTAGGACTGAGGCTGATGATGTTTCACGAGTACACGAGAACGCACAAATAAACATACTGAGAAATGGCCTTAGACTTTTAGACATAGACAACTTTTGTGGTCATTTTGCATACACAGAGTTTATACAAAACAAAATTTCGTTCTATTAGTTCATTTCCATTCTATAAAGTGCAGCAGTGATCAAATGTAAACAGTGTGGGAGAAAAAACACATTGATATTGAAGTTCAGAGCATTAATATATATGCTATTTTGGTGTGGTGTTATCAGTGCGAAGCAGAGTCTGTGACATGATTTAGAGCTTTTTTTAAACAGTTTGGCAGTCTTATGACAGAGGGGAAGAAACTTCCCACAGGGCAGCAAAGAGAACAGAAATGTGGACCAGACTGAAAAAATGTGCTGTGGAGCCCTTTTGCCGTGAGGCGCAGCACCATATCTGTAGCAGTAAAAGACATCGACTGACTCAAAGCCCAAAAACATGGATACCAAAATAAGTAAATTATCAATATCCTCTGATGAACATATACAACACAGTTTTTTTTTAATTTAAACTTATAATTGACAGTATCGTGATGTGACCCAAGTATCATGACACGTATGATAAAGCAACCTCCATGCGAATACTCACCCCTACGTTGGAGGCAGGTACCCAATCAGCTCGAGGAATTGTACTGAATGTCCCTCCCCTTTGCGAACATGTTCTACATGAGACTTTACAGATGCATACTGTGTAGAATTAAAATTGAACTACATTTTTCGATCTGGTTTATGCCAGGTTAAAAAAAAATATTTTGGAATTTTTATTTTAACAAACCCACATTTTATGCACGAATCAGAGTTGCTAATAAAGTTGCTTAATTGCTAATAACCAGGCAACCGGACTTAGGTTCAGATTTTCTAAGAAATATTTCCACACATATCCAGGAATCTGTACGTCACTTCTGTTGAATAGACTCTTTGGTGTTCAGTCTCCTGGAGACAAAGACTCTTGGGTACGTGACAAAACATTTTAAGAAAGCTGAACTAAAGTCCAGTTGCCTCCTATTTAAATCTGTTTTGTGGCTGCCACGACCCAGACGACTGAGAATGAACACAGAAGTATAAAAGCACAAGCTATAATTTGAATATTTTCTTGTGATGCCACCTGAACTGTCTGAAAAGATGACGTATCACTTTCGGTTTTTAAAAACGAAACAGAATTGTCAAAGTGCTATTCTAACAGCTTGTCCCCCCCTTTTTTCACATTGATTTTAGTTATTTTAACCACCTCAAAATAAAAACCATTCATATCCATTGGAAACTGAATTGTATCAGAGGAAATTGAATGTTGTTACATGTGTTGCTGTTTTCTCTTAAAAAAAAACTTCCATCTTTGTATGCTTTACTCTTGGACTAAACACATAAACTACTGTGTCATTTTTCCTTTTACTCAGAATGAACTGATTAGTTTTAGATGGTCAGGGGGATTGCCACCGCTGGGAGATCCAACCAGACATTGTCAAACCATAAAAACTTTATTAGTAACTGCTTTAAAGCAGGCAATGCTGAAGCAAAGTGTGAATAATGTGCAGGAATAACTTTGAGTTTTTACAATTTAATAAAATCAGCTAAAACGAGGAGGTTCGTCTGTCTCGTTTTCAGGCTTTCCATTGCTTTAAGAATTTATTTAATTTTCTATAAACTCTTTATCTGTGCACTAAAGGTAAGGGAACAATTAGTGACAACTTCACAGAACCATACTCCAAAATGCTGTTAGTTTAAGAGCCTTAAACATATAAAATGTTCTGGTTATACTGGAAATGAATGAGCGTTTCTCAGGCTCAGCAGAATGTGAGGAGTATGAGAGAAACTATTGAGTTTAAGGGGGAAAAAAACCTGCCAGTTGGAAGATTATGTTCTCCGAATTAATTATCACCGTAACTGAATCTGTGGGTTACTTTTGAGTCACTGACTCAGAGTTAAAGTTACCCTTTCTTTCCGGACTGAAAACCACAGAGTTTGTATCATCTGAGGGTTCAAGGGGTTTTTTACTTAAGCAGTTCCTGAATCAAATACCCACATTTATCTTTATAAACCAATACTGGATGGGAAGCTGTATGTAACCTTTGATTAAGGGATCGAAATGGGTCAGATCTTCTAAGGCTTTAAAAGCATAGCTTGTTTTGAATTGATGGTGGCAGTATTCAGATTCCACATTGCTTATCCACAAGCTTACAGTGCAGCACAGTATTTATTTACACAATAATACTTGTTGAAGTATTTCAGTCTGATTAAAGTACTTTTTTTTTATGGGCGTGCTTTTGTAGTAGTGGTTAGCGCACACGACCCATGTGTTGAGGCCTAAGTCCTCGATGCGTGCATGTCTCTCTTACCTCTTATCCTGTCAGCCTACTATTCATAAAACGAGCCACTAGTGCCGTAAAAACTCAAAAAAAGTACTTTTTTATCGCCGTATCACTGTGTTTTCTCTCATTTTTCTGCATTGATGTCACGGCCTGCAGGCGCATTTCAAGCCGAGCATCAGTTTTAGTTTCACCTTATGGATGTTTTCGTTTTTCTGGTAGATTCTTTTCAGCTTTAGACACTTTGTGGCTGCAGGCCGAGTTACACAACATGACAAAGCGGGTTCCACCGTGTTCCTCAATGGGGTTTTTTGATGATTCTTTTGCGCTTTTGTTTGCTCCCGCATCCTTGTTTGCTTTACGGGCCGAGAAACGGCCAGCGAGGGCTCGGCTCTTGTTTTGCTCTCTGCTCCCTGCCTTATTTGTTTCATCACAGAGAATAGAAAGCATTGTCCCCAAAAGCAAACTCTCTCCTTCCCTGTTCTTGCTGTTTCTCCTCCAAAAGACACACGTACTCGTTCCAGAACTCTGCCTTGTTGGATTTTAGTTACGTGGCTGCTTCTCCTCTTCCTAATCCTCTCAAATGAGACCTCTGCGCTGCCAAGGAACTCTACACACTCAGGCAAACACACAGACGTAGAAACACAAAAAATTGGGGCCAGCTTTCCAACTGGCCCTCTGAGATATTCTTTTCAAGGTTCGGTGTCCTGCAAAAGCCAAGCCCGCGCACACAAACTAGACATACACACCTAGAACAGGCCACACACGTAATACATGCGAGCATGCACGCACATACACACTCTGAGGGAGGAACAGTGCAGCATTGTTTGCCGCTTCCTGAGAGAGTCGGCATCATGATCGGCTCTTTCTGGAGCCCAGTCAGTCAAACCAGAACGGACAGATATGAGAGACCCCATGCCTTCTGGCGAAGAATACAGAAATAATGTGCTTTCAGGTAGATCACTTAAATCTGTGCCTTTTGCCTGTAGCAGGGATGATGATTCCCTAAAGCTGACATTCTGGAGTCTATCTGCAGTACAAAAAGATGTATAAAGGATTTCACATGAGGTTCTGACATTGCAATGCATGTCTTTTTCTAGTGATTTCATTGTTTTTGGCTTAAAGCAACATCTAAAAGAAATATTCTTGGGAGTTAATGCACAACAGAAATACTTTTGTTTATTTTATAAAGGGTTCTTCAGAGAGTAATTGTGCTTTTTCTTTTTTTCCAAATGCCTAAAAATATGAGATCTAACATGGGAAAAAAAATCTGAGGTTGTTTTTTGATATGCCTGTAGAGAAATAATGCCGTCAAATGAAATGACCAGGGTTTCTCTAGATCCTTAGCGAAATGCTGCAGAAATGTGTGAGCTGCCAAAGGAAACACAAGCACGTCACAATCAGGCAGAAATGATCAAAGCTAAGATGAATAATAACCTAGAAAAGATGTTACATGATTTAGCCTTTTTGACTGAAACTCAACTCTGTTTAGGGTTTATTAAAGGTAAATTTAATCTGCTTTCACCTTGCATTGACGTGTTTAAGATATTTTTCCAGGGTGAATTTCTTGGTGAGCTACATTACCATATAAAGGTTCCTTAGCAGTGCAGTTTTTCTTCACATCCTTATAAAACAACAAAGTTTTGGAACACGGAAGGTTTTTAGGCACTGCTAGAAAAAAGGCTTACCGTGGAAAATCAAACACCCACCACAGGCCCTGCTTATCATCTTCTATTCTGCTATTCCTCTATTTATTCTGTGTGTTTTGGCTTATCTATAAACTCAGGTTTGCCAGGAGGATCATCAGATCTCACCTTCGCTCCATCCAGGAATTTTACAGGTCTTGGGTCAGGAAAAGAACAGCTAACATCTCTGCAGCCCCCACACATCTTAATTCAATTCAGTTCAGTTTATTTCTGTAGTGCCAATTCACAACACATGTCATCTCAAGGCACTTTACAATTCACCAGATCATAAAGTCAAACTGATTCAAAGTTTTCTATCTAAGGAAAACCAGTTGATTGCATCGACTCATTGACTCGGATTCAATCCCTCACACTAAGCATGCTTGTAGCGACAGTGGAGAGGAAAAACACCCGTTTAACAGGAAGAAACCTCCAGCAGAACCAGGCTCAGTGTGAGCGGCCATCTGCTGAGGCCGACTGGGGTTCTAGAAAACAGAAGCAGAGCAACAAAAAGCAACTGTAAAAGGTGAGCCAACTCCCATGTCAGAGGATGAAGAGAGCACATCCATCCAGTCACAGTCAGAGAAACAGGACTACACTGAAAAACAAGCCGATCTCGAACATCTATAAACAAAGGTGTTGATGGGAGCAGCACATCTGATATTTCATATCTTAGACAGAGACGGTTAAATGTGGAAACTTTAGCTTTGTCTAACTTTGCGTGACCCTATAGGACCCTGTTGTCAGTGCTTTTTCCCATTGCAAAGAACATTTGCAGACACTCTCACTCACTCCTCTTCTTTTGACTTTTGACCAGAGAAATATCTCATCTTGTTAAACCTCACGATACAGAGTTACATCATTTCTCGTGTCCACCAAGTGGTTGGGGAGTTTTGTTTTTGCCTTGTGGGATTTTATAACCTCTTTTTGGATTTGAAACAAGGGTGGGAGACTAATAGCTTAGGACTTAGAGGGGGGGGGAAAGGCCAAGTCATGAGAATAATCATATTGTTCAAATCACTACTGGGTGGAACTTTAGAAACTTTGGAAATATTCAGTTTTACAAAAATCTAAAAGATATTTTAATTTTGAGTGGCATCATTTACAAAAACAAACAAACAAACACAAAACAAAACTATAATGTAATTCCAATGCAGATTTTGGATCGCTTTTAAGATTACATTTTTTTTCCTATTAAGTCGCTGATGAGCTAATTTCACAATGAAATGCAAAAAGGCTGTTTTGCAACTTGAGGAGATGGGTCAAGATTGGCAAACTCTGTCAGATGAACTCAGCAGAGAGAAAAGTTTTAAGTCAAACCTTATGGGTTTTTCAAAGGCAAGCTACCAGGTCATGACAGTATTTAAAAGCTCAGTTCTGTCTCTGGATGCCTATAAGCCAGCACTCACATTTTCCCTTCATTTTGCTGTTTTTCAGCAAAAACTGAATTTTTACATATGCCAGGTTTTGGTTGATGTCGATTAATGAGCCAGTTGCTGAAATTGGCCTTATAGATTGGCATGCCGATTAATCGATCAGGTTCAAATATTGACAGCCTTTTTTTTTTTTTCTTCTTCTTTTTTTTGCTTTACCTGTATTTTTTCTTTTTTTTTTGCATTTTTTGTGTCTATTGATTAACTTAAAGTGGTCAATTTGGTAGATTCTGAACAGTTTCTTTAAATTTTGCATGTCCACAATACACATCAACACTTTTCTATATTTTTACAGCCAGATCAACAGTGATTTGGTGCCTTATTAAAAGGATACAGAGAAATAATCTTTAAATAAAAAAAAACTCCCCTCTTTGCGTCACTGAACTCTCCTATTTTCCCTATCTTTTAAAGTTTTCATTTACAGCTACTTAGGGTTTTCCCTTTTTACAAAAATTTTCTCCCTTTTTCACTAAAATATTGTCTCTATAACATATTGTTGGGCTGCAATTTATTAAAACTTCTCAGTAAAATGTATTTAATTTTTTTAAATTATGCCATAGAAACCTTAAAACCACAACAAATATAAATACAAATATAATGTATAAATATTTGTTGACAAAATGTACTCTCAACATGATAATTCAAGCCTGTGGTGCAGGCTTAAATTATCATGTTAATGCAATTATCATGTTGCATTAAGTGCATTAGCAGAACTAGCTGAAAGAAGCTAACAGTGCTTTAAATAAGGACAGGGTTGGAATTTTTTTATTAGTTAACATCAAAGAAAATAGAACATTTTTATCAAAGGAGGTGCAAAATACATAAACTTATGAAAAACAAGTTTTACCATAAACTAAAAGGTGAAAAGATTCTTCCAACCATTTGCTAAACAAACGCTTGAGCTCTATGAGATTAAAAAAATAATCTCATAGAATCTCTCATAGAATAATCTCAAAAATTGAAAAATAAATAAATAGGCTAAGTTATGGACAATGGTGACTGCTACTAGTTTGATTTACCAGGTATAATGCTGACAAGAGGTCACTAAATAATATTTATCAGCTACTTTCAGCCTGAGTTTAAAAACAAATGATTTTAAAGAGTATAATTAAATGTTTTCTGCTATTATGCCTCTTATGGTATTGTTTCAGCTTTGCTCTGGTACAAGGTGGTTAATAAGCTACATGTAGTTAGTATAACAATATAAGTTAAGCTTGTTACAGATAAGCTCATAATCAAATCATAAATTAGGTCTACAGAAAGCTACACTGTCCCATTGTCAGTATAGTGGACTTAGAGGCTGTAATGCTATCAAACAATCAAAAATGTTTGGTTAAAATAGATGTACAGTCACAGCCAAGAGAGTAGCAGACCATAGCTCCTAGACTTGTTAAGATAATAAAAATGCAGATAAGACAGCTTATTTCTTGCAGAATAGCGTTGTGATATTTCAGTTTGAACACCAGAACACTCCATCTGCAGGCTTAAGGAGACTGCATATATTTTAAACTGTTTACATGGGTTTAAAAGCTGAATGAGATGATGTAAGTCTGTATTATTTGGATGCTTCTCCGCTGTGCTGGCAGAAAAACCCAACACACCAAGGCTACACACAGTTTTTAAGATGTTTCATCCAAAGAAAACAGCGGCTACTGGGACCCAAATTCAGATGAGAAAAAATATTGTAGGTTTTCCTGAAATTTCTCTAGATTAGCAACTCATTTTCTCTTAGCTTTTTTTGCAGACAATATAAAAGTAATTCATGCATTATAAAAAAAAAAAAGGCTAATAGAAATGAGTATCTCTCTATGTTTCTGGCTTCATCCCCCGACCTTGTGCTTCCTCACTAATGGAGCCAACAGTTTACTTCTAATCTGGTTTTAGCTGAGGGCAGTCATAGTAATGGACTTTATCTCCCTGCTAACTTTGGCAAGACTGTTTCCCATAATAGATCAAATACTCCCTACCAACACTGTCAGAACTTAATGGTCACTCTTACCTGCATGAACACACAAACATGTATGGCCTTAAAAGAGAAACTTTCCCCCCCTCATATTAAAAGAGGCTCTTCATTGACAATAAATCCTTCAACCATATCCACCTAAACAGGGAGTGTATTTTGGAAGAGTCACCAGAAAGATACTAGGGCCTTCTTACACTCCTTTTTCTTCTGCAGAGAAATCTCAGATCTTCTCATGCATGTGGGAACCTCCCCAATACTTCAGCCGGTGGTAGCTGTCATCGCACCCCTCCCAATAGACAGAGTGTCTCTGCCCAGACTCTACTGTCAGCAGTTTTTCTTGGGAAGTGTCCTGATTATACGCAGATGATCCGCGTTGACCTACTGTGCTCTCTTTGTGTCAGTGCAACACCGAAAAACAATGGGGAAGATATGAAGCTAGAGGAAAATTGGTCCCAAAGAGATACTGGAAAGGTTGCACATTGACTGTACTCCCTCCCTTTTGGCTTCAGCCTTACACCAAGCTTTTACTTTCTCAGCTCTATACTTTCTGTTGTATTGTGCCATTGGTTTCAAGAGGGCTTTTTTTGTCTATTACCAACAAACGTATTTACATCTGGTTAAACAACCTCTATAAGATCCCTCCCTCCAAGACGTGACCTTTTGCAGCCTCCTAATACTGTCCAGAGCAGGGGTGCCCAACTCCAGTCCTGGAGGGCCTGTATCCTGCAACTTTTGGATATGTCCTTGATAGATAATTAAAATGACTCTGGAAAAATTTATTGCATACTGGGGAGGTAATTCAACCATTATATTCAGGTGTGTTGGACCAAGGATGAATCTAAATGCTGCAGGAAACCGGCCCTCAAGGACTGGAGTTGACCACCCCTGGTCCAGAGCATGTGAATGGAGCGGATTGCCGCACAATTCCCGCTCACGATGATGTTCGCTCATTCGCTCCACCACTCAAAGTTGCACCAGGACGCTCCGCTGAAAATCTGCTTAGCGTATCCCTTAATTTTCGGTCAAATTTTCAGGAAAAAGCATTTTCTAAAATTTTCCCTTCATGTAATTATGTCAGGGCCCTGGGACACACGGCGTGTGATTAAATGTGACCCATACATTTGTTTTGTCTTATTTAGCTGGGTGTTAAATTATCCCAGCTGTGAATGTAACACCTCACTCCATTCATGTTGCCCCGGGTTTCCTACTTAATTAGTCATTTATTTTACTAGACCTAAATCAAACAAAAGTTATTTTACAAATTTTATAGTCCAACATTTTTAATTCACATTGTGAGCGCATCGGAACGAACTGGAGCGGAGCGGAATCCTCGCTCCGGCCTTTGAATTGAAAACCGCTCTGCGTTCCACCATATTTCTTCGGTTTTGCTCCACCGCTCGCACCACGCTCCACTCACATGCTCTGATACCGTCACCTTTATTTTTCATTCTTGGGTGTTTTTGGGTGTATAATAATCTTGTGTACGTTTTTTTGAAATAACCCAGAACTCCAGCTGAGCCAGACAAATGTATCTTGGTATAATTTGTCTGAAGAATCCTCTCTAATCTAATCTAATCTAATCTAATCTAATCTTTAAGTGTTTTTCAGAAAACTATTATTCAGCGATTTTTTTGTTTTTGTTTGTTTGTTTTTTGTCCATTTTAAATCTGTCTGACTGTTACATCCTCAACCAAAGTCAGAAGTTTTTTCTTGCTGTCCCAGCCACAAGAACAAAATTACATCATTCTGTTCTAGCGGCCCTTCAGGGGGGGTTTCGCTGCTTTGTCTCGATATGACCTCAAGGCACTTGTTTTTTTTTTTCAGCATTTCAGAGAAGATTTGTGCTGTTAGTCAGGATTTGGATAGGCTTTGTTAGGTAGGGAAAGCAGAAATGTTTGTTTTTTGGGGTTGGAAATTCCACCCTAATTTAAGGTGCCGAAATCCTTAAAGGGATCCGTTACGTGATGGATAGTTTGAAGATTGACTGGCAGAGGCAGTGAGATAATATGAATATTTGTATGATACGTCTTCTAAGTTATACAAAGTATTATACTTCTCTCCTCCCTTTTCTTAAAATCTCTTCTCCTCTAAGTTGTGTTTTGTTCTACCTTCTCTGAAAGTAAAACAAACTTTTTACTGAATCTCTCCATCTTCAGAGGTTCTTACAGAGAATTCAACAACCTTTAATTCACAGCAATTGTTTCTTCTGCGGTTGTGAAGGTATTGGGCTGGAAAAAACTGGATCTATATCAGAAAATCTGGATAAATCGCAATATTTAATGTTTTTTTTCCTTTTTCCAGTTTTTCCACTTAATGATTCATGCAGGTTTAATCCCGTGCATGAATATGTCATTTGGCTTTGAGAGAAGACATTTTATCAACACTGACCTTTTACTTGGTGTAAACATTAAACCGAGCAGAGGCCGGTAAAAAAAAGAGACATACTCTAGTCTACCTATAAATTTTCACTGTTTGTCTTGGTGAATTAATGGTCTCAAGTGTAGAATCACTGCTTGCCACAGCTTAGAAAAATAGTCCAAGCCCCAATACTCCCTTAAATAACTATAGGTCCAGTAAAGATTTAAGCTCTCGTCACAGCAAATGTTGTTTTTCTTTTATACGATGTGCAAGAAGGCAAACCATTTCTCTTGCTTGGGTGTGCAGTGTTGGCTAATAGCAATTTAGCTTTTTTTTTATTAAAAATGTTGGAAGATTAAGAAATAACTAGTTTTCAGCTAAACACACTCTTGTTGACATTTATTATAAGTTCCTGAAATTGGACAAAAAAAAGCTGGATCTAGAAGCTGACACATGCATCCAATTAAACCAAACTAATGACTTGTCCTTCAATGGCGGGACAAATCTGAGTCATCTTCTAAGAAGTGGACGACACTTTGAGCTTGGGCATCTTTTTTTATTTGAAAAAAAAATGTGTTTCCCATAAGCAACCCTGTGTGTCTGGGTTAGGGCAAACAGAGTGAGAAACACTTGTAGTAACAATCTTATCTCCAAAAGGAACAAGTTGATCCACTCAGGCATCAACATGGACAGTTACTGCAACGGGAAGAAAAATAATCCCTAAAAGATGAGAAATATCATAGAGTTACAAGGCAAGGAAGATGGGAAAGAAAGAAAAAAAGGGGAAGGGATTTCATTAGAGAGGGGAGGTCAAGTGGAAAGAAATTAATAAAACTAAATCAGAGGGTTGAAGGAGTACAACAGTGTAATCTCTTTCTCATCATCAGCGCTTGTTACAGTCATTAGCTGGACTTTTAGACCGTGAAAACCTCCCTGAAGGATACACATACACACCGGTGCGCCCACATGCACATAACTCCAAGAGCAACTCCAACATTCACCCATGTCGCTTCTCATGGATCTCTAGGGTTCCTACACAGTTTTTATTACAAAAGTCCATTTTCTTTCTGTTTCTAATACATATTCTGATTTTAAAATGTTGCTATAGAAAGCTTTTGGGTCCATTTAGAATAGAAAATAGAATAGAACATCCCTTTATTGTCCCACAATGGGGAAATACATTTACAGTGTATGTTAAATTTGTCTTTGTTTTTCTTTTTAATTCATAATTTTCACTCTTGTTCATTCATCTGAATTAGCCTGTATCACCATTGTTTATTTTATTAATCCCCTTTGACTTGAAAAATGAAATATTGAGTTTATTTAACTAAATGCAGATTCTTTAAATCCCAGTTTGTGAAGCTCAGTGCATCATTTTGTTTGTATGTTTCTATAGAATAGCAATTTTAGTTTCGTATTTTGGCACAGGCTCGGACTGGGAACGATTTTCGGCCCTGGCATTTTTCCATCTACACCGGCCCACTTAGGGATCATCCGTATTGCCATGGACCAGCGCCACTCACCACATAAGCAGGTTGCCAGATGTCACTGACTCACGTTTTCCAGCCCAAAAAATGTTCCTAGCCACCTGTATATACGAAATTTATACACCAATATCCCAATTTGAACCAAAGTCTATTGATCTTTTGGGCCATAAATGTAAAGAAAAACATTTTTTACCCATGGACGGTCATCCTAAACTGCCTGATTGGGAAACATCTCAACCTGGCAACAATGCACATAAGATGGGAAATGTTAGTCTTTAGATGCAAAACCCCATCATACACCACAACATATTTTTTTGCAAAATATTCTAACATAACTTTGCCAAATACAGGTGCTGGTCATAAAATTAGAATATCATGAAAAAGTAGATTGATTTCAGTAATTCCATTTAAAAAGTGAAACTTGTATATTATATTCATACATTACATACAAACTCATATATTTCAGATGTTAATTTTGTTTAATTTTGATGATTACAAATGACAACAAATGAAAATCTCAAATTCATCATATCAGAAAATTAGAATATTACTGAAGACCAATAAAAACAAAGGATTTATAGAAATGTTGGCCAACTGAAAAGTATGAACATTTAAAGTATGAGCATGTACAGCACTCAGTATTTAGTTGGGCCTCCTTTGGCCTGTATTACTGCAGCAATGCGGCGTGGCATGGAGTCGATCAGTCTGTGGCACTGCTCAGGTGTTATGATAGCCCAGGTTGCTCTAATAGTGGCTTTTAGCTCTTCTGAATTGTTGGGTCTGGTGTATTGCATCTTCTTCTTCACAATACCCCATAGATTTTCTATGGGGTTAAGGTCAGGAGAGTTTGCTGGCCAATTAAGAACAGGGATACCATGGTCCTTCAACCAGGTACTGGTAGCTTTGGCACTGTGTGCAGGTGCCAAGTCCTGTTGGAAAATGAAATCTGCATCTCCAAAAAGTTGGTCAGCTGCAGGAAGCATGAAGTGCTCTAAAACTTCCTGGTATGTGGCTGCGTTGACCCTGGACCTCAGAAAACACAATGGACCAACACCAGCAGATGACATGGCACCCCAAACCATCACTGACTGTGGAAACTTTACACTGGACTTCAAGCAACGTGGATGAAGTGCCTCTCTTCTTTTCCTCCAGACTCTGGGACCTTGATTTCCAAAGGAAATGCAAAATTTACTTTCATCAGAGAACATGACTTTGGACCACTCACCAGCAGTCCAGTCCTGTTTCTCTTTAGCCCAGGCAAGACGCTTCTGACGCTGTCTGTGGTTCAAGAGTGGCTTGACACAAGGAATGCGACAGCAGAAACCCATGTCTTTCATACGTCTGTGTGTGGTGGTTCTTGAAGCACTCACTCCAGCTGCAGTCCACTCTTTGTGAATCTCCCCCACATTTTTGAATGGGTTTTGTTTCACAATCCTCTCCAGGGTGCGGTTATCTCTCTTGCTTGTACACTTTTTTCGACCACATCTTTTCCTTCCCTTCGCCTCTCTATTAATGTGCTTGGACACTGAGCTCTGTGAACAGCCAGCCTCTTTAGCGATGACCTTTTGTGTCTTGCCCTCCTTGTGCAAGGTGTCGATGGTCGTCTTTTGGACAACTGTCAAGTCAGCAGTCTTCCCCATGATTGTGTAGCCTATAGAACTAGACTGAAAGACCATTTAAAGGCTTTTGCAGGTGGTTTGAGTTAATTAGCTGATTAGAGTGTGGCACCAGGGGCCATCAATTTTGAACCTTTTCACAATATTCTAATTTTCTGATATGATGAATTTGAGATTTTCATTTGTTGTCATTTGTAATCATCAAAATTAAACAAAATAAACATCTGAAATATATGAGTTTGTATGTAATGTATGAATATAATATACAAGTTTCACTTTTTAAATGGAATTACTGAAATCAATCTACTTTTTCATGATATTCTAATTTTATGACCAGCACCTGTATATTGACAAATTTGGTTTAAAGAAAGCATTTTAGTTTTATTATAATTGAGTTTGTTGCAACGATTTTTCGGTTTGAAGAAATATATGCCTGAAAATACCAACTTTTTACTTGCTCTCTCCATCTTCAGAGGTTCTTACAGAGAATTCAACAAGCTTTAATTCTCAGCAATTGTTTCTTCTGTGGTTGTGATGGTATTGGGCCTGAAAAACTGGATCTATATCAGAAAATCTGGATGTGCAGGATTTGCATGACAAGGAAGGGCTATGTGTACTGCATGCATCATTTAAGTAGTTAACATTGTATTACCTCTTGAGCTGCTTGAGTTAATTACTGTCACAGATAGATGCTTCACCCAGAGAGTAAAGTGTTGGGGCCGGTTTGATCTAAGGAGGGCCGGGCCTCGCACGCTGAAATTAGGACCGGCCCACTGGGCATATGCCCGGTTTCACAGATTACCAGTCAGAGACTGGTTTGGCATTCAACCTATATTTAAAGCTGTCTAAATACTATTTTCATGATATTTTTTCCTCCAGAAACTTTATCACTGATGGTTAAAATGTTCAAATAAAGAACTGGCTTACTAAATGCAATTTAAGCAACAAAAAAAAAAAAAAAAAATGTATTTATAGGAAATTGTTTTTTAGAAAATCAAGCAAGAATACTAAGCCTTTTCTAGAACTAGAAAATGATAGAAGCAAATCTTATTCTTTTCCACTCTTTTCAGTTGCGCAGGAACCTGGCCAACTTTTCTTTGCGGCTAAAGATTGCATAGCTTTTCTGATTACACATGGGATTTCACTGCAGTCAGAGTTGTCAAACAAGGAGTTGTGTTTCAGTGACCTGATAGAGGTGATCGCTACATGCTAAACACTTTGGTTACAACTGGATTTAGATGTTCTTGATAAATGTTCTGTGTAAGAATATTGTTTTCATCAGTGATCTTCTAGGGTTAGATTGATTTCAGTGGTTTGATGCTGGGAGTTTCAGGAAATGAGGTTTTGTTCTTGGAATCTTTTCATGTGCCTGCTTTTTCGTTTCTGTTTTGGTTTGGTTTGTTAGAAGAAACTTCAAATTATCATCTTTTATCAAGATTGTATAGGGTTAGACTCCCGGCATGGCCTTTCTCTACATGGGGTTTCTTCCTCCACTTGTGTGGTTTCTCTCTGGATACTCCTGCCAATGCACCTCTAAAGGTCTAAAGACATAACTGGTGTGTTAATTTGACTCTCGGAGATATTATGAATGACTTATGACCTTTTTTGGGTGTACCCGGCATCTCTCCCAGTAAATGCAAAGACTATTGAGTAAAAGTTCAGTATTATTGAGTATTTTAGGAGTATTAATAAAGGTTGCATCCTCTACTTGGACCACTGATTTTCATTTTTTGACAAAACAAGGATAGGAAAAGTTTTTATCCTTTTTAATAAGCCTCCATTGTGTGGATTTGTATTATTTCTATAATCACAACTTTTTTTTTGTCCAATCCTTGAAAATACTATGAACTTATACAAAGAAAATAAAAATCTTTAGGAAGTGTTTTATATTTTTATATATTTTTGTTATTTGTTTTTTAATAAAAATAAATTAACAAATGAGCCTGTTAATGTTCCAGCACTTTGGTTTATTTTTACTGCAGCTAATCTGCAGAGGTGTCAAGTTACAAAGTACAAATACTTCGTTTCTGTACTTAAGCCCATTTTTTTTAGGTAACTATACTTTACTCTGTTACTTATTTTTCTTCCTACTTCTGAATTCTACTCATTACATTTTCACACAAGTATCTGTACTTTCTATTCCTTATATTTTTAAAACAAACGTTACTCGTTACTCTTGGCTTCGGTTTAACGTTTATAAATATTTATTTCCCGTCATGTTCGCCATCCATTGCAGATCATTGGCTCCATCTACATCTAGTGAAAACTAGTGTAATTGGATGAGTCATATAACGCAAACACTCATTGGTTAGCTAAAGGAAATAATCAGAAGCAAGCAGGTTTTCTTCAAACTGCAAACATGAATTGTCTATGCCATGCTACAATGTGGGATTCAGAAAAAGATGTTGAAATGTCTGAAAGGTCAGAAACAGGCGAGAGCGTATCGGGAGATGGAGACCAACAAGACCTCCCTCATCCTTGGCCCTATCTCAAAGAATATTTCAAAATAGTCGGAAAATTGAGCTTTCAATTCATATAGTGGCACCTGGCTGGTTTTTTAAAGGTTACTTTATACTTTTATACTTTAAGTAGTTTTTGGAGCACATACTTTTTCACTTTTACTTTAGTAAAGAGGTTAAGCTGTTACTTCAACTTTTACCAGAATGTTTTTAAACTGCAGTATCTATGCTTCTACTTAAGTAACGGAATACTTTTGACACCACTGCTAATTTGTTCTCCTCCCCTTCCTTGTTGGTATAGGTGCGTAGCCAAGGAGTAACGGAGGAGCTGAAGTGCATCGGTTTACTGAATGCCCTGCACAAGGACCAGGACATCCCAGATCAGCTGGCCCAGCTCTTGGGAGAGCCCTGCATCAAACTGGCCGAAGGCATCAAGGCTTATATCTCAAAGGTAAGAAACCAATACGATTCTCTTTGCAGCACATGTAGAAAAATGATTTTCAGCAAATGGTGAGGTCAAGGCTTAGATTCAGAAGAGAAATATTAAAGTTATTTTTTATTTACAGTTGGTGGACTTTCTATTGCTATTTTAAATTTGTGTCACCATCATAAAATATATTTGTATCATTCTGCAAAATATGAACAAATAAAATTTCAGACACATTTAGGGCTGAAATAATTAATCGGATTAATCCTCATTAATCAATTATTGAAATAATTGGCAATTATTTCAGGATTTGAGTAATCGTTAACTGGAGTGTTGAGACTCTAAAACATGCCTTTAGCTGAGAGAACGACCCAATTAGAGGAGTAATTATACCAAGATTGTAAAAAAAGAACTCAAGTGGAAAAGTTTGAGTTTCACCTGATTTATTTAGTAAAAAAGTATTTTTTAAGGAATCTTTGGCTATCCAATTCTTAATCGATTAATGGAAAAAATAATCGACCTATATTATTAGCAAAATAATCGTTAGTTGCAGCCCTAAAGACAATATTACACACATTATATGAGCAAAAGCAGAATCCAAGGGTTTTAAACTGAGGTTAACTGATCATAAGTAAACATGCAGCCATGACTGACGTTCATCCCAATCTGCCGCTAGCCTCACATTCACCAGCAGTAAAAATAAAGCAGAAAGGAGGCGGGAGCTCTGCTGCAAGTTACATAATGTCTATTTTAAAGGGCCAGAGATTTGTTAGTGAATTTTATTCTAAGTTGTCTTCACATCAAATTTAAAAATGAGTGTATTATTAAAAAAAAGCTTTGTTTTATACTTACTTCGTAACTGAATCCAGCCTTTAAAACTACATTAAAACATCTTTTATTTCCACATTTTCACAGAGATACAGTGTCTCCCCTAAAGCCAGGTTGACATCAGAATTGTATTTTTATGAGCGAATCCAATCTTTGGCTGTGATATGAAGTCGTCATCAGAGTGCGTTCGGCCATATCTGCGGCTTGAGAGCAGATGGAGGCTGGTTTTGGTTGCGGTTCGCTTGGTTCCAGCACAGAAAAACATCTGCAGGGACCAATACAGACCTCCGAGTGGGATTAATTGTGCCCATTTGTCATTGTAATGGTGAAATGCTCAGCTATGAAGGAGCGCTGCTGATAAAATAAATACATATGGACAGAACAATGGGGTGGATGCAAACAAACCCAGATGAGCGTCTAGGAGGATGTAGTCACTCAGCAACCTCTGGCATAATTACAGCATAAGTCAAAGGAATAAAACACGCAAAATTTGGCTGGAACTGTTTGAATGACAGGTTACTGTGAAGTTTTCCCAGAAAATATCACTGTTGCTGGCTCATGATGATGGAAGTTTGGGGCAGCATTGACCAGTTCATGCTATATGTCAGCTCAAGCAGTTTTGTTGTTATTTAAAGCTGCAGATTTGCTGCTTTTGAATCAAAAATGCAATAATTCTGTGTCATTTCCTCAGCCTTTTTATCTCTTACCATACAAGATATCATGACAGAAAGTCGTTTTTGGATTTGGAGTAAAAGGGCACCCTATTTAGTATTAGCAACAGGGAAGCTTGTTGTTATGCACAGTGGATGACTTGTTTATTGTATTTCCTATTTACATATTTATTTAATGTTTATACAATGGAAACCAAGTCCAGTTCCTTATTTGTGTGATTAACTTGACTATTAAGGGTGATTCGGATTCTTGTAAGTCTTATAATTCGTCCCGTATTGTATTATTCGAATATCTATCCCTGTGGCTTTGCTTGATATAGCATGTATATTATACTACAGAGTATAAAATAGTGCTTAAGAAGAAATGTGATAATAAATGCAGTTTTAAAAATATTTTTTTATAATTAGATGTTTGAAAAATGTGTTGAGGATTCCTATTTATCCCACCTGAACATTTGGCACAGGCTCTGTTGTAGTAACAGCTTAAAGTCTTTACTGGTCTTGTTGTACTCGCGCTGCACATCTATACCCTAAAACCCAAGCTCAGTCAGACAGGGTGGAGACCCTGAGCTCACACGCCTTCTCAAAGATCTTAGCTGGATTCTTGTCTGGATTTTGACTAGACCATTCTTACACATGAATAAGCCTGTAGATCTAATCCATTCCAGATGAGTTCTAACCACACGGCTGTTGTCTTGTATCAGCTCAGACACTTTCCTATCTCTAATTAGTAAAATAATTCAAACAAACTGGGGCTGCTCCTGCCATGTTTTCTCATAGGTGTAGTCTGTTTAAAAAAATAGAAAAAAAACCCATACAGATGGATTTTGGTTTCCAAATAGATTCTTAATTTTTTTATCTTGTCAGCTGTTTCAGGCCATTACAATAAAGTGGACTTAATACTTAGGATCAGAACATATTTAGTTATATTTTTTAATTAAAAAGAAAGGCAACACAATTTTAGAAAATCTATATATTATAAGTTGGGATATGGATGGATGGATGGATGGATGGATGGATGGATGGACCAATGGATGGACCAATGGATGGATGGATGGATGGATGGACGGATGGATGGACCAATGGATAAATGGATGGATGGATGGATGGATGGATGGATGGATGGATGGATGGATGGATGGATGGACGGACCAATGGATGGATGGATGGACGGATGGACCAATGGATAAATGGATGGATGGATGGATGGATGGACCAATGGATGGATGGATGGATGGATGGACCAATGGATAAATGGATGGATGGATGGATGGATGGATGAATGGATGGATGGATGGACCAATGGATGGATGGATGGATGAACCAATGGATGGACCAATGGATGGATGGATGGATGGATGGATGGATGGATGGACCAATGGATGGATGGATGGAATGACCAATGGATGGACCAATGGATGGACCAATGGATGGACCAATGGATGGATGGATGGATGGATGGACGGATGGATGGACCAATGGATAAATGGATGGATGGATGGATGGATGGATGGACGGACCAATGGATGGATGGATGGACGGATGGACCATGGATAAATGGATGGATGGATGGATGGATGGATGGACCAATGGATGGATGGATGGATGGATGGATGGATGGACCAATGGATGGATGGATGGACCAATGGATGGATGGATGGATGGACCAATGGATGGATGGATGGACCAATGGATGGATGATGCATGGATGGATGGATGGATGGACGGACCAATGGATGGATGGACCAATGAATGGATGGATGGATGGATGGATGGATGGACCAATGGATGGATGGATGGATGGATGGGTGGATGGACCAATGGATAAATGGATGGATGGATGGATGGATGGACCAATGGATGGATGGATGGATGGATGGATGGATGGACCAATGGATGGATGGACCAATGAATGGATGGATGGATGGACCAATGGATGGATGGATGGAATGACCAATGGATGGACCAATGGATGGACCAATGGATGGACCAATGGATGGACCAATGGATGGTTGGACCAATGGATGGATGGACCAATGGATGGACCAATGGATGGACTAATGGAATGACCAATGGATGAACCAACAGATGGACCAATGGATGGACCAATGGATGGTTGGACCAATGGATGGATGGACCAATGGATGGACTAATGGAATGACCAATGGATGAACCAACAGATGGACCAATGGATGGACCAATGGATGGACCAATGGATGGATGGATGGATGGATGGACCAATGGATGGACCAATGGATGGACTAATGGAATGACCAATGGATGAACCAACAGATGGACCAATGGATGGACCAATGGATGGATGGATGGATGGACCAATGGATGGACCAATGGATGGAACGATGGATGGATGATCATTGATTCTTACTTCAACACTATCCACTGTTATTGTACCATGCCATCTATCACAACCAGTGATAGATGGCATGTATTTCTTGGTTCATAAATAATGTACATATTTGTTTAAGGAAGCTGGCAGGTTATCTCAGAGTAAATCAATGATTGATAGCGGTCGGCGCACCTATTGAATCACAAGTTAAAAGCATTTGGTCAAAGTTTCCGTCTTTATGCCCAAAATGTGTCTATTTAACTCCTATTGAACAGTGAGGCTATACCAGTCAAAAACTGATCCAAGTGAGCATTAAGACGGATTGAAAACTCTCCCCCACTGTGTTTGTTTTTGTTCCAATGCCAGGTGTTCACATTTAACCTGTTTGACTTTCATTATTCAGTGGGACTCATGTTATGCTGTAACTGTGCAAAATCTGCAGGTAAATAAGTAGCCCATTTCCTTCTTACGAGAAGCACTTTGTCAAACCTGATTTTCTGAAACTCTTGTTAATAATTACTCACAGTCTTATGCAACTCTCACTGCTATAAAACATCTTGGAATTGATTTTCCTGTTGCAATGCCAGCCTTTTATAATAGAAACCAATAAATCCCTTTAAAGACTAATGAAAAAATAAAAAAAGGCTTTTCTTGTAAAAGCACCTTTTAATGATAACAGCATTTCACATAATCTTGTCAATATTTGTTCACCTTACTTGGTGGAAGTCATTCAAGATATCGTCTATTGTTTTTTTGTGTTTACTGCATCTATCTACAGTTTTCTGACTTTTGAATTTTCATCCACCTGAAAAAAATAAACGCTGGTACGAACTTAGAAAAAGCAACCATGGGTCATGATCCTTCCACCACTGTGTGTCACAGGGCCTCAAGTGATTTTTCAGTTTTATGGCAAACCTTTGTCATTGCCGTCCTAAAGCTTTGATTTGATTTCCACTGAATGAAACGCTTTCTTCTTTAAGGTGTTGGGAGATTTTATTCTTGCCTAGATGTTTTCCTAAGAAATAAAGGTTTTCATTGGCTAACTTCGTCACATTTTATAAATATATAACACACGAGGCTATTAAACATAATCAGCACGAGCAGGAAATCCGAGCAGATCCTTCAGGGCAGATGTCGGTCTCTTGGCAGCTTCCCTAGTTACATTAATGGCAACCGGGAACCCGAGATGATGAAATTCCAAATGAAACCAGAAGCTCTGAAATTACTTTTCACACTCTTATTTTATCACGCTACAAAAACCTGGCATTTCAACAAAAATATATGTATACTTTAGATGTCTTTTATTTGCATTCCAGGATGATTATGGACATGGTTAAAGCCTTTTTTATTTATTTTTAATTTTTTTTACAGTTACTTCATTTTTCAAACTCTGAGCTATAGGTGTGTTTTTTCATCAAAGTTTATGTCTATTCTTTCAAAACACAAAGCAGAAAAAAAAATTCTTGCTTTTGTTTTATGCTTTTTTGCCTTAAAGAATAAGAGATTATTTATCTATTCAGGACTTTTAAGGGTTAAATATCTTATGCACTAAAAGCCAATCTTGCTGGCCAAGTTGCAAGTAGCTTTGGAATATTAGTGGCGTAACATGATCACATGGAGTCATAATCTCAGGTTTCACAAGCCTCATTCACTGCTTGACTCGACTTAAGGTCAAACCTATATTGAGACTAGAGCTGCACAATGTATTGTATCACAGTCATTATCACCATATCAATGTGTGCACTATCTGAGGTGCAGAGGACCTAATGCATGCAGTGTTGCATAGACCAGCTGCCAAACATTCATGCTCTGCTTGCAAATTATATATTTGACCACTTGGAAGGACCTTTGCTGCTCTAGCGACCACACATCATATGTAACTCAGTAAGAGTGTTGCTCTGATGAAAAAGAAAGAGAGGAGTGACTCATCCTTTCTTAATAATGTGAGCACCACTGGAAAACTGAATCTAATGCCATGTTTCTTTTGAAAAGCGGAAATGTGGAGCTATTAGTTTTTATTTCACTGACAGGAAACGGGGCAAATGTGAAGTAAATAGCCCGAGGCAAGGAGCCAACCTTGGAGGTGTGACTGCAGTCCTCCTACAGTTAAGGTCATTATTATTCAAGTGTAGATCGTTTCCAAGCGTTATTGATTCAGCCAAGAAGTTTGCAATCTGTAAAAAAAATATAATAAATAAGGCATTTATTTATGTTTTATCCAAGGGTTTTTCTCATGTTTTTAGTCAATGGGCTCCAAAAGTCTTTTAAGATTGGAAACCCTCCTTGTCATTACCCTAATCTTTCTACAAATGATCTTTCAGATTTATATCAGAGCTCCTGCTGGACCAAGCAAAGCGCTAATAAACTGAACTGAACACCAGCGGTTTTAGTCAGCACGTTTCTGTTAGTCTGGTCCAGGTTGTCTTCTATGTGATTGATGAAAAATATTCAACATTTAATTGAAAAAGATCTGATAATCAAATCTATCCAATAAATTTATACCAATCTGGTGAAATCCCTTTACAAATCCTCTGAGTGTTGATATAAAAGTAATTGTGTCATCATGCTTTATCTGGAAACTAATCACATCTGCAGCAAATATACAAAGGGATGTATGAAACGCCTAAAAAGCCCTAAAATACTTTTTTTTCTTCTACCACTGTATTATTCATTTTCAGAATATTAAAGCAATAGTCAGCGTAAAAGCCTCTAACTTGTTGTGCCGATGTACAAGTTTCGACAATAACTCCTAAGACTCTTAAATCTTATCTTTCCAGCTGTTAGACTGCAGAACATTCTCACCAGAGTTGTTTACATTTAACCGTCAAAACACACAGATGAATTGTATGATTGAATCCAGCCATAATCTGATATTTGATAAGATAGTTTATCTTGGATTTCTTGTGTAACAAACAGGAAAGCATCTCCCCTGTGTGTGACACTGATCTCCAGCCTGCTCCAAACTGGTTCATATAGGGGTAAAAAAAACTTACAGTAAGTAGCCCGGGTCAAACATATCCACTGAACATAATGTGCACTAAATTAGTTCAGCCTCAGGCAACTGCAGCTGACTTTGGCTGTATGGACACCTGGTTCTGCTTGGCTCTGTCTTGTAAGATCTGCTCAGACAAGCAGGGACTTTACGGTGTTTGTTTTGCAAGCAAACAAGAATTTATTACTTGATTCTGATCCAGAAATGTCTTCTTTTTTTTAACACAGAAACACATTCCTATTGATTACTACTACCTGTGCAAACTTGATAACATCTGGACTCAAAGACCCAAATTAACACACGATCAGTTAATTGCCAGTAAATGGATATAAATTACCACCAATCCACATTTACCATGCTACTGCCCACGAAGTCTGTCAGCGTATAAATAGTGTAATTGAATCACATTAAAGTCTGACTTGGCTCGTAGCGAATGCTGAATCAGAATGGAAATGCTTGCGACTAAAGGAAGCGGCTTTAAGAGTCCCAGATGCTTGCGCACACACACACACACACGCTCATGAGCCCGCTGAGTCAATCCAACAATATAAGTCATCTTGTCGCAGACATTGCCAGGAGGACTTTCCCAACTTTGCCTCAGTGTCTGAATACTTACAGACAATTAGCTTCATCCCCCTCATTTCCTATTGCCTCCATTGAGACACACAACCATCACAAAAACAATTATTTAAGTCAGCAGTGGTATTCAAAGGTCTGGGTGACTTTAGGGTACAGTTTTCTTAAAGTCGCCATCAGTTTCCTGTCTAGCTGTGTATGTTCTTGTGTGATGGTGTAATGTTTTAGAAAAGCTTTTTTTTTTCAGTTTAACAAAAAAAGTTTGATTGAGAGCTGAAATTTTCAGATTAATCGTGATTAATCGATAATTGAAATAACTGTCAACTAATTTAGTAATCGATTAATCGTTAACTGGAGCTTAGAGACTCTAAACATGTCTTTAGCTGACAGAGCAAACCACTCAGACCAGTAATTATACCGAAACTGTAACATTTTCCATTTAGGATAAAAAAAATATCTTTGTTTTAGTTTCACTGTGTTTAATTTGATCCACAAAAAGAAAATGATCAACAGATTAATCAATTTGCAAAATAATCGCCCTAGTCTGATTAGTCTTTATGTACTGTTTGATAAAGGACTGTTACTGGAAAGTCTTTAATACCAGTGAAACGTGTTGAAATGTTGGGAATTTTCACCTTTCCTTTCTGCAGATATCTTCAGGCTCTTTGAGGGAATTTTCCACCTAACAGGCTCCAATACAGAACCAGAACTGGTGCTTTATTAGCCTTGTTTCTTCCTGTTTCCGTAAGCAATGATTGGCACTTAAAGATCTTTAAATTACTGGAAGGCTGAAAGTTTAAAACGTTGGTGTCACTTCCCCCATTTCTATAGCTAAGCTGGAGGATAGAACACAGTATCAGATTTTGCTTTGATAAACCTGATTTGATTTTCACAAAGTCAAATTTGAAAGTATTAAATGCATTGAAAAACAGCTAGTCAGTATTGGGAATAGTTCACAAACGTGAATCGTGTTTCTATACTGAGATTCTCAACAAAATTCTGATAAAAGTAAAAAAAAGGATCAGAAATTTAATTGAGAATACATCTCTGCAGCACAGTGACATGGCACCAAAAATCAAGAAGACTATGAAGTATATATATGTATTTAATAACTATCAATAATAAAAAGAAATGTTCAATTATGTATTTATTTAGGATAAAAATGTTTATATTATCATAATACTACATAAGTGGAATTCACATTTCCAAAGATACATTTTTACAATTTTATATGTATTGCAAATGTGGAACCTTTGGCCTTCCATACATGCTACAGTCACAATAAAGCTTCATTATAAACTTCTGCTTGTGAAATTGGAGCACAAAAAATATTTTGGTCAAAACATTTGTTTAGCTGCTGTGTTTCTACAGTAGGAGTGTCTATGTATTCAATTTAACCTAAAAATAATGTATTAATTAAATGATTTTGTTAATTAACACCTCCAACGCGGCACCTGCCTGATCCTGATGTTGGAACGGTGGACACACCTGGTCGTTAGTCTAATGCAGATTAGAAGCCGCACCTCTTAACGAAACCTACTGTAGCGATCCTAAATATAACTTATTCTAACAAATATCAACAATAGATTACTGACAAACTGCTACGTCTGTAAATGCCATAAGATGCTAAGACATCTTAATGACATCCTAAACATAGAGCAGGCTGTCTGCAGCTGAGAGCGATCCGAAGTTCAATTCAATTTTAATTTAGTTTATTTATATAGCACCAATTCACAACACATGTCACCTAAAGGCACTTTACAGTTCACCAGATCATCCAGTCAAATTGATTCAAAGTTTTTTATCTATAGAAAAAACCGGTTGAATGCATCGACTCATTGACTGGAATGCAACCCCTAAGCATGCGTGTAGCGACAGTGGAGAGGAAAAACTACCTTAAGTTAAGCTGTATCTCCAGTTTCAGGCCATTCCTCAGGCCAGAGTTGCTGTACCATCTCTGTGCAAAAGTGATGGACCCACTTCCTGATTCAGGCCACAGCAAATTCATGCTCTGCAGCAGTGAACATTATGGGATTTATCAGACCTTTAATGAATTTCAGCTGCCAAATCATTTGGTTGGAATGGGAGGTGAGGGTACTTCCCCAATACTGCAATGGCAAATTAGAAGAAAATAATAATAGGAAAATACTTTAATGTAACTAAAATATCAAGTCTAGGTGCAGTATTTCTTTACGAATGTTTTTTTTTTGTATTTAAAAAAAAAAAAAGATTTTGTAACTTGTAGGGGTTGGTTCTGGAGCCCCTCTCTATCCTAGGTCCAGGACAACTGACCTGGTTGTCTAGTAGCTTTAGAACTAAAACTACTTTTGCTTAAACTGTACTTTGGAAGCACATCTCATGAACTCTAATGTCTCTGGATATCTTTGATTTTGTGCCTCTTATAAGAAATCGTCCACTGGTGTATTCAGGGTTTAATCCAGCTCTCACAGGTAGCAATGATTTTAATCTACAGAGCACCTTTGACTTTAAGGTTATCTGAAATGTTAATAACAATCTGAGTAAAAAAAACAACATATTTTACAAGCTTAGAGCAAAATTTTCTTGCAGTAAGTATTTTCTACTTTTCTTTGATGTTTCTTTGGTAAACAAAGCAAGACTTTATCTTAAAATAGATGCTTTTTTTTCCTTTCCCAGCTACTCCTCTGTTTTACCCCTCACCTATTCCCCCCCTGCCTGCGGGCTCTAATTGTATGATATAATCGGACCCTGTTGCTCCATGCCCCTGCACTCCTCACTGGACAGGAACAGGAATGTCTAGCTTTCCTCCTGGAGGAAAAACTAAAATAAAAAGAAAGAATGCAGATTATCGCTGGTGAAAAACATCCAAACACATTAACATCAAATCACTCTCATAAACTTTCACATGATTAAACGTTGAATCATAGAGTAGGCTTTTGGGTCAGAGTTTCCTCTTTTCTGTTTTATTGTATGTCTCTTGCAGGGGGAACAAACTTGAAATTTGGCCTTTTTTTTAAGTAACATTGCGGTTGCATTGTTAGTCCTTGATGAAAGGTTGGCTTTTGTAGATTTCAGTGATTTGATTTTTGTTAAAACAATGTCACCAGATGAAGCCAAGATGGTGGTCATAGCGAGTTGGCAGACCGAACAGGCGCCATCTCTTTCCTTATAAAATGCTTCAGTGAGAAACTTGAAGATGTAGATTTTCAACTACGGCAGAAGCCCTTAGCGGGTAATCTAACAGTTTTGCTTTACAGCAAGCATCATTTTATCCCTATAAATATCCTACATAAATTAAATTACGTATGATACTTATTGCTCAGTACTGTTTAAATGGAGCAACACATTCTCAAACTTTCTCACAAACACAAGTCTCAGCACAGAACAGCAGATCAGAAGCATAATGGTTCATTGTTATAATGCCTAAAAGATCTTAAATTCCTGAACAGGGGTTGGTCTCTTTTAAAACACATTTGCGCAGCTGAGGATTTTATTTCCATTTTAAGAAAACAAATACATTTACTTAACAGGATCAAACTATTGAAATTTTAAAAATATCAATTATAAAACAGTCTTAGATCTAAAGAGAAAATGTTAGACCAGTTAGTTATACATCAGCTTTTACACCTAAATTCAGCCAATCATATATCAACAGTCATCTGTCAATCAAATATTTTCGGTCATAGCATCTTGATTCATATGTCGCAGCTAATATACACAGTGTTTGAAATAAGAAATAAGAATCATTTGCTAAGTCACCAATTTAGTGCTACTTGGTACCAATATAATTTCCCATTGAGAACCTACTAAAACTAAGTTGCTAACTGGTTAGCAAGATGCTTCAGACAAACGGGCCACTATCAAACTTGCTTATGAACCTTCCACCACAACAATACCGCCCCCTTGATAAACGACCAATCACATTTACTTTCAGGCACCACTCTGGAGAATTCGAAAATGCAACAGTTGGAACAGCCGCTTCCCTACGACTTTAAGTTCCATAAAGAGGTTTACAGGGAAAGTACTTTGCCCTCCAAAGAAAAGATCTAAGTAAAGTTTAACATATAGATCTTAAACACAAATCAGGATTTCTGGAACAGTGGCATCTGCAAAAAAATTTACGATAACACGTTGAGTCTAAATCAACTGCAGCATTCCAGGAAAATTGCCCTACCAACTATGGACCATGGAAGTGAAAGTGTCATGCTTTAACGCAGCAGGAACTCATCATCTCACTAGCTACGTTTACATGTGCAAAATTTCCCCGATCCGATCCAAACCTTGGTTGATCGGAAATTCAAAATCTCCGTTTACATGGACACTAAATGAAATGATACGATCATGACGTGTGTATACATGTACAAAGCGTTGGATCAGATTAAATCTTTTAAGCATGCGCAGAACTTCCTGCCAAACTTGGCAGTTCTGTCTGCGTCTGGTTTTTGGGAGGCCTGACAAACGATGCGCTCGGAGCGAGCGGAAAGAAAAACGGAGAGAGGAGGAAAAAAGCGCTTGGCAGCGAAATCTCCGAGAGAAAATGTAGAGAATGAGCGATTGAACCGGCGTGGGAGAGCGAGTGGGCTGTGGAGAGAGAAAAGAGGAAGAGGAGGAGGATAAATTCCTGCTTCCTGCAGCTTTAAATGAACTTGAGTGTATAAGTCGGCGTTCCTAGACTCCTCCCGTCATGTTGTTCACAACAAGAGCGAGAGCGACCGGTGGTTTCCTGTTGTTGACAAGGCGGAAAAACGTCATGCTGACGTCGCACACATGCGCAGTGAAGATTATTTTACTCTTAAGATCCGAATGGGTGTTTACATGGACGCCAATCAGAATGGCGATCGGCAAAAACCACCTCTCTCTTTCGGAATTAAATTTATTTCCGATCGGACCGAATTGGATAAGAATCTTCAGTCTGACATGTTTACATAAAACATTTTTGATCTGATCAGGCCTTCAATCCGATTATTTGTGTCCATGTAAACGTAGCTACTATCATGAAATCCTCCACAAAACCCACCATGTAGCAGAGCGTGCTAACTGAGAAGAATCTTTGATAAGTATAACGAAGTCCAACAGGACACAGTAACATAATACTGATCCAAAATTGAACAGTAAAGCTATAAACTATGGGTTTAGAATTTTGAAATTTGAGTCAAATTAATATATGTTGGGATGTTGGGGATTGAATGAACCCGGCTGCACGGGCAAGAAACATGGATATTTTTTCTTCTTCAAATATTACCGTATTGGCTCGAATATAAGACAAGGGGTTTTTATACGTCAAAACGATGTGAAAATGTGGGTTTGTCTTAGAATCGGGGTCTAGCCAATTATACAGGTTGACAGTTTTCCGGGGTCGCTAGACGAACGCAACAGCGGAGGTTGCAATTTTTTTGTACACCAGTGACCTCACTGTGGCTGGGGCGATCTTTCCATCACAACAGAGAAGAAGCGACAAGGATGCTACAAATGGAGAGTCGCTGCCCAGAACGGAGTGGATCAAAAGTCAGACAAGTTTGGAGACATTTGAGGCGGACTTATGACGACTATTATAAAATAATGGTGGTCAACGCTGCAGAGGCATCAAGCAGCCAGCAAAGAAATACAGAGTTGTGGAGTGCAATGTCAGAAGATGGCACCTTCAAAAAGACAGAAAAAATGGGAAAAACAAAAGAATATTTTAAAAAATAGCAGAGCTGCAGGATGAGAGTAGGAGTGACAGCGAGTGCAGCGAGGCAGAGAACGTCTGTTTGTAAAAGCCTCATGTGGGTTTTTGAAACGTTTCATGAGCAAAGTTCAGCCTGGATTCAAGTTGAAGTGTTGCAAGATTTCAATTAAATGTCATTACTGTGTTTTTTGCTTTTTATTGTTTAATTGCACAAATCTTTCAGTGCAATATTATTTCAATTAAGTTGTAAGCATTTCAATATAAAATAGTTTCTTTAAACCAAATAAATGTTTTTTTTCCATTTCGTCTTTTTGTTTTGTTCCTTAAAACTGGTTCTGACAAAGAGGGGGTCGTCTTATCATCAGGGTCGTCCTATATTCAGGTCATTACGGTAATTTATATTCTCTGCACTTCAGCGATAAAGACACAACTTGGAAGTCTGGCTGTAGATGTAATAACAGAAAAGGTCACAGTTGCACAACAAGTACTCTTTCAAATTCAAATAAAAGGCAGATATGACTTTATCACCCTATCCTAAATGAGAAGTCTGGACTTTTTTGTTACTGTTTAACTAATAACAACCTTATTTTCCACTGCAGTTCAGGAACCAATCAAAGGAGTTTCAGATTTTAACAGAAGGCTTAGCTGGAAATAAAGCTAATTGACTGAATTGGACTCCTGACAATTTCTGTTGAAATTGAAAAGAATATATATAAAAGTTCACCATTTTTTCTGTATCTATAACTCTTAATACAATAAGGAATTGGCGATAAATAACTATTACTTATGTTTCATTTGATTTTCTATATTCACAGTATACTGTATGATGAGCATCCTTTTTCATTATAGATGTGTATATTTAGAGGTGTTTTTATAATGTGATGCTTTGACTTTTTGCAGTCTGAAAACATGGGATGCTTTTGTAAAAACATTGCGTTTTTGTTTTCATCATATAAATACCAAACTATTATCACAGTTCATACTGTCCATCGTTATTGCTGAGACAATTTTCAGGAATAAAATTCTTTTTTAATTACCCCTTGCTGTAAAGCTGTACCATAACTGTGGATCAAAAATGCATGAAATTGTACAATAGTTGTTTTACATTCCATTATGATCTGGTAAACTAATTTTTGGTCTCTGCTTAGTCAGTTTTGGGAAGTGACCACACATCCTTCCCAGGAGTTCTAGTAACACATATCCAAGATCGCTTTTTATGAGTCTTGAGTCACCCTGTCATCACTTCCATCTCATGACAGAGTGCTCCATCATCCCAGAAAATGCAAAGATCATCCTTGAAATGTGTCGGGGTTGTCTGGGGAAGTGTCTCTTGGAGGCCATTTTAATCCCCTGCTTCATTCTTGGCAGTGATTTTGGGTAGACTTGTAAAGATGTCCACTCCCTTGGATGAGAATCAACCCCACACATGGATTGTATCAGAATGCTTCACTGTTGACATGACATAGAACTTACATTATCAGTCATGTTTTCTAGACAAATGGTTTTCCAGATGTGCCAAAGAGTCAAAAGAAGGATTTATCAGAGAAAATAACTTTGCAGGACTCTAAGTTGGTTCCTTCTTAGATATGCTGCCACTGAAGTGTTTCCATTCAGTTCAATTCAGATCAATTCAATTAAAAAATACTATATTAATCCCAAGGCGAAATTAACTGTTGTAGTAATTGATCGCTTTTTTCAATGACCTTTAGTATATGTTGACAGCTGTAGCCCGGTAGGATCTTCTGTAGCGGTCTGTCATGCACCTGATCTGGCCCTGGGCTCCCCAATGAGTTTTCCAGCCTGCTTTAAATGTCTGTCTGCTACTTTGGTCACAAAGCATTGCCCATAATGATTAATGGAAGAGACAGCTTCAATGTTATGTTCTGCATCCTCTGCACCACTTTTTTTAATTCAGCTGTTACGTGGCGAAGTAGTTGAAGTATTTCATCTTTAGATATGTTAATGAGCTTCTCCCAGCAATAAAAAAAATGGTTGCTATGGTTACATATAACAAATGTCAAAAAAAGTAAAGAATAGATTCTGAAAAAAAAAACACCTTAAAGTCGTAGGGAAGTCATATTTAAATGTCAAATCATTCTGACTTAAACATGTCTATAAATGTACTCTTCATCAGACGATATTGTCCCTAAAGTTAGAAAAGTTTAGTTTTTTTCCATTATTTCATCCCGGCCAGTTAGATATACGTCAGCTTGAACACCTAAATTCAGCCAATCATCTATCAACGGTCATCTGTCAATCAAATTTTTTTCGGTCATAGCATCTTGATTCATATGTCGCAGCTAATATACGAAACGGTTGAAATATGAAATAGGAATAATTTCCTTTCTCATTGAGTTCCGTCCCAGTGTTCACAGGGATGGACGTCTGTGTCTTCAGCAGGCGTAGAGCTAACAGAACTCGCAGCGTTGCGAGGCAAGGGCTCAAACATGTACGGCTGTAAGCCTTCTACACCAAACCAAGCTTCTGCCGCCCTGGCGTCCTCTTCCACAACATCTTCATCTCCGCTTTCCTCCTCTAAATAAAAAATGTATGACGGAGGAGACTCATCCACGACCTCCGACACAGAACTCTCCCCATCTTGCATGTTTCCGCTGTCCACAGCGTTCCTTGACAGTGTCGTTTCTAAGTCACCAATTTAGTGCTACTTGGTCCCAATGGAATTTCCCATTGGGAACCTACTAGCACTAAGTTGCTAACTGGTTAGCAAGATGCTTCAGAGAAAACAGCCACAATCAAAATTGCTTGCAAAATTTCCTCCACAACAATCCCGCTCTCTTAATAAACAACCAATCACATTCACTTTATTCACTTGTGCAAAGTCGGGCACCACTTGGGAGAATTTGGAAATGCAACGTTTGGAACAGCCGCTTCTAGAATTCTAGAATTTTTGAACAGCAGCAGTTTATATGTTGCTGTTCATAAAATAAGTATGTCTAAGATTGTCTAGAACTATTTTAGTTTACTTATTGCAGATGCATTTAGAACTACTAGCTGCCAAAGTTTTATAGCTCTCAGCTGGTGTCAACAGGATTTTTGATCTGCCATCTACAAGAGAAATAGGAAATTCCTGGGAATTAATGGACTTCCTGCAGCCTCTCACTTCATAGCACCCCTCTAGTGCAACATTATACATTCCAATGTTTTCATAGTTTGTCCAGTTTTATAAGCATAGATTCTAATAAACCGTTGTCTACTGTGAACTCTCACTTTATAGAGCCCCTAAACATATGCACACATGCATACAATGACTGCTTTGATACAAAGTGGTGTTAGTATGGAATATGATTGGCCTTCATTTTTCAAGGCACGCAATCAGTTGACTTTGGTTTTTATATAGTCATAATAGCACCACACAGCTGCTGCATCCAAGATCAGTATTTCCCAATTCAGCACATCCTGAAGGTGATCTGTGTGAGATTTAATGAACAGAAGACTGGTGTCTCCTTATGATGCACAGTTAAAACTTCAAGTCACCTCATCTATACACCTAAAAATATTGAGTCACTGCCATGTAAGTCATTAAGCAGGGCAACAAGTATTTTATCAGGTGTACCTAATAAAGTTGTTTAAGTGTGTTTGTTTAAATACCTCCTTAAATGATTGCGTGAAGTTCTGCACTAAGTTTTAGTTGTATATAGATTCTGTCCACTGATAAAATGTGGAGCCGGTTTTAGACACAGTTCTGCAGGTTTGTGTTACTTATATAAATTTAAAAAAGAAGGAGAACAGAAAAGGCCATAATAAAAAAAAGAAGAGAGTAGTAATATGAGATTGAGAGAAAATAAGCTAATAAAAGCTAGCGTTAAACACTGTTGGCCCGCTGCTGGCCAAATAAAATATGACTATGCATATCCCTCAGCAGAGCACGTGCAGACTATAAACATAGCCACAAGCTGCACTTAATAAGAAAGAGCAAAGATGACGATGATTTGACAAATGCCTGCGTGTTCTGATGACGAGATGATGATGATGATAGTGACATGGAGGTCTGGTGAGGAGTGATAGACATAGTCTTGAAAGTTACAGACCACCAGAGCTTTGAGTGTAGGGAAATATGCCGAGAACCACAGATGGGAAACAAACAAAAAGACCCACGGTGGAGACACTGGGAGGAGGAATCATTGAAATGATTTATGGGGAAAAAATAACAGGGTAGAAGGATTGTGGACACCATTACTATGAAAGGATAGAAATCAGATGGGAAAAAGTTGAACACTTGAGGTGGAGGTCAAGGAAAGAGAAAGGGTTGTTCGTTAATTGCCCAAATTCAATGTTGAAAATTTTATGTAACTAATGAATGACCATGCCGGAGGCAAAGGATTTTGTTTTTCATTGGGACCATTTTCCCTGCCAACAGAACTTTGCCCAGAAAGAGCTTTAGTTCTTCGGTTGGATTCTTATTCACACTTAGGCATTTCAAATCCCATCTGTGGTCGCGGCAGCAAACTGTGCTCAGCTTGGCCAATCTGTGTGGTAACTTAAGCAAGACTTTTTTTTTTCTCCTGGTTTTGATACAAGGTTGCCAGAGGGGTTGGTGAAAACGACAGTTTTGGACGTCTTAACTTCTTTCTGATTTTCTACAGACTTTTGGAAGTCGGGCTCCACATAATTGCATCTTTGTTTTCCCGTTTCCCCCTTCTCAATAAAGCAATGAGACCATTTGGCCTCCAGAAATGCTTTAAAAGAATGCCTTAAAAAAGGACAAAGTAGTAAAGATTAGGAAATGAAAAGAAACTGCATTTAATGTTTCAGGGTATTAACTCCTAGTTGCCAGAATTAGATTTGCCATTTAAAAGGTGTATAAACATTTTTGCTGCAAAGTGGCTCAATCTCAGTGTTGATGTCACTGTGCCCAAGTTACGTACTAATTAAGACAAAGAAAAGGTTTTGTAGGTGAAGGTTTGTCTCTGCAGTCATCTAGGAGTCTTCTCTAAAGATAAAGAACATTGCTGAACCCATTTAATGTATATATTTGTCAGGACTCAGTACGTTGGACCCAGAATGCAGGCAAACAGACTGAAGTGATTTATAAAAAGCATTTATTAACAGCACAGAGATCTGCAGATTAGCAGCTAGGACTAGATGGCTGGAATCTCTGTAGAGGGAGAAACTCAGGTTAGTGACCACAAAACTCTAATGGGGAACAATAGCGAGCATGTGAGTCACTAACCTGTTTATTAAGTTTAGGTCTGAGCCCAGAGGAAGGATTGGAATCAAGCTGGAAGATTTTCCACACCTTGCGGCAGAAGCTGCCCAGAAAGTTCCAGGAATTGAAGCCAAAGGAGCTGCAGAGCAGACTGACGAGCAGAAGCCAGCAGACAAGGAAGAGCAGGAATAGCCGGAAGGGGAATCCAAAGCCGGTGTCAATGAGGCAGCCAAAGTCCAGGCCAGGAGATCAGAGATCCTAAGGGGTAATGAAGGGAAATACGAGCCAAGGTCGTTAGACAGATCCACGGTCGTTAGCAGGCAGAATCCAAAGGAAGTCGGAAGACAGCTCAGGTAAACAGATCAGAACATGGGCAGGCAAACTCAGAAGTCCAGGAGCAGAAACTAATCAGGATCAGGTGATTAGAATAAACACACTCGGGTACGCTAGAGAACTCGCTCCTACAGCTCAAACAATCTGGCACTGATAGCTGGGACCAAGCAGTTTAAGTAGGAACAGGTGGATCTGATGAATGATAATGAAAACTGGCTGGTGGATGGAGTGAATCAATAATGCAGTCGGTGACAAGAACATGACAATACTTTAATAGTAGTTGGATGTTTAGTCTGTCTAAAGCTACTATTTTGTACAGATTATTTTTAACATAATTTTTATGTGCAAAATATGTAGAACTTTTTTTTTTTTTTTTTTTTTTTTTACATTTTTATGGTTATAATGTGGTCATGGAAGCAAATCCACAGACAATTTTGTTCTTATTTGATTAGAGTCCTGGGGCTCCTCAAGGCTGTGTGCCCAGCCCCCTATGGCTCAATCTGTTAACACGGATGTAACAGAAATATCTGATGATTAAATTCATAAACAACACCACACCACAGTAGTGATTCATGTATGTGAGTCAAACAGCTAGACCTGGTTCAGTGGCAACACAGCGACACACAATTATCAAGTTCCTAAGGTCACAAAGTCTGCTCACATGGCTCAGCACCAGCAAATATTCAGCAGAAACAGAGTATAGACCTAAATTCCCTAGAATACATATTTTGGATGACGTCCCTGATTCGAGGAAATCACTTGGATTGAAAACGGGCCCATAGAGTCTGTTCTTTTTGGAAACTCAAACATTACTCCTTACATAGATCCTCACAACAGTGTACGGAGCCGTCATGGAAATGGAGTAAGAATATTGCCAAACTCTACTTAAAAATAAGTTAGCCCAGAACCTCCATAAAGTTGCATGAAAAGCATACAGCTGTGCTCAGTGGTGAATACTGATTTCATCTCCACTATCATCCCTTCTGAGGAACTCAATCTCACCACTAAGGAGGTACAAAAGAGTTGAAAACACAGCAGGACAGAAGAAAGGAGAGATGAGGAGAAGGAAGTAACAGTGCTAAAGTAGTCATGTCTTGTTATGTTTCTGGCTCTACCTTGTCCGTCATCTTTTCCAAAAAGCAGTCACAGATACTCACCTGCTGAGAGGGTCTCCCAGCATAGTTCTGCAGCTGGAGTGATGGATAGCGCTCGGGGATGGGGTTAAAGGAACTAAATGTGGCAGGAATGCGTACCACGTTTAGCTCATATATCCTCTCCAAGGTTTTAGCTTCACTCTTCATTAATCTCAGTTTAGCGTCTTTCTTTTTTTAAATTCTTTTTTTGCCGACCCACCATTTGATCCTTTCTGTTTGGTTTTCAACAAAAAATGTATATATTGATAAAACACCTCGGTGGGTTTTAACAGTCTATATAAGACAGGCTGTTAAAATGCCTTGCTGCTATAATGGCTGAGCAGCAGTTATTTTCGCTGGAGGAAGAATGTATCCTCCTCTTCGTTCAGTCGAAAGGGTCACGGCCTTCAGCCCTGAGCCATTTCACCTTTAACAGAGCCAAGGAAAGGAATTTACCTTTAAACTTCAGGGAGGTCAGTATAATTTCTCTGTTGAAAGAGAAAAACCACGTCATCCTTTATAGAAAGAGAAACTTTTAATCCGTTTTTGGTTCCTCCCAAAACCAAGATGGAGGACTTTTTGTCCAGTAATTCATTGTTTCTTCTTTAGCCATGTTTTAAGCTCTACACTTGTTATAACAAAGTACAGGTGAATGATTTTGCCAAAAATTTAAATTGTGTTGACCAATATTGTGATGACGATTTTATTGCGATTTCCTTTGCAATAAGCACAAGCATGTAGATGTTTTGACTCAGGGTTTCAGTTTTTCCATGGATGGAAATTGCTATTGCTAAATAGCGGTTATAGTGCAAATGCAATTAATTGCCCAGTCCTACCACAAACTCTAATACGCTTTTCTCTCCCTGTTGAATCAGATTATTTCTACAGCAAAATATACCCCACCTTCATGTTGAATCATGGTCTGCTCCAGGTGATGACAAATCTGTTAGTATTCAGGATATATGCATGTAGAGTTTTTTTTTTTTAACCTCCGCCGAGGAGGTTATGGTTTTAGGAGAGTTTGTGTGTGCATATGTTTGTCTGTTTGTGTACAGGAGAACTTAAAAAGTTAACAGATTTTAATGTAATTTCAACCAGAGGTGCTCCTCACACTAAAGAACAATCCACTACATTTTGGTAATGATCCAGATCATATTCCGGATACAGGATTGTTTAACATTTTGAGATAGTGATTTATGAAGGAAACAAGCTTTACCCTCCAAAACCAGGGGGTGGCATCAGTGACTATTGACAGCAAAAGTCATGATCCAGAGCTGTGCGAGTTTTAGCTATAGGTGTAGGTCACAATATGAGGCAAAACGTGCTGCTTGGCGGAGGTATGCGTTCTATGAGTGCTTTTCTAGTGTTTAATCTGAGCTACATGGCTTGTGGCAAACTGTTATGGCTGTCCTCATCCTCAGATGTTAGTTTTCTCATTTTCCTTGGGAAGGTTCTGAGCCCTGGGCTGCTCAGTGGTGCAGTGGGTAGCACTGCTGTCTTGCAGCAAGAAGGTTTGATTCCCGGCCCGGGGTCTTTCTGCATGGAGTTTGCATGTTCTCCCTGAGCATGCCTGGGTTCTCTCCGGGTACTCTGACTACCTCCCACAGTCCAAAACATGACTGTTAGGTTAATTGGTTTCTCTAAATTCTTCTTAGGTGTGAGTGTGTGTGTGAATGGTTGTTTTCTCTGTTTGTCTGTGTGTTACCCTGCGATAGACTGGTAAACTGTCTAGGGTGTACCCCACCTCTTGCCTGCAGAAAGCTGGAGATAAGCACCAAAACCCCTTGCAAACCCGGCAGGGATAAGTGTGACGGAAAATTCTTCAATGGATGGTTCGGAGCCCTTCATAGAACTACTAAGTGAATACTGAGGATAATCTGCATTTGGATTATTCAGTTGCCTTTTGTATCTCTGCTTCTTTTTCTATGTCTGCTTCTGTCTCCTTGAACCCCAGTCGGCCTCAGCAGATGGCCGCTCACACTGAGCCTGGTTCTGGTGGAGGTTTCTCTCTGTTCAAAGGGAGTTTTTCCTCTGCACTGTCGCTACAAGCATGCCTTTGTGTGAGGGATTGCCTTCGAGTCAATGAGTCGATACCATCAACTGTTTTCCTTAGATAGAAAACTTTGAATCAATCTGACTGTATGATCTGGTTGAAATGTAAAGTGCCTTGAGATGACGTGTGTTGGGAATTGGCGCTATATAAATAAACTGTATTGAGTTGAATAAAATTCCACATTTAAAATGTAAAATTCATTGCAATAAATCAGTGGGCACACTTTTTGTCTGTCTGTTTTATGGTGGTGGAACATGCTTTTATTGGTCGTTTTGGATCACCATGATGATGACAGAAAGCACTGCCTACATCCACCTACTGTCACGAGGTCATAAGAAAAAGGCTTGTCAAGTTTGTCTGTTATTGAAACCAACAGGCTTCCTAAGTGCCTTTTAAAGGTGAAATATGTAGCTTTAACGGTCTGAGGCTGCAGCTCCAAGCCCCCTACTGCCAACGATCCATCTTGATGCCCCTGACCTGCTGATGAAGAACATATGATACTGAAGGTTACCCGAACGGTCAGGCTCTATCGTGTTTTCATCTAATCAAGAACTTCAGAGAAGCGACGCTCCGTTGGTCCCCCCCACGTGTGTATGTGTATTGGTAGAGCTGTATCACTGTATCCGCTCCCTCATGCAGCAGTGATGTCACAGCAAATATTTGGCTTTGTACCGATGATGCAAAAAAGGTGTTTGGAGATAGCCGAGCTGGGTGCGGACAGACAGTTTGCAGGTTTTAACCTTCGAAAGCCTCTGCACCCCGTGCTGCACAGCGCTGGATCACTATCACCATAAATCAGTTTTCTTTGCAAAAAAAGGAACCAAGGAAGACTTTGAACTCTGCAGGGTTTTTTTATATGCTTAATTTAATTGAAGGACCAAACAAAATAAGGAACTTTTTTTCATTTTTTTTGTTTGAGCTGGCTCTTATCTTGTTTTGATATCTCTCAGAAAGAATCTGACTGAACTAATTTGTCTCCTTGGACTTGATATATCTGGCATATAAAAGACCACAGGATCTCTTAAACGCAACCTTTGAAATTGGTGCTAAAACTGGTCTTTTATTCAACCCCCTACCAACCATAAACTATCCCTTAAGGTATGTCTGGCTTTTTCTGTTAGAAAAATGCATGTTTCACAAGTTGCCATGCATGACGCTGTGGGATGGAGGAAGCTGCAAAAAATAAAAGGACTAAAATCCGAGAGGCGCTTCCTTTTTCAAACGTAACTTGGTAGCACTGCAACGGAGGATGGGAGGTTTTCATAACCTCAGTATCCATAATCAGCATAAAAAAGGGGGATTTTGAAGAAATATTTTTTTTTTTCAAAACTTGATGAACCCAATCCAGTATTGTTGTAAGGATAAAGAGATAAAGAGTGTTTCCCAAAATCCCCCAAAGTGTTTTGCTTACAGAATGGCTAAAGTTACTCATTTGCGCTCTATCTGTGTTTTATTAAGTGGAAGTTTCAAAAGAAAACGTTCTAGCTGCAGGGCTTATGATGTAAAATAATCCAGAGAAAAAATATTCAGAAAAGGGGCTTTTAATGATCTGGAATTACCCTATCATAAAATAAAACTTAATACTGAATAGTATATTATTAATTTACAAGCATTGAAATGAGGTTTCAGACGCATTGAATCAAATTAAGTGATCAAACATGTGAGCCTTCTGCATCTTAATGGGTTATTAAGGTTTTGTTGAGTTTCTTTGGCAAAACTTCAGTGCAGAAAGTGTCTTTTGATTAAAACAGGCAAACATCAAGTCTTGGGAACCAGCATTAGTCAGAGCATTAAGCAGAGTGAATAGAGTACAAACACGATATTATTACATCATTACCTGCTTGATCAGTGTTGCATCTGTTCCTGGGACATCACATAAAAGCAAACTATCAAGTAGGGACAATTGGTACTTTCTTGATAGTCAGTGTAGCTTCAAGGCAAAGAGGTCAAAGACATCGATGAAGGGGTTTTCTTTGGTGTTTTTTTATTTGCTCTTAATCCACAAATTGCCATGAAATTTTATAGACATTATCTGCATGTTAGAGAGTAAAAAACCCAGACAGAGTGGAGACTGTGCAAAGTTTTAGCTTCAGCTCACAGGACTAAAGCCTGGAGAATGTCTGATTTATTCCATATCTGACAACGCTGCTCAGTCTCCTGCTAAGAAACGCAGTTATCTTGTGTTTGCTCTTACCTGACTTTTTGGGGTACTGAATAGTGAAATTTGCTGCACGAAGACGGTGACAGTGGAATAGGATGCAGAAGTTTGTCCAGTGACTGGAGGACCGGCAGTTCCATCCCCAGCTTCATCGGTCTCGGTCGCGTCCTTGGACGAAACACTTCACCCACAGTACCTTCTGATTGTGGTCAGAGGGCATGGTGGCGCCTGTGTACCACAACCCCAGGGCTTACTGGCTACATCAGTGTGTGTGACTGCCTGTAGTATAAAGTGTTTTGGAGTCTCCTGACTTGAAAAAGCTCCAAATAAGAATACAGGCAACTCTCCACTTAACAAAGAGATGTTTCATACCTTCCTATACCTACCCACATTCTATGTTAAATGATAAAGTTCCCTTTGGCCAAAATCCAAATAATTTACAAACTATTTACAAAACAAACATGAGATTTTACATTTTAAAACTAAATAAAGAAGATTAAATACTTTGGAATAATGCTTTCATAATCACTTCAGTCAAAACATGTGCAGAAATATTAGGCATCTCTAGGAATATGTTAAATGAGCATGCTGAAGGGACCCAAATCAGGTTTTTTTTTTTTGCCAATATGCAACCTGTGTCTGATCTTTTGATGACGATAACAGAAATCGGATTTTTTTAAATGGGACCCAGGTCACTTGGTTATGTGGTTCTAAATCTGCTACGTTTCTAATATTTGCAAATGTGAGCGGCTCCTGAACGGCCCGTCGCATTCATCCAACCCGCACGTCATTATTGCTCGACAAAGTTCGCTGCTCTGCATTCTAAGCAACCATGGCGGACGATAAGGTGGATAGCAGTTTTTTTTCCAAGATGCGCTCCAACGCTACCATCCATGTCTACCTCAGTAAACACAGTCACTACATGTGGCGCCATTGCATCCTCAATTGCACAGGCGTTCACACGGGAGATCACATACAAGCTGCATTTTTGGAAATATGAATGAGGATGCAAAACAATTGGATTTCACACAAAAAATTTACTGTAGTGTGAACGTAGCCTTATTGGCAACATAAATGTGTCATAATGCATCAGACACACGATACGATCATTTAAGCTACAGTATCAATTTCATAGATAGTTCATGCATCCTTGTAATCTATTCAAATTCAACAGATTTGCAACAAAATGATAATGGTAGGCTATATTGGTGTAAAAATTCTTAGAAAAGTGGAAAGGTGACATTAATGTAATGTAAATCCATTTATTGTCCCACAATGGGGAAATTAATTCTCTACATTTTAACCCATCCCCTTTGGGAGCAGTGGGCTGCCATAGTGTGGCTGCCATAGTGTGGTACTATGGTCAATGGGTCTTTGATCATAACCCAGAGTGGAGCCTGTGGGAATCGAACCCACTAACCTCTTACACCCTAAGGGGGTATAAATAAATTTCTGCCTGACAAAAACACACAAAAGTAAATAACTTATAGCCTCACAGCTATTAGATTTAAGAAGAAACTTTTGGTACGTCTGTAAAGGTAAGATGTCATAGAAAGGTTTTCTGGTGTCAGCACCATTGTAGCTTTGACCCTGCCTGAAATATTAGGGACAAAATACAAAATATTTTGCATTTTTTGAACCTCGCCAAAATTTTCTTTGAAATAAACATTGCAAAACACTACCAAAATATTATTTATAGCACAAAAAAGTAGTACAGACTTTCAAATCTAAATGTTGTGTAAAAATATACCAAATTTGGACTCAATCAGATGAATCATATTTATTTTAAGATGGTATTAGTGAGAAATTTCTTAGGCGGAGAGGCCATTTTGGCACATTTATCCATAAATGACACCAAACTGTGCCAAATATGTTTTTTACATCAATACTGCGGGTTTGGTAAAATTACGAGGTCACGTAGCAGCTGGACCCGCCGGTGGGTCCGTAGGGTTCAAGGGGCTAAGCCAACACTCCCCAAATTAGGTGTTGCGTAATGCATTAAAATAAAGTGGTCTCCCCATTAAGAGGGGCTTTTAATCTAAATTCCTCATCTTTGGACCTCTGCCTTCCTCACCTTTTTACAGCAAGACATTTCCTGTCTGAATACAGTTACTGAAGGAAATAACAACACAACATGACTCCTATACAATGGCGATCCTACTTCTAATATTTCATTATATCAAGGGTGTAACTTGAAATCAAGTTGTGATGATGAGGAAGAAAAGTGGGACGCTGTGACGTCACCCTTACAAAATGGATCATTTTTCTCTTTGTGTTAGATCAGCAAACACCCAAATCTGTTTAAAACCCAATGAAACAAGTCAGCCTCAGAGGAGCACGCTCTTATCTTACTCTGCGCTCCAGCCGACTATAGAAAAGCAAATGTCAGTCACTGACATGCTGTTTATACGCTCACACACACACTTTCCTGGTGGGGTGGTGGGCTGTGGTGTTGTTAGTGATTTCCAGCTGATAGGCAAACACAAAAGCCCTCTGTGTCTGGCGTCGACCACCCTTTTTTTTTTTTTTTTTTCTCCATTCACCACTCAAGCTGAGTTCCTGTCCAGCGGCTCCTCTGACATTCCTCCATCTTTTCACCGTTCCTCCTAATGCCACCACTCTGACAGGCAGCGTTTCCGTAGCATCAGAAACAACATAACAAGAAGCTTCTTGTTATGTCGTGACTTATGTATTAAATGCTCTCTTCTAAACTGCTCTGATTGGGGAATTCCCCCTGCGAACATTTATTTCCACAGATGAACAACTGTTTAATGTCATATGTGCGCAGCGGCTTTTCATGTAGCATATGTTCAGCCTAAATGTGTGATGCATTAGTTGGAGCCAAATGTGGCCACACTTCACAGCCAACATGTTATAAAATGCTCGGTCGGATTTAAATGTATTCTAAAGAAGAAACTTAGAGAAGCTTTTATATTTTAAATTTTCTGTGTCAAGGCACAAACATGTTTTATTAGGATCTTATATAACAGCAATTGCTTACAGCAAGCAACTTCCCTGGAATTAATATAAATGCTCTTTAAATGTATCAAAATTGTTTTAGAGATCCCAGTTAAAAGCAAAAACAAGGGACTCCTGAAAAGCATCTGCAGGTCAGATGAAAGCTAAACTAGGCTTGCTTTTCTTTCTAACTGGTTGAAACATTACCACTACACTAGGGATGGAACGGTTTATGAAAACCGTCCGAACCGTTCGGTTCGACTGTCTCGGTTCGGTTCGCGCGTGTTTCGTTCGGTTCATGCGCTGCTCCTTTTTCTCATAGGCAAAGCGCTTACACTCCAGAGCAGAAGGTGGCGGTACTGCGACCAAAGCCAACCACCAGTAGTAAACAAGAAGAAGAAGCGAAGCAGCGTAGCCGGGTGTAGCAGAAAAAAATCAGTTGTTGTGGAGAATTGTGTCGGAATTGCGAGTGAAAAAGAACAGGAGTTGGAAGACGCGCCAGCAGCACTTTATAGGTCTGCTGTATGGGATCACTTTGCATTTAGAGTGACCTACGATGACGGCGGAAAGAAAGCTGTGGATAAAAGTGCAACAGTGTGCAAGCATTGTGCAACACGTTTTCTTTATGCTAAGAGTAATACGACCAACATGTCATGCTAACCCTGAAATCCCACATACTCTATCGGCGCTCTGCTGCGCTCTGCTGCGCTCCAGACTGCCTGCTCAAAGCAAAGCCTACAGCCTCCACTGTGGCTCCCGTCCGCTCCGCTCTGAGTTCCTTGGAGATCGTAGAGGGCATGCGCGAGATGATTAAATTCTAAGCAGCAAATGATCCAGAGTTTCCGCGGATCATTAAAAATAATTACAATTCAATAATTTGTTGGGATTTTTTCATTAATTTCATTAATTTTTATGGGATTTCGGGGTACACTGGAAAAAGGATCTAAAAATAAGTAGAAATGTCTTAAATTAAGTGTATCTACCCTTAATTTGAGTAGGTAAATGAGATAGTTTGCAGATGGAATGAGTATTTTTGCTCTTAAAATAAGAAAATTAGATAAAATGCACCTGAAATAAGACAATGCAATTGTGTTTTCTTATTGTAAGTGTAAATTGTCTTGTTCCTTGGCAAAATCTCTCTTTTACCTACTGAATCCAAGAACAAATGCACTTATTTTAAGAAAAGAAAAAAACGTATCTAAATTTCTATGTTTTTCCAGTGTAACAATCAACACATACCGAATCGAACCGAACCGAAACCCGTGACCACGAAACCGTGAACCGAACCGAACCATGGATTTTGTGAACCGTTCCACCCCTACACTACACCATGGCAGTGGTAGTATCATGCTATGGATTGCTTACCTTCAGCACAGGCAGATACTGGGGAAAAAAAACAGTAAGAGGGTGTAAAAGGTGATGGATGACGACCATTACTGCCAGAGCTACAATGAAACGTTTTAGCTCAGTGTTCGTGTTCCAGAGTTGAATCTTTTCTTTTTGTCACAGCTAATGTGCCTATGGTTTTTTTCTGTTTTCTGGTGAGCTGCACAGTTGAGCAGTGGGTAACACAGCTGCCTTGCAGCAGGGGTTCGATTCCCGGCCCGTGATCTTTCTGCATGGAGTTTGTCTGTTCTTCCTGTGCATGTGTGGGTTCTCTCCAGGTACTCCGAATTCCTCCTCCAGTCCATAATCATGACTGTTAGGTTAATTGGCTTCTCTAAATTCTCCTTAGGTGAGAGTGTGTGTGTGAATGGTTTGACCTGTTAGTCTCTGTGTTGGTCTGCGATAGAATGATGGATGGATGGAGTGTTGTTGGTTATCTGCTAGCTTTGCTGTTTGATTTTTTCCTTTCTTTTTTATTTAAGTTTTTTCTTAATTTCCTACTTGCATCCCTTTAGTTTTTGAATCGCGCATCGTAGCAGCTCTTATACACATGCTTAATGATGTCAGGGTCCCACCTTTTATTTCCTCTGAACAATGTTATTCATTGATCAAAGTTTCACTCACATATATCTTTTCAGCTCTCAGAGGCCAGGCATGATTCCTCAGCTGTTTTCAAATGCCACTTTTCCATCTCGCTTTCTTTTTTATCTGACTGAATTTTTATGTCAAACACTGGGCGTTAATCTTTCTCATAGGACCCAGGTAATATAAAGGAAGTTGGTTTTTCATGATTTCCTTACATTGACCTTATCAAAGCCGTATAAGGATGTGAAACCTCTGGGAAATGTTGTGTAAGCCCCCACCAGCTTCTACATATTTGTGCATGGAACATTTACAGTCCAAACACTGGTGTTGCTTCACAACTGGTCCTGTCTCTCCCTCTCTCTGTCTCCAAGCGTCCGTTTAAAAGCTCAGCAGTGTTTCTGTTGGTCTAACTTGGCCCAAAAGGAACTTCTTAAGGAAATAGTTCAGGCTTTGTTGGAGTTTTGACAGTTTGGCGATTGGTGGCGTCACGCTTTCATCGCCGCATTCAACGAGCTTATTGTTAATTAGGCTTTTATGAGGTTTCCTCTTAGGCTGCACTGAAATTGCCAGCTGCCCCCAACAGCAGCCTCACTAGGAGGTTTTATTTTTTTTTTTGAGGCCCTTATTTCTTGTATGCACGTTATCTTGACCACACAGTCTCTCTTTTATTTATAACCATTCCCAGGATGTCTTCTTGGACCTCTGTCTGGATTTTCTGCTGTCGGACTAAAAAGCAAAATGAAAGAGCTGGCATAAACACAACAGTGAGATAAAAGTCCAATAAAGTCATCACTTTTAAGCAGAAAGAATTATTCACGTTTGAAAAATAAGGCTATTTTGACAGGCTAAACAAGCGCGAGCTTGATCCTCCCCACCTTGCAACCTTGAACAGTCTCCACGGGTTTGCTTTTAACTTTAATCTTGCTGATTCTTGCTTGTGTTTTCTGGGAGAGCGGTGTTTTTTTGGAGATGAGACGCTCCAAACCACAAGCCCATGTTTTGACCTGCCAGATGCAGCACATGAGCTGGAGTAGCCCGACAACACTCTGCTAATAAATCTACTGTGTGTGAGAGTGTTTTTATTGCGTATCACCTTGTAAAATAGCCAAAGTGCAAATTCAGAGTCTCTCTGTGCAGGAACAGAGTCTCCCAATCAACCGGCTTACTCCCACCAAATGCTATTATTAGAAAAAGCCAGCCTTGGATGGTGACACTTAATGCCCCAAAGATACGCTTGACATTGGGATAAAGTTTCCAGCACGTCTTGAGCTGCAAGTGATGACAAATCTGAGGAGCTCACGTGCATTGATGGATTTAGACTAAACCTGAACAGACCAAACCGCAGATCCATGTGGACTGGATCCAACCTTCACTGATCCTAAAGAGCTTGCCAAATTAAAATCATTCCTTCACTCAAAGCGACATCGTAACACACTTCTTTTGTACTGTAGTTCAGGCTGATTCTCTTTTATTGAAACACATCTGCGTGACATTCATTTCCTGGATTCCAACAGGCGCTTTATGAAAGACATTTCTCAGCAGAAGGAGGAATAGTTTACCAAATATCCCGAAAATATGAGTTAATTTGTGGCTGTTTGATACCTAAATTATTTTAAGCTAAGTCATTTTGGTCTTATTAAAAGATCAAAACCTCAAATTCGCGAACTTATTGGTTGAAACTGACAGGATGGTTTAGAGTGCTACCTCGGTGTCACGGTTCTGCCATCTGTTTAAGTTTATTTTTAGTTTCTTTGTATTTGTAGTTTGTTTTCTAGCTGTATTTTTTCTTGTTTCCCCCCTTGTGTTTTGTTTCCTTCCCACATTGGCTTCCTTCTAGATGCTTCCATCCACACCTGTTCCTTGTCAGCTCATTAGTCCAGTCTTTATTCTGACTCCTATATATACTCTCCCTATGTAGTTGTATGTATGTATGTTTTCCCTGATGTCTCCTAGATTCAGTTTCTTTTTTTATTTTGGATTTCTGCCTCAGTTGCCTGTGAATAATTCATAAAATCAGAATCAAAGCTCATCTCTGCCTACTAATCCCTGCATTTTGATCCTCAAAACCTCAACCCAACCATGACACTTTGATGAATTTAACTTTCTTTTTTTTTTACTATCAGTTCCATGAAAGCACCATTTAAGAATTCCATATGTGAAAAAGATAATATTATAATATAATTTTTGTGCTGTTCAGTGGTACAATTATACTTTCATGAATTTCGTTTTAAAGATTAAAACTAATTGAAATGTTTTGTTGGATTTTGAACATCAAACCTTGAGGCTTTTGAGTCTGAGAGACGTGTTTTAGATAATAGGATAAGTAATATTTGATAGATCAGTCAAAAATGTGTTTCCTAGGTTAAATTCCTAATATTACAGAATTAAAATGCTTTCATAAAAAAACATTTTTTTGCATTTACTGAATTAAAGGATCAGCAAAAAGATGTTAGTGAACTATCCTTGAACCGCAGGTTTGGATAGCAACCAATTTTTTCCATTGTATAAGCTCCAGAGGTCCACCATAATACCATGTTTAAGCTCACAATTATGTTGTCTTATTTATTTCACCACTAACATTCGTCTAAATATGAAGTTTGAAGCATGCCATATAAGGTCCACATGTTTTCACAGAGGAGCTGGTTCCTTGTTGATTGGGATGCTGTTTACCGGCCAACCTACAATCTGAATCCAGGCTTCTTCTGCCTCGCATACAGCAAGGGGGGTTTCTCTGTTTTTCTGTGGCGAAGGCCTGGGAAAGGATTTGTTTTGTCTCACACATCACTCCCATAACGACCGACTGACAAGGCCAAAGTTCTGACTGAAACCAATAAAACCACAGGGAAACTGGGAAGGGTGATATCGGGATTCCTCATTGTGTTACATGCCCCAGACATTACGCCCTTCTTTTACTGTAATGGTGTTAAGAAAATGAAACTCCCACTATGATACAATTGGGCGGTTTTTACCAAAAACACATAATATTATTATTAACTTAGATATAATTCTAATTTTTAAAGCATTGTTATTGGAAAAAATATATATAAAAAATGATGACTGATAATTAAATTCATAACCGCATGTGTTTGAAAGAAATCTTTCTTAAATGTAAGTGTTTATCAGATGTGTATTTGTGCTGTACTAATAAATGCTGAACACTGATCTTGAACTTTGCCCCTGACCTACATTGATGCTGAGTGTCTCCTTACCAGTAAAAACACATCATAAAAGAGATAAAGATACTAACAATGATAAAAAAATATATATATAAAATGAGAAAAGGTAAATTTCTGCATTAAAACCATCAAAAATAACAACTCAAAACACATGCAGGGGATGTAAATAAACATAGCCTATGTGGCCTGCACTGGTGATAATACAATGTGCTGGTTGTTGGGCATAAATGGTTAATCCTTGGCTGATTTGAAACAAACAAAGGGGCAAGTACACAGACTTAATTACCTGGCGAAACCAAAGTTCAAAGGTCGAAACAAGTCTCTTTTTTTCTGTTTCGCTTCCTTAAGAGAACACAGCATTTGTGTGGCAGGAAACTCCCACAGTAAACAGGTCGGTTATCAGTGGCTGGCATCGATGGGGCACTGGTGCATTACCTGTCATAGAAAGAAAAAAAACTTTCCACCCTGCTGGCAACTCCTGTAAGGTTGCAAAGTTACCAGATGTAAGTCAGATGATAGGATGAATGCATTCAGTTTATGGAATTATGAAAGGCATTTTGGATTTTACTTTGAAGGCATTCAGCAGAATATTCTGTACACTTACATTAAACGCAACAGCAGAAATATAATAGATGGAAAATTCTTCTCTGGTGATATTTTACTGTTTCTTGATCTTTAATGGTTGTGATTTACTTGTCATATTTACTTCTTGCCGTTTGACATCAAAGAGATTCTTTGACATCTCAAAAATGCTTTTTTTTTTTTTTTTTTTTTTTTTTTTTTTTAAGACCTATGAACATGAATTATTTCAGCAAAAGCCAGGTGTGTGTAAATGCGAATCTTTAAAGCTAAACTCTTTTGGTTCACATATTTTGTCCTTCCAGCAGCCAACCAAGTGAGAAAATATTTATATTCTGGTGTGCATCTGATCACATTACTTGGGTATTTTATTTATATGTATAAAAAAACTTCTTAGTTGCATATTAAATAACAAATTTATTGGTGTACAATTTTGGCATGTTTTAGATGATTACCAACTCAACAGGATAAATTACTGCTTTTGCATGTTATGATTTCTGCAAAACCCTGTGAAAAACTCAATTTAAACCAGGTTCAAGCTGAGAGATATTTTACACTGGGAAAATAATATAGAAATAAGTAAAAATTTCTTAAATTAAGTGTATTTACCCTTAATTTGAGTAGGTAAATTGCAAATAGAAGGAGTATTTCCACTCTTAAAAAAGGATATTTAGATAATATGCACTTGAAATACGACAATGCAATTATGTTTTCTTATTTTAAGTGTAAATTATCTTGTTCCATTCTCTTTTACCTTCTAAATCTGAGAACAAATGCACTTATTTAAGGAAAAAAATGACTTGTCTAGCTTTCGATTTTTTCCAGTGTAAATATGTTGTTAGGTTGACCCTGAGGTCCAGGGTAGGGGCACAATGTTTTGGAACCTGTTCCAATGCAAGCAGAGAGCTTTAAGGGTCTGATCTTCAAATATTCAAAGAAAGAAGAGCTGAATAGCTGATAAAGAAAATGCACATGCAATTAGTGAGTGTGTTACAGGTGATCAACACAAATTGCATGAGCTATGAATTACAGCTGAAAAATTGATTTGGACCTCACTCTTTATTGCCTGCCCTACTGGTAGTTTGGAGGAGCAGGGGGTCTTAAAGGAAATTTGAAGCTGTATTTTGGGGGGCAGTAATGATGACGATAATAAAAATAAAATAAAAAGAAAAGTAGGACACAAGATTAAACTTAAATCCTAAATGTTGAATAGAGATCTCAGATCAGATAAATGTTTTTAATTTTTGTGCTTCTTTCAAAAAAGATTGTGAAACCCTGAAACACGATGGAAGTAGCATTATGCTTTGGGGGGGAGCCTTTCTTCAGTGGAGACAGGAAACTGAATCAGATGGATGGAGCTGAATAAAGAATGAAAACCTGGATGAAAATCAAAAGACACGATGCTTCGCCTAAACCAGCAGTGTCTGAAAAATCTGAGATTTACATCTGATTTAACAGATAATTATGGGGTTTGTTTGTGTGTCACTTTATTCTTGCTGCTTAGATGAAGCTTATTAAATCTCTCTAATTACTCATACTGGCACAAACTCACCTGTATTAGTAGTATTTTTTACCATAAACTGAGAATATGGATCAAGATATTAAGACTCAATTTAGTTTGTGCTGCGATTTAGTTTAACACTTTAAAAAAAGTTTTAACATTTAAGAAACGATCAGAAACGTTTACTCCACAATGAGAATGAGATTCAGTTCGGTTCTATTTATATAGGGCCAATTTATAATACATGATTTAAAAGCACTTTACAGACAATTCAACCAGGTCATACAGACAGACTGTTCAACGTTTTCTATTCAAGGAAACTGTAATGATTTCATTGAGTCATTGACTCTACAGCAATCCCTCCCACCAAGCATGCATGCAGCGAGAGTGGAGAGGAAAAACACAATTTGAACAAGAGGAAACTTTCAAAAGAAACAGGCCCAGTGTGATCGAGGCAGACATATAAGAGGAACATAGAAGCACTGATCCATGAATAACTTCTATGTTCGAGAAGGTAACAGTAAGCCAAAAAGAAACAGTTAAGCAGATAAGGGTTTTTATATCAGAGGGGATGCAAAGAGAGCACAGAAAAAGCTCAACCCATAGCTATTTCTATAAGAGAAACAGGACTGCATTTCCTTTCAACTGCTCTATCAGTCCAGCATCATGACACAGACTTGGCTAAGTTTTTAAGCTGGTTGCCCTTCCTGATGCGACCTGGATTAACATCAAGTTCTGCCACTTTCGAGCCAACAGAACTTGTAATAATCTTACCCAATCAATTAAAAGAAGTCAAACTTTTTCATAAATAACTGAAGTTGAAATATCGGGAAAAGACCATTTCACTTTTTGCACAAGGAGGTCCACCTGTCATAGGACTTTTCCCTCAAAACTTTCAGAACAGATGTGGGAAGGTTCATATGTTTTATTGAACTGAAGGTTTGAAAAAGGACTTCATAGGTATAGCTGTCAGGTTTAGATTTTTAAAATAAGGTCAGTTTTACGACATTCGCTGTGTGCCGTCAGACTATCGCAGTGAAGCTCCTGTATCCATTATATTTTAAGACACAATATCCACTTGTTAACCGTTTGCAAACCACAATTTTTTACATCAGTTTTTGACTCACGATTCTACCGAGAGTTCTATTTTAGGAGGACGAAGAATGTTTTTAAATATATTCCTACAATACAGGGGGAAAGAGGGTATAAAATACGGAGGTTTCCCAGCCAAAACAGGAGATGTGACAGCTATGTTTATTGGATTTTCCTCTTCCTGGTGAGAAGATCGATCTCATAGAGTTCTGAGGCCGACGCTACTAAAGAGAGAGAAACTTTGACTTCTCATTGATCCGAGACATTTATTTCTCCAGATGATAACCCCTCAGGGTACTTTTACAGGCCCCTGACAGCCTGTGTATTTCTAGCAGTTTTATGAGTAAACACATGTATGAGGTCTTTTCTTCTCTTCTTTATGCATGCAAACATCATTTTTGATCATGCCATTTGGAAAATCACGTACTGCTCAGCTTTCCCAACATTTGCTTATCATATATCAATTATGTCATAGGGAGGAGTGCATGTGCGCTCATGTTCATGTTGATAGGTGTGTGCAGAGGAAATGTGCTTTGTCCAGGATTACACACATTTTTTTCCTTCAAACCCACTTTGTTAGATTTAAAACAAGCAATTTCACATAGAAAAAAATCACAAATGTCCATGTAACCGAGGCCCAATTGGTGAAAGAGAAACGAAGACTAAATCTGTGCAGATTTTGGAACTTAGTTTTCAGATGAAAAGTATAATGTGCCTTTTATTCCACGCAGGAAAGCCCATCCATGCAATTGTGTGCCTTATTACATTTTCAGAGGATTACATGAAATACACATTGCTGTTCCTGCCTGGGAGAAACAGGCTGTAGTTAAAAAGATCAGCTTTTAACAAAGACAACTGTGGTTCCCATTAAGGCAACTATGCTGCAAACCCTTTAATAATAACAGCCATGTGTAATGACTTACGCTTCCAAGAATGTCATGTATTTAAAATAAAAAAAACACAAAAAAAATACTGCTTCATGTTTCTCAGAGTAACCAAGAAAAAAAACCTACTATTCAAGAAAAAAAAAAGAACTGTGTTCATTTTCTCTCTCTATCTGCGTACCCATCAGAGTTCTTCAAAAGTCCTGAGCCCGGCTTTATTAGAGTCACAGACACGGAGATGCCGTTAAGGCTTTTCTCCTGGACTGCAGCTGGACTATGCTTTCTCAGATGGTGAAGAATGAGTAGCTTCTTAGACCAGATTAGAGCTGATAACAACTTGTCACAGTAGCACAAATACACTCTCTCTCTCTATCCTATACACACATGTCTAGTTCAGGCCTGTCTGTTCATATTAAAGTATTGGGTTGCAGCTACTGCTAATCTGCAGGGGGAAAAAACGTCCCTCATGTGCATACTTGCCCGTCTTTCACTCCTCATCTTTTTTCTTTTTTTGCCTCTCAATCCTCTCTTTCAGTCAGGCAGGATCAGATTTTTTTTCATTCCTCTCCAAGCTGACTTTTCCCTGTTTTTCCCTGTTTCTTTTTTGTTTCATTCCACTTCTCTTACTCCCCATAATTGACCATTATCATTTTTCTTTCCGCATTATTCCGTTCCCATTTACAACTGACGTTTGACCAAACTGTTCTAAAAGTTCAAAAATCAAGCTTGGCATCAACTCCTGTTTACCACAAAGAACCATGGAAAATGGTTCTTTCCTTTCAAATGCTTTTTTTCCCCCAAACTGAACCATTATCACATTGCACTCCCATCCAAAGGGAAAGGAGTCTTATATCTTAAACACTAACTCCAACAAGATGTTTTACCCGGTGGGGATCAGATGTTTTGCATTCACATCACCTTTTATGACATCTGCGTGGTCTTCTAGGAAGGGATAAACCTAATGTTTCCCTGGAAGGCAGATGTGGTTGTCAAACATTGAATGCCCAGATGGTCATACAGGACTGTAAGGACCATAACTGAGTCTAGCAGGATAGAAATGCTGGAACTGTTTTGATGTTGACTAATTCGTTGGGGCTATGCTGACTACCAACAAGCTGCCAAAGGGTTAAAGGACGCTGTCTGAACCAATCTGATGGGGAACTATGAAGGTGTTGAGCAGGGGTCTGACACCTTTTTAAGACGAGGGCTACTTCATGGGTACTGAGCCAAAGGAAGGGCTACCAATGCTGACCTATTAACTATTAACTTCAACAGGGGTCGCAAAAGTTTTAGTTGATTAGACTTCTTTTTAATATTCCCCCCCTGCAATTTTTTCCACTAATTGAAATGTCTTTAAATACACATTAACATGAATTCATCACACTGTAGTAAACAGATAAATGGAGGCAGAAGATGTCTTTCAGTCATCAATGCACACATTCAGCGACACACAGGAGCTCTTTCAAGCTGGACACCGTTTCATCCACAACACCTGTCCCATCAGCCAGGAACCAGAATCAGAAATACTTTAATAATCCCAGGACGAAATTACTTCTGTCACAGTACTCCATATGTAATAGAGTGACTATAAGGCCATTTTGATATAACACAATTTTATACAATATATATAAGTAGGGGGTCCCCGCTCCATGTCGCAATCAGTTTGGGGGTCGTTAGCCTGGAAAACATTAAAGACTCCCAAGCAAGCAAGTAAGGAGGGAAGGAAGGAAGCAAGCAATCAAGGAAGGAAGGAAGCAAACAAGGAAGGAAGGAGGGAAGGAAGGAAGAAACCAAACAATCAAAGAAGGAAGGTAGGAGGGAAGGAAGCAAGGAAGGAAGCAAGCAAGGAAGCAAGCAAGGAAGGAAGGAAGGAAGGGGGGAAGGAAGGAAGGAAGCAAGCAAGCAAGGAAGGAAGGAAGCAAACAAGGAAGGAAGGAAGGAGGGAAGGAAGAAACCAAACAATCAAGGAAGGAAGCAAGCAAGGAAGGAAGGAAGGAAGGAGGGAAGGAAGGAAGAAACCATACAATCAAGGAAGGAGGGAAGGAAGCAAGCAAAGAAGGAAGGAAGCAAGCAAGGAAGGAAGCAAGGAAGGAAGGAAGGAAGGAGGGAGGGAAGAAACCAAACAATCAAGGAAGGAAGGAAGGAGGGAAGGAAGCAAGCAGGGAAGGAAGGAAGCAAGCAAGGAAGGAAGGAAGGAAGCAAGCAAGCAAGGAAGGAAGGAAGGAAGGAAGCAAGCAAGGAAGGAAGGAAGGAAGGAAGGAAGGAAGAAACCAAACAATCAAGGAAGGAAGGAAGCAAGGAAGGAAGGAAGGAACCAAACAATCAAGGAGGGAAGGAAGCAGGGAAGGAAGCAAGGAAGGAAGGAAGGAGGGAAGAAAGGAAGGAAGAAACCAAACAATCAAGGAAGGAGGGAAGGAAGCAAGCAAGCAAGGAAGGAAGGAAGGAAGGAATCTCAGTAACTGCATCCTATTCACTATATGGAAAACATATTTGCTTATTTTAGTCTCTAGGCCACAGTTTATAAATAGCGGATATACCCCCATAAGTCAAAGACTACTTTATTTCTGAAAGCAGCAATCAGAAAGTTTCTATTATTAGCAGTATTAGTGGTGCTGGATTTCCTTTCATTTAAATACTATTTTCAGTTTGCAACATAACTTATAATATAGGGTGCTGCAGAGGTTTTTTTTCCTTCAGTCTCCATGAAGTTTGGGGTTTTTAACTAGTCTAAGTACGGCAAAATATTCTTGTTTTATCCGTTGTTTATTCTAAATAGTTGGAAAGATGAGAGTTCAGAGCTTTCCTTGTTCATAACGCAGCTGGAAAGCAGTAAACCCTAAAGCTACACTAACTCGCACACACCCACATAGCCTAGTGTTACTCTATCCAACTTGCCCCCACTTAAGGGCACATAACCAATAAACTCTAACTTTGAAGGTAGACACATCAGAGGCTACATGCTGATTTATGGGACTCAAAAATGGAGCCCCCTAACGAGGGCAGGGGTGTAGTTTTTCACTTAAAAACGCCGTAACAGTTGATGATATGCTCATTAGGAAAGAAAACACACTAACTAATGAAAAAAACCTTTGCTTCACTCTTTGAATGAAATAAACCCTGGTCATTCAAATGTGTTGAACACATTTGGATACAGCTGAGTCATGCTTCAGCTATTTCCGGATGGAGTGTTTATTGTTTCCCAGATTTCCTACAGATCTTTTATTTTGAGAGATTTTCTACCAGTATTCCTAACATTGTGAAGATGAATCAAGTCTGGGTTTCTTTTCATCTTTGACCCAAAAAACAATAAAATTAAGAACTGTCATTCTTAGACTAATCTGGACTCAGTTATCCTGCTTTATATCTAGATTTTTTTCCAAATCATAAGTTACCTCAAGTATATTTTTGTTTATTTAAAATAACTAAAGATGCCCTAAGAATTTTAAGTAGTTTATTTAGTAAAACAATTTTTAACAGTTTAATTGAATATTTTAAAATCTGATCAGTCCATCTGAGTTTTTGAATAAGTTTCCGTACAATTATAATTAAATTAAATCTCTGTATATTAGTGTTTCTTAGAAAGTCTTTTTTTCTTTGATAATGACATGAATACAATAGTTTTTTCCCTATATCTATGCATTACCAAAAAAAAATAATTCTATACTTTTTAAGCATGAAAATAAATGTCTAACTGTGGCTTTGTGGGAAAAAAAGGCAGTGCTTTTGCAATCTGAAAATCAGGAGTTTGATTTCAACTGGAAAAAAATGATCTAGAAATAAGTAAAAAATTCTTAAATTAAGTGTATTTACCCGTATTTTGAGTAGGTAAATGAGATAGTTTGCCAATGGAATGAGTATTTTTACTCTTAAAGTAAGATAACTAGATAATATGCACTGAAAACAACACAAGGCTAATTGTGTTTACATATTTTAAGTGTAAATTGTCTTGTTCCATTTGCAAAATGTCTCTTTTACCTCCTCAATCCAAGAACAAAAGCACTTATTTTAAGAAAAATGACTTATAATTGATTTTGATTTTTTCCAGTGTAGGGGCATTAGCGCAAGCCTTAGGCAAGGCAATTAACCCTTACCTTTAGCCGCTCACCGATGGGTGTGTTGATAGTTTAATGTGACTGTAGCTGGATATAAAGGATTGTGTGGAGTCAAATAGATAACTGATAACAGACAGTGATCAACGAGGCCATCAGAGGGACTAACCTTGAAAATAACTACTTCAACATGCTCTCTTTTTGTTCTTTTTCTTGCTTAAACCTTTGACATCCCAATCATTTCCTCTGCAGCTTGTTAAGATTTTTCTTCTTATTGAAAACACATCATTTGGCTATTGGAAAACTGCAGCTTTTTTGTGTGTTTATGTTACTTTTTAGTCATCTTTTCCCTGATTCAGACCTTTTTTTCTAAAGCCATACAAAAAACACATCCTCCTCTGTGACATTAGTTCCTATAAGGCCATCTAAACCAGCATTAACCCTTTAGATCTAAGTGACAGGATTTAGTAAACAGACAGAATTAAGTGTCAAAACACAATGAATGTGTTTAATTTGAAATAGAAAAAAAAGAAATGTGTACCATATGGCAGCTGTGCTTGTTGAGCTTTTGTTCCCTTGTGGATCAGAGAGCAGGATGACATTCAGAGTAAACTTTCCAGCGCATTTCCGTTTGTTTAAACTGTATCCCAGAGGAACCCAAATAAAGCCGCTCAGATTTCCATTTTATTGGGGCTAAGTGGTCCAAGTAAATCTTTCCTGATTAAGACTGAATAATTAACAGGCTAACACGCTGAGCCGTGGATTATTCACTGGACATTCCTTATTACATTGAATTATCAGTAAATAATGACTTCATTTTGTGTCCAACAGACAGAAGGTTGAAAAGCCTTTATCCCACATTTATCCGCTTTAAATCATCGGTGGAAACAAGGCTGTTGGATTTATTAGGATTTTATCACATCTGAGGGAAATCTTGTCAGCTCCTAAGAATAATACCTGTGAGGGATTCAGGTGTGATTGTGTAATAGTTCAAATGTTTTTGCTGCTCATTTCTCTCCTGTCAGACGCCATTTGGTCTTGCTTATCCTAACGGGGAGCATGCATGGAGCTCCGCACTTTATCAGGCCAGATTTTAAAGCTTTTGTTGAGTGGGGTATTTAATCAAAGTGATGCATCTTATTTTTTTTAAGTCTTGCGTGTTTACATATGTGTAGGGAATTAATCTGGAGCATGTTTGAGGCTTTTCACGCTCAATCGAAAAGTATCTAAATGTGCATGAAGCATCTGAAATACGAACCAGATTGGAACAGTCAGAAGGAGGGAACGGATTCCTCCACAACTAGTAGAGTCCAAATTCTTTAGCGCTCCTGACAGCTTCCCATAGGAGCCGTTTACCTTTAATCACAGCCGACATTTTGATCTTGAATTTTGAAAACAGCGTTGTAAGGTCAACCAAAGGGTTGCTGCTCCTACAAGATTCCCCGTTTTGTCGCAGCCAGATGCTGGGCAGAAAGAAATCTGTTGGCAATTTTCTCGTCTCCAAGTGTGTGTTTGGGGGACGGAGTAATTTTCTTCTTTTGGGACATATGGAAGCTGAGGCCGGCACGCTACGTGTAGCGAAACGAGCCACGGCGGCAGATTAGACGCCGTTTACTCTCTGCTGTGTTTTCGTTAGAATGTATAGACAGGGTGCAGACCGTGGGGGGAGGCTGAAGGGGGGGCCTTCATTTACTGAAACACCTAACCAACCCCCTAAGTGATCATTTTCAATTTGCAGGTTCAGTTGAGTGCGCGCTGCTGACAAACCGATCCTCCAGCCAAGAAAAACACACCACCTTTCAGAAAGTGGGGTGAAATGAAAGCCATATTTAGGATTTTGTGGTTTCTTTGCAAATTAATTAGGGAGAACTGAAACAACCAGGATTCAGTTTTCTGCTTGGGGGGGTGGAAAGGTACCGCAGGACTGAAGGAAGATGGAGAAAAGAGACATTAAAATGGGGATGTTAAAGAAAATGAATGAAGATGATCAAAAGAATATGAGCCAAAAGTAAGGCTTTTATTTTTACTGCAGCTTCTTTGCTTTAATGTTATTTTCTGTTTGCTGATCCTGCCGTGTTATTTGTACGCCAAGTGAAAGTAAAGCAATTGGTTTAATTTATCATGTTGCAAGAAGTAACTTACTCATAACATGCTATCCATAATGTCAGAGACTTTATAGCAAAAATATCTTGTTTCTTCCACCTGAAATCAGTTTTTAATTACTGAATGTTATATATTTATTTATTTTATTTCACTTTTAAAATTTGCAGATAACTTTAAACGTTTTGTACATTTGCATCATTCTAAAACATTAAATCAGATGGTCTGATCAGTGCTTTAGCAGCCTTTTTTCACAATTAGCCTACTTTTTTACTCTTACTTAAGTAATTTATTGGATTGCTACCTTTTACTTTTTGTTTTTAGTTATTAAAAATGTAATAAAGTAGGTTTGCTCTCTGCCCCTCTGCCCACCTCTGCTCACTTATGCTGGGAAGCAGCACACTGGAAAAAACTATCTAGAAATAAGTGCATATTTCTTAAATAAAGTGTATTTAGCCTTAGTAGGGTAGAGTAGAGTAGGTTAATGAGATAGTTTCCCAATGGAATGAGTATTTTTAATATTAAAATAAGATAATTAGATAGGGATTGCATTCCAGTCAATAAGTCGATGCAATCACTTGGTTTTCCTTAGATAGAAAACTTTGAATCAAAGGATTCAAATGATCTGGTGAACTGGAAAGTGCCTTGAGATGGCATGTGTTGTGAATTGGCGCTATAGAAATAAACTGAATTGAATTTGTTAGACATTTTTTAGTCTGGAACATGTTGGGACTCTAAATGTTGTTAGTTTAATTAACAAAAAAACATACAAATATCCAACAAAATAATATTAAAGAGCTATATTTATGCTCGATCTTCTTCTCTAAGCACTTTTTATTTTACACTGCAAAAACAATCTATAAATTAGTATAAATTTCTTAAATTAAGTGTATTTAGCCTTAATTTGAACAGATAAATAAGATGATTTGCCAGTGGAATTTGTTTTTCTTTTACCCTTGAAATAAGATAATTAGATAATAATAACATGAAATAATTTTTTCCCCCTGATTTTAAATGTAAACGTTCTTGTTCCATAAGCAAAGAGTCTCACTTACCTCCTCAATTCAAGAAAAAATTTTACTTATTTTATGAAAAAATTACTTATTTAGATTTGCATTTTTTGCAGTGTACTTTCTAGGTTTAATTTATTCAAACAAAATAGTCTGTTTGCTTTAAGTATACATGATGTCAAAAGGAACGAGGAAGAATAAAGAAGTCATGGTTAATACGATATGTTAAAGAGCACTACAGGCTTAAAGTTTCAAAGGAAGATCAAATTTGGAGAAAAAATGAACATAGTTTAAGTCATAAATTGATCAAAATCAAATTAAATTAATCTGATTTTTTTTTTTTTAACACAGTATGATGAGTCATTGCTCAGAATTTACTCTATATTTTATGTTCTGGAATTGATATAATGAAGTACTGTATGAGTTCTGCTTCTTCCAACCAGAAATGTTACAAGAAAAAAAAAACTGTAAAATGTCATTGTGATTCATGGCACTTTTGTTCATTCAAGCATTCACATCTTCTTTCAGGTGACGGAGAACATCATCTCCAAACAAACCTTCATCGGTGAGCATCTCCGTCTCACACACTCCATAATTCATCCACAGCATTCCTTCCAGAGCTTCCCCTGATTTTCTTTCCTCTCTCACAGAGGCGAGAACGATGCCTCGCTCGTTCAACATCTCAAAGAGCTCCGTGGCCCAGAGGCCGTCTGCTCACCTGACTCTTCGAGACATCGGCTCTCAAGGTGAGACATCTGGACAGGAAACTTTAGGAGGGCGCTTAAAAGATGTTGTTCCAGGAGGGTTCATTCAGGATCCTTGAGTTCAAGCAATGGAAAAAAACAATCATAAACAACCTGAATTCTGTTTCCTCTTTGCCAGCATGTGTCTGTTCAAATGACGCTAAGGCCTGATCAGAATGAAGCCCCATGTTGAGTCAGTTTATAAGAATACAAGTCCCAGCTGAGCCTTGTCAAAACCAATTAGCCATCTCAATCGTAACGACAAACAACAGTCACAAACAGTGAGGAAAACACTCGGCCGGAGCATATCATGTCCGCGCCAACTCAAACGGATCGCATTAAATGTTCTTTAGATCACCTTTACTTTCATATCTCTGTGTGCTCTCTCGCTTAAACATCTGTGTTTCTAGATTTTCCAATTCTCCCAGCGCAGATTTGGTTTAAACAAGTCTTCTTTTTTTAAAATCATGTTTTCATTTGAAACAGATGCAAACCTCTTTCTTTTCCAGTTCATAACTATCTGGTGACATTTGAAGGGGAATTAAATTGCTCAAACCATCAGTTATTTTCGTTGTCAGCATCCGATAAAACTATTTCATCCTTCTTCGAACCGAAAATCATTTAACAGACATTGACCGGGAATGATTAATAGATGTAAACGATAAAAAAAACAAGTTTGTTCATAAAAAAAACACACTTTTCAGTTGGAAAAATGTTATTAAATCAAGACTTTTTTTTGCATTTTATTTGAAACTGGCGTGCAAACCGAAGGGTGTTAACAATCTGGCAAAGGCTGCATGATGTTGTTTCCACTAAGCTGACAAAGGGCAAGGAATGTAGAAGTGTTTGTGAGCGTTTATGTGTTTGTGTACGAAAGGGAAGGAGGAAGACAGGGTGAGGTTCACACATTCAGCCTGGATTTCTCAAAAGGAAGTGCAGCAGTGAGAGACGCTCTGGGGAAAGCCTTCTAATCGATTCGATGAAGCTTTTATCTTTGCAGTAAAACCCAAAGCATGTTAGTTTATTCTGCCATTCATATGTTGAACTAACGTGAAAACTGCAGCTACAACAGAGATATCTTCAGTCAGTTAAATTGATCCATTGATGTTTCGTATAAAAACTTAGTATACTGAGAATAAAATAATATAATTGATGCCGGAATATCTTTATTTAGTTTCCTCTTAAAGGGATATATGAAATACTAATGGCATTAATAGGATAAACTCATATTTTTTCTGTACAATAAAGTAAAATTCAGTATTGTGACGGAGAATTAAAACAACAGAATTAGGCCAAATGATTAATTATCAAACGCATTACAACATAACAAAGCAAAATATGATTTACACTTTAAACAGAAGACATCATAGTAGAAACTTTCTTCAAATAGGTGTATTTGTTCTCGATTTAAGTAGATAAGTAAAATTATCTACCTATAAAACAAGATTTTTACCTTTAAAGCTACAGTGTGTAACTTTTAGCGACATCTAGCGGTCAGACTGCAGACTGCAGCAATATGAACATCTCCCCCCCAACTGTACGGCGAGCGATACGGGACAAAATGTCTTCCACGACGTCCGCATCACCTACCTTCTCAAGTGATGAGGTTTGTTTACATAGATAATTTTACAGATAGTATTTCATTAGTCTGTGTAGGGTATAGATTTCATGTAGACTTAAGATAATAAATATACCCGTTATTTTTTCTACATCGTTATGACGTTTTGGCGATCTCGCAATCGCTAGTTTGTTGGCTCTGTGCTGCCGTAGAGCAAAGATGTCTGCCTCCATGGCTGCGAGACCCGCTCCTATGTAATTATAAATAACGAATTCTAAGGCAACGCAAATATTAAGGTTAAGAGGCTGAGCTCGTAGATGATGATAAATAACATAGTTATGTATAATATATTACATTTCAGACTGTATATCCCTGTAATCATTACACACTGTAGCTTAAAAAAAAAAAAAAAAAAACTGTATCTTATTTTAAATGCAAATATATATATATATTTTTATTTTATTTTAGGGGCCAAAATTCAATTTAATCTGTACATAATTTTACTAACCTACTCAAATGAGGGCCAAATTAGTAACTGTAACTCATACTTCACTCTCCCAACTTTTTATCTGCTTATTTGCTGATGATAGTTGATAATTAAAACATAAATTCATAAAGCAAAAACAAGCATTGATATTAATGGTTATGCCTTATATAAACTATTTTTTAAAGAAAATTATTTTAAAAAAATTATGGCATAGAAGATGGATATCTCCTTTATGATTTTTGACCAATGTTAAAGCTTTGTATTTAAACCATTTTTTCCCACCACATACAGTAAATTCCTCTTCCAAATGATATGTTTGAGTGAGGTCATAAAAAGATTTTCTATTGAATACAATTACATAATTGCCTAATGTGCATAAACACATTATGAGTGTGCGTTGTCTGCTCAAAAGTCACGTAAATGTCAACCAGTCTGCATTTTTACAGTATTCCTACAAACTTCAAGCAATTATAATAATTTACAAATGTATTTTGAATCTGACAGCCGTTGACATATCCTTGGGGAAGCACTGCCCTTTGGTCACGTTCTGGAATTCATCACTGTCTTATTTTTACCTTTTTTTTTGTCAAATAGTGCTGCTTTTGAGCCTTTGCCAGTTTTTAGTACAATCCATCTTGCCTGCAGTGTTTCATTACTCCTTACCTTTCTCTAATCTCTGCCAGCAGGGTTCTCTCTCAATCAAAATACCAAATCGAGTCTCCACCAGTCCTGTCGTCACGTGGTGCGATCCTGGGCCAATCAGAGCTTCGGAGCTCACCTGCACAACATGACGTTGACCAATGGGAGGCTGCGAGTGCCTCAGGACGGACGGTACTACCTGTACTCACAGGTGATCACTCTCATCAGCTTGGTTCAAATGGCATAGAAAGATTTAAGAGGTGCCATGGGTTGCTCACAAAAAAAAAATCTGCTGTTGTGGTGTTATTCATGCCTAATGAATTTTATTGAAAAGCAATACGCCTAAAGGCCCCCACATACTGTGCGCATATACTGAGCTGATCCCTGCAGACTGCTGAGAGTTTATACTCTATTGTTTCAGTCATGTGAAGTCTTTAGTTGTAAGATTTGTCTTTTAGCTTTATAAAAACAAAAGAAGAAAGAATGGTATATAAGGATATTAATCCAGATCAGGGATTCCCTCACTGAACAAGTTTTTATGTTTTCTAACCCACTCCACAAGATGCTCTTAAGTCCATTTCACCCAGAAGATGGTGGCAATACTCAATCTATTGTTGTCACATACAAAATGGTTCATTGTGATCGCCGTTTCTTGCCAGGAAGCTTATTGCACAACACCATGTTAGCATAACGTTTTTATGTTAGTAAAAAACAAGCTTTCCGTGGACATTTCCAGGGGATGTCCGCTTCGAGATTGCCTGGAGTACCCCTTCAGTATGTCCAGACTATGTGGGGTCCTAAAGTATAGATGATTAGTCAAACCTGACACAGATCTTGCAAAATGATGCCATCCATGGTTCATAATCGTCCTCTGTTGCCGACTACCTCTAGGTCTATTTTCGATATCCGTCTCCAGCAGCCAGTGATGGGGACCAGCGTAGCGTCAGCCACCAGCTGGTGCAATGCGTCTACAAGAAAACCTCCTACCCAGACCCTATACAGGTAGAAAATGTGTATTTCTTTACATGAATCAGTTATCTGAGCCATTCCTCATCTTGATTTTCTCTTGTCTTTGATTTTCCTAGCTCTTAAAGGGTGTAGGAACCAAGTGCTGGGCTCCAGATGCTGAGTACGCCCTGCACTCGGTCTACCAGGGAGGACTGTTTGAGCTAAGGGCCGGGGACGAACTCTTCGTCTCAGTGTCTTCTCCCACCATGGTGAATGCCGATGATTCCTCCAGTTATTTTGGGGCCTTCCGCTTGGACCTTTAAGAACAGGACGGGAGAAGACAAAAGACAAAGAGACTAAGGTGTAAATGGAGATAATGCGACAAATATCAGTTGATCACAACGGGAAGGCTGGATCTTGGCTCTTGAGTGTGGGCCACGATAGACACACCTATTGAGGACAGTTGTGGGGGTATACACGTTAGCCTGAAAGACAAACACAGCAAGACGTTTGAATGAAAGGGAAAGCAAAAAGAGTGGATTTGTCTTTCCCACTGTCCACAAGAAAAACGTGGTTGGTGGAAAGATTATACAGAGGTGTGCAATCATAAATGTGAGGACTGATTAACAGTTGATTTGTGCTGTTTGGATTTTGCAAAAGATCATTTGGACATCTTCACTGAACAGATCTATCTCTGTGATTTTACTCTGTTAACAAACTTTGTTGTAAAAAAAAAAAAAAAAAAAAAAAAAAAACAAACATACCCTTGGATTTCCGAACCAAAGAATGTACACACCATCTTCTGCATCAAAGATGTGAAGAAGGACTTTTTTTTTTGACGTAGCAGAAGTGTAATAATCAAACCAAAGCAAAGTGTCTTGAGTTTAACTTTTCTAAGTGTGCCATGAGAGTACTGTACATATGTAGGCCTTAGCATGGGACTTAGATGATGATGATGACCTGTGGTGATATTTAATCTAATGCATTTTTTTATTTTTGCTTTGACTTAACCGAAAACCACTTGGACTAGAACCATGGAGTGCATGAAAGGGGCAGTAGAGGATAAGGACTGCCTATTCATACTGGATACTACCAAGAACTGTGATCAAACAAGAACTTTTTTAAGAGTCTGTAAAGAAGATAGAGGTGAAAACAAAGAGAATAAAGGTGAATTATTACAAAGAATGACAGCAACAAAGAAGAGGGAGATAAAACAAAGACTCAGAGAGGCTTAGAATTGCATGCAGCCAAACAAGTCTCTGATTCTTCCTTTCTGTCAAGTTTTTCAATAGTTTATTCAGCCTTGCCTTAGTTGTCTAACCTGTGAACCTGCATTGTGTTTTACCGTAAGGAAAAAACTAAAAACTCAACCTGAAATACCAAACAGGTGGATTACGATAATGTTTGATAATGAGAAACTCTAGTTGGTAAATTTTAAATATTTACAGCTAGCATGGTTGAAAAGTTATTGTGTTAACTTTTGTTTCTTTAGGGACAATGTCACAACTAGCACCTTCTACATTGAAATACATTCATAATAATGTTCAAACACTAACTGTAATTTTAATCTTCCTTGACAACAACTACGTCAAAACTGCTCTAATGAGGATTATTTCTACAGAAAACTTGACCTAAAAATAACAAATACATATGTTAGATTATGAATCTATAATTCACTTTCTTCAAATCTCTACCTTGTACAAACTTTTGTTCAGAGGATAGAGCATTTCTATAAAACAAAAAACTTTTCAATGCCTTAAATTTTTAGCTACCTTCTAGAAGCCGCTAAAAACATGCTTTCGAGCTAACGGGGTGTTCTTTTTTTATAAGAATTTGCTAAACCCTCCCAATGCATAGTTGTTGTTTTTTTATGAGGTATGATGGGCAGGTTTATTACAATAAAACAGCAACATTTTGACAAAAATTAAAATGGGATAAAATTGTTAAAGTTCATGAGCTAGGACTGTGATTTGTAACTAGTGAACTCAGGATGCTAAACCACATAGATTAAGCTAACCATGTACCTAGCTTTGTGTCTATCTAAAAGTTACAATCTGCATTAGACCTATAAATCTTTTGTTCAATCATAATTTAAGAAAAATAGGTTAATTAACTAATTACTGAGAAAAACCCCACGCATCAAATCTTTCAACCAATCTTTCAATCTGGGCCTAGCTAACCCCTGTCAGTATCTTCAGGAGAGCGAAACTGACGCACTGTGTGTTCTGCTATTCTTATCATTTGTGTTTGCTTGTTTGGATAAGCAGACACGATAAACAGAAAAGCTGCTTTCAGTGTTTTGACTGAAACTAATATCGCTCTAAAGATTGCTTTGCTTGCATTAGTGAAACTTGGTTAAAGATGTTGTTTTAATTTTGGACTTTAAAGTAAGCTCAAATCAAAAACCCTCCAAAGTTAGAATAAAGACTTGATTACAAACATAACACAACCTTGATCGTTTTTAAGTAAAAAATGATGTTTGAAGTAGGGTTTTTTTTTTTCCTATAACAGCAGTATTTGATCAGTTTGACAAAAGCCTCTTATTTCCCAAGTAATGTTTTCCTCTGTTGCTGAATTTATGTTCCTCCATCTTACTAGCTGCCTCAATGTGCCTCATTATCTGGTCATCACTCTGTTAGAATAGCTTCCATGGAAATAAAGGACCTAGAAAAGTTAAAAGGACGAATTTAACAACCAACTGCAAACATGTATATGTCTAATAACTTCATACTAAATTATGTGGTTATGAAAATTGCCCGTTTGAGGCGTTTTACACTACTAAAATCAGGTAAGCTAGGTGTTAGCCTTTTGCTATGAACCCTTTAGGAAAACCCTTAAATATAAGATTATACTCTGAAACGAGCTCAAACACGAAAACTGTTGAGGTGCGTCACCGACATTAGGTTTCACTTTGAGAACAAGTATTTTAAATCCGACTAAAATCAACCATTACGAGCAAGGCCTACGTTTTTTCGTGAAATGTAATAGCAGGAAGCGTAACAGTCGAAAATAAAACTGGGGGTAACAGTTCCTTTAAGCTAAAGCCACCGATCAGGACGTTTTCCCCAAAAGTGCCCATGTGGGACGTTAGTTATTGAAATTCTCATGTACTGTGGAAGTAATTTCTTTTCTTTTTACTACCACAATTTAAAAACGATTTTAAACAGGAGACTTTAAACAAAAGCTGGTGTTACAGTACACCGATGAAAGATCACATGATTAAATATGGACATAGACTGCCTTGTATGCGCAGATCAGAAAATAGCCACACTATAGTTTTGGAAAAACATCCCAGTTAAAGAAAGTCACAGACATTATTAGATGGGAGGAAGCAAGATATTTGCTGACACAAACCATGCACCCCCTAGCACAGACTCAACCCCCTACACACTTTCCTTTTGCTGGTATGTGGGAATGTATGCAAAATAAAAAGACACACATACCCATCACCTCACACTTCATGCCGGCCAGCATGTGCTTTGCAGACACACACATCATCTGGTGTCACACTCAGTGCAAAAAGCACAAACACTCAGATTTATACACACTCGGAAATTTATGTTGCAGCCTCCCCATGCCATCTGGTTGTTGTCAGAGTCCACTTACTGTATGGGTTTTCTGTTTAAACAGCTTATGTCACAATCAGAATTAAGATATGAGATTGAACAAATGAAACGCACCTTTCTTTGCCTGAACACTAAAGCCGTAATTTTTTCCCTGGAGTAGAGGACATTTCTACACACAGAAATATGTATGCCGTCAGGCGGAGCAATAATTCAGTTGTAATGGTTTAACTGTAAAAAAAACTTTAGAATGATTGCCTTGTTACCTTTTCTTTTTTTTGCAGGTTGTGATTTCTCTCACCCCATTAATGTTCTGTCTTGTACACCACGGTTGACTCTCAGTGTCTCCAAACGACATAAAAACCCTCACATTATTATCAAAACCTACGTGTCCACATTGTAACAATACATCCAACATCTTTTTTCAATTTCTGCATTGAATGTCTAAGGGCTTTGTTTCTACTGAACAGTTTTATACGTAGCTGTGGACATTTGTGGCACAGTGTTTCTGGAAAAATAAACAAATATCAAAAAAAAAAACTGCGTGTGATTAAATTCTTACATTGGGGTTCAAAGTAACAAAAAAAAAACCAAAAGAACAGCTTTCTTTGGTTAAACAAAGGTCTGCAGAAAAATGGGATTAAGACCAAAACAAATAATCTACAGGATTTAATTCAGTTTTTCATCATGTTTATATTATGTCACTTTATAAATATTACAACTAGTATAGAGTCATACACTGTTGTGGTTTGTGTCACTTAAATCCAACTTATCAATCATTCAGGCATAAAATGTTTGTTTTAAACAAACATTTTATGCAAACAATAATGACTCCACTGTTAAATGTGCAGTTTTTATATGTCATGTATCCTTTTGAATTTAAAATTAATCAAAGGGTTTGAACTTCTCTGCTTCTCCAGGGTATAATTATGACACAGAGGCCTATGTTTTAAAAACAGAAAAGGCAGGAAAGCTTTTTATGTAACTGAGCCAGGTGTACTTTGCTTTACCTAAGCTACAATAAATGACTCAGCAAAATCTGCCTATATGTACAGTCTAAGAAATTATTTAAGAGTTTAAAACAACTGGTGTGGCAAACACGGCCTAATGAGGTCTGGTGTGTTTTCCTGCCAATAAACACAGCAGGAAGCTTGGCAAAATGCCCAGAGCTCATAGTTAGATAACTGCAGCAGAGAGGGGCATCTTTGGGTCCCCAAGTCTCTATAACCACAATTTTTGATCCCACCATCACAGTTGCAGGCATGCAAATTTTGTTAATTCTTATGCAAGCTTTAAGTACTTTGGGTGCATTTATTGGGTAAATTCGTCCACGGTTTGGTAAAAGAGTAAAATGGCATGCAGCTTTCTTTTTTTTATTATTGTCATTACACAAGTACAGGGCATCGAAATTCACTCTCTGCATTTAACCCATCCTGGGGAGCAGTAGGCTGCCATTGTGCGGTGCCTGGGGTGTGGGGTTAAGGGTCTTGCTCAGGAACCCAGAGTGTCAGTCCATGGGAGCTGGGCTTGAACTCAGAACCTCTGGATTCCAAGAACAATGCCCTAACACTAGGCCACCCTCCCCTAATGCAGTTGAAACAGAGTGATTCGGGGGGGCAGAATTAATCCAGTATTGTGCTGATCCACAAGAAAGAAGAAAGACTGCCTCGATTAGATAAGACACAATGGAGAAACTTTGAATGTTGGTAGTGGTGGGGTATCTGTTGCTAGTTTCATGTTCAAAATTCCATATAACCCAGAGACAGATGTCCAAACTTCTTCATCTTTAGATTCAACCTCCTGCTGTGGCTTTCCTCTTGCTCTTCTCTTCTCAAATGCGCTGATCAAACGTCACATGCCGTCATACTCTGGTGGATAAACTGAGTACCAGTACATACTGTACTGTATACATCCTGCAAGGCAACCACTCCATGGTTCTAATAGAGTACCGAGATCATGCCAGGGTATGGCTTAGTTTTCCGTTTCAGGATCTTGTTGAACTGTAGGTTAAAAGATTTGAGCAACAAAAACTCCTGAGTTTAGCATGGAACAAAATACAAGCCCCTTCCCAATTGATGCCAATTAAGTACTGATACGACATGCACGGCTGGTAAAGGGCTGGTAGTGCTTAATTTCAAAGGCGGGACTAACTCGGTCAGCCTCAATCAGATAACTTTAGATGTGACGCAAACATTCTAAGCAATACGCTCACTTTTTGTAATTTTTGAGTCCATGAAACCAGTAAAGCTGAGAATAGCAAACACATTCTTATTAAAAAGAAAACTTGAGGTCTGTTATTGAGGTTCTAAAGTTAGCTCAGTCCCACTTAGGACACCAAAAAGGGTATCATCAGGGATCTGTTGGAGTCACCATAATAATATGCCAGCAGAAAGGCAATGAGTTTGACGCATCGTACAGTCGTGGCTCCCGAGCTGTTGTTGGTCAATGGCAGTTCAGTTTGAGTTGATCTATTCAATGAGGGACAATCCTTTGTTTTTTTTGTTGTTGTTTTTTTTGTCATTAATTCGTGATTGTAATTATTGCTACTTTATCTTGCTGCATTTGACCAACAGAATTTTATTTCCATTTTTAAAGGTTTCATTATGCCATTAAGGCATAGTAGATATTTGTAAGAGAAGCATGTCCATATTTTAGTCATTAATCTAGTCGTTTATCACTCATTAAGTCATTTTGGTCTCCCTCTAAATTTCTCTTCTGGAGATGTGTCACTGGATTATCAAATTTTGTGAGCTGGTGAATTCAGAATCAGAAATACTTGATTAATCCCAGAGGGAAATTACTTAATAAAAATAAAAGTTGAGGTCTCGCTGCATGTCTTCAGATAGCTGAGGCTGCAGGATAAAGAACACCAAAGAACTATAAACTATGTTGGCAGTGGCTCCCCTGGATTATAGTCAGACAGTTGGTTCTAAAATATTATGACAGTATGTAGAAGTCATGCCCCTTGCTGGTAGGTTAACACTTACTAAGTGTTTCATGTTTTCATCTGCAACAGTGGTGATCCTTCCCTTCCTGCCAAAGATCTCTTCTGAATGCAGGTTAGACACACGTTCTGTGTTTTTACTGCCTGTAAGGAGAGTGGTTATTCCACAGTAAATAACCTCAATGATTCAAGACATCTAGGCCAAATGTTATTTAAAATCATCAGACTGTCACGAGTGACAGACACCTGCTCCAGTTATTGTCTGTGTTAGATAAGATTCTTTATTTTAGACTCAAGGTCCAGATAAAAAACAATCAAAAACAAAAACTCACAGGTTAAGAGACACCATGTGACGACAGGAACCAGTTATGGCATAGACAGAAGGCACCACCCTAAGACATGGCTGTAATTCCCCTTAGAGGTCTAAAAAAAACAAAAAAAGTACAAAAATATCTAACATAGTGAGAAAAAGATTGGTAAAAAGGTTTTTTTCCCCCCTGTATGGTCGAGGTGAATGTCAACATTTTTGTTTTAGAGCCCATAACAAGGCTATAAACGTCATATTCACTGGTTTCTTTGAGCAAATGGCTCTTATTATCAGTAGATAAGGGTCCTAATGATGTTTTGTTTAGATAAACAGAAGAAGAGTGTCAAACCCCAGGAAAAAGGCAGGTTTCTTAAAAAAATAAACCTTAACATGAATCTAGTGTCAAAAAAGCTTCAGCTTATTCAAACACTCTTTCAGAGGTGTCAAGTAACAAAGTACAAATACTTTGTTACTGTACTTAAGTACACATTTTAGGTATCTGTACCTTACTCCATTACTTATTTTTCCTTCTACTTCTGACTTCTACTCATTACATTTTCACACAAGTATCTGTTCTTTCTATTCCTTACATTTTCAAAACAAACATTACTCGGTACTCTTGGCTTTGGTTTAATGTTTACAAATATTTATTTCACATCATGTGCGCCATTCAATGCAGATCATTGGCGTCATCCACATCTAGTGAAGACCAGTGTAATTGGATGAGTCATATAATGCAAACACTCATTAGTTAATCATCAGGAAATCTTTAGAAGCAGGCAGGTGTTCATCAAACTGCAAACCTGAATTGTTTATGCCATGCTACAATGTCAGATTCAGAAAAAGATGTTGAAATGCCTGAAAGGTCACAGGTGAGAGCGTATCGGGAGATGGAGACGGAGACCAACAAGACCTCCCTCATCCTTGGCCCTATCTCAAAGAATTTTTCAAAATTGTCAAAAAATTGAGCTTTCAATTCATATAGTGGCATCTGGCTGGGTTTTTTTTAAAGGCTACTTTATACTTTTATACTTTAAGTCGTTTTTGATGCACATACGTTTTCACTTTTGAGTAAAGAGGTCAAGTTGATACTTCAACTTTTACCAGAGTGTTTTTAAACTGCAGTATCTATACTTCTACTTAAGTAACAAATGTGTACCACATAATGCAGACTGCAACATCATACTTGAACGTTTCACACTGTGAGAGAATGAGCATGATATTAAAGCAGCTGTACATAACCAGACTGTGTGGCTCTTTATCATCAAACCCGGATGGTAAAGCTTAAAAAGAAAGAGGAAATGGAAACAGCTGTTAGAAGCACCAAGAAAAAGAGGTCACATTTCTAAAGTAGTACTGTCCATGTCCGTCACACTAAACCAGTGGTCCCCCCCACCACCACCAACCTTCTCAACAGTTGAACAAAGAAAAGTTAACTACGGTAATTTACATATTGCAATAAAATAAAAAAAATCTCATCAAAATCACATAACTACCCCTTTTAAAGACTCGTTATTCTAAGTTAGTATTCTGTGTCAATTTACTGTTTAAATTCCACAGTTTTTTTAATATACATCTCAAAAAAAGGCAATTTAATCAATTCATTTCATACATCCATTCTCTTCACTTTACTGCTTGGTCTACATTCTTAATTTTAAGATAATGGATTAAACGACACGGTGTGACAAAGTTTGACTCTAAACCTGCTTTAGATTTATCTCCAACTTTATTTCTGAGCTGTGTGTTTTGTTCCTTGGGGTCTTCCTCATGACGTTTAAAAAGAAGCTGTATTTATAATGAAATTAAATCACCTATAGGTGGACTACTTACCTATTAGTGCACCTCTGAAAACAAAATGACTGCACCAGTTTTTATTTAGCAGTGTTAGAGTCGAGCAGGCTTATTAATACACACCAAATTTTTCAGATTTGCACACATGAAAGATGTTATATCGTGTTTTTTGCAGTAAGCAATTTAATTTTAAGCAATAGAATGTAGACTAGTTTTGTTTTACTTGTTCTTCCATCAGTGAGTAACTGTTTCAAACATGATAGACTCAAGTTTATAAAATAGCATGTGCACACATTTCTGTTTTATCACAATAAGAGTAATTTTATGATGGATGAAATCCACTTTTCTTTTAGCCAGACCCATTAGCTGTTAACCAACTCTTTAAACCCACCCACCAATCTGAGGTGAGTGTTTATACAGAACACAGCTGAAAAACAATTTAAAAACTTTTTTTTTTGTTATGAAACATGCACCTCATATGGAGATAATGATAGGGTTTGTGTTACAGCGTTGGGGCATTCTGTTTAACTTGGAAACACATTCAATAAAAGGCAGAAATAATCATCAACAGCAAAGATGGAGTCACATTCTTTGGAAATATATCAGGGATAACCCGCTGGCTTCCAGACTTGGTGAAAGACATCAAGTAAGCAATCATCATAAAACCCTTTAAACTATATGTAAATCAGCTCCGGAAACCAGTTTCCAGCTGTGCTGTTCCCAGTTTCCATTTAAGATTCGTTCATTGTTCCATGTTTTAAAAGACTGCGGTTTGCTGAACACGACAACATATTTTCACAGGAAGCATGAAGGCTGTCAGTTAGACCAGTTCTCCAAATCCGCATTTACACTTTATTTGCTTTTACAATAACGTGTTTCATCTGTTTGCAGAGGTGGGAGATGTGAAGCCATAAAGTCTTCTCTATGTCATGTATTTGTTCTTGCCCAGAGCAATGAGTCCACTTTACCAGGAGAGTCCAAGATTGGGCTTACCTGGTTCAGTGGCTTGGCAGAACAAATGCACGACATAGACATGACTTGATGGCTCCACATGTGCGTGTTTGTCTGGTGTTGTGCATTGATTTGGATGCTCTTCTTCACTAAGAAATGTTTTGGCTCATTTTTAGCAAACTTTGTACAATACTTTCAAACTTTGTACTCAGCTACGACTCAAACTGTACAATCAAGCTGCAGGGTTTAAACGTTTACACCTCGCGATGTGTGGTCTTACACTGTGAGGCCCGATGCTCCGATACAAGGCCCGACGCTCTGATACGATCTACCTGCTCATACTGCACATCCAAAAAACACACGTTGAACTCAATGCCAAGAGATGGCGCTGGTCTGACCAGTCAATCTGAAAGAAGAAGAATAACTCCCTTGTTTGCTCATGCGCAGTGCTCGAGGTTCTGGTAAATCGGCTTGTAGATGCTCCTAACATTGCTTCAACAGCAGGATCTGCTCACGGACACCCTACAAGGGCAGACTGAAATTGAAACATGTTTAATTTTCTCCCGACCTGATTGCGAGGTGGTCGTGAGAAGCTAATCGCCCCTCGTTACCCACTGTGTACTACAGGACGCACAATGAGGCTGAAACTCTGTTCGATCCAAAAAATTCTGGCATGACTGGAAAATTGGCCCGAAAAGGGCAAAAAGTCGTACACTGTAAAAACTGGCTTAATGGGGCATGTTTTTTAATAAATGTGTTGCAATTGGTCAAGTTGTACGTACTTTATCAAGTTATCTAGTATTAGCGAGGGCACATGCCATCCAGAAATGTGGAGACAGAAATGCCGTCTTAATGCTCACATTCAAGGTCCCAGGAGCAGAAACAGCTGGTCAGTAATGTGAGGTAAATCTTCCCTACATCAAAACTTATTAAACAAATGTGTTTCCATCTCCTCTTAAGCTCATTTACTTATTTGAAATATTAAAAATCCACCTCAGCCAATAGATGTTTCCATCACGTTTTGTTTTTATATAATATAGCTTGTTGGAAACAACAAAATTCAACCTCCTCAAGTTCTGAAAAAAAGTGTTTACGACCCCTTTAGTTGGCTTTTTACTTATCCGATAAAGGCCTAAAGAGATTAACACACACTTGTCAAGTAAGTTCTGATGTAGGGCATGTTTACCTTGTGCCACTGGTGTCCTGACTGCACCATTAGAATCACACTTCGGTCTTTATGTCTCCAGATAGCACGTACCATTTCATAATACTAGCTAACATTACAAGAAGCTTACCTAATTGCAACACAATCAGTAAACCCTCAGCAAATAAATAATCAGTGTTCTGTGCTAGCTTACTAACCATACTTTCTGTTTGCTACACCCATGGGTAATGTAGAAACAAGTCTAATTTTTAAAAGTTTAATTGAAATTTCACATCAGATTTGGCTAAATGCAAAAAAAATGCATAGATGGGCTCTCTCTGGGTACTCCAACTTCATTGTCAGTTTAATTTCCAAATTGTCCTTCAGTGTGTGTGTGTGTGTGGGGGGGGGGGGTGTACCTGTCTAGTGCTCAGAGTGAGGACAATTTTTCCAATTTCAACTCAAATAGATGACCAGTTGTTGCAAAGTAAGAACACTTTGCTGGTCCTCATGTGCTATTATGCTAATGGCTAGGTTGAGGGCTTAGGTGTCAACGGGGTTAGAGTTACGGTGAGGTATGCATACTGTAGGCAATGGTTAGGGTTAGGGCATAGAAAGGGTTGAAAATGACTGAAAATCAATGGAAGTCATGGGAGTCAACACATGGTCCTCAATACATATAGCAGAACGAGTTTGTAGGTGTGTGTGTGCATGTGTGTGTGCATGGTTGTATCTCTCTGTGTGTCTCTGTGTTGCCCTGCGATGGACTGGCGACCTGTCCAGGGTGTTCCCCACATTTCGTCCACAGACCACACCGGAGATGGGCACCAGCCCCACCACGACCCTGACAGATTAGGCAGGAGAAGATAGATGGATGTATGATTGGATTCATTAGAATTCCGCTGCTTCCGTCAAGCTCTTTGATGTAATACTTCAAAAACTGCATTGAAAATAATGGGAAACGTCTAATTTTGAGGCAAGAATTTTGACCATGACAAGTGAGGACTGCGCTGCTTTCAGAGTAGTTCTGGTATTTTGGGTGACCTAATAGACTTATCATGCTTTTGTAGTCATTTGGGCAGGCTGACCACTATTTTATTCAGTTTCTATAGATTTATGAATACTAGGTGTGTTTTATTGGAATCCCAAACCTTCAGAGGTGGCTTTGGCACGGAATACTTTTAAATGGCATTGTACATACGTTTTTGGATCCTGTGAATAGCAAGTAATGCGCCAAAGCTTAGCCCAAGTTCTCGCAAAACACCTTAAAAAGTAAAACTACGATATATGTCCTTTGATTGCAAAAGTTGATGTTAATTTTGCATCGGTAAAGTTCAAAGCTAACCCTGCTTTAGATCTCTCTGCAGTGTAATTCCTGACATTGACAATAGCTCTCTTTTATCTTCTTTGTTCTTTAGCAGAGGCTGTGCCGCCAAAACTACAACCAATGATCTAGGCGCAAATAAACAGTTTAAGACTTCAAATTTAAAATAATAACATCTGCAGCCTAAAAAGTAACGGAGTGCTGGTGCAGCTCTTGAGGGACCCATTTAGGAAATATATCCTCAACATGTTTGAAGCATTAGAAAAAAGGCAGTGACATCATGCTGCAGGCATGGAGGTATTGCAACAAAAGGACTCATCAGGACCAGATTGCTGAAGCCGCTCTGCTAACTGAAATGGGTCGCCCGAGCAAATTATCCACTGAGCTTGACATAATGAAAGGTGATGTTTGTAGCGTTTGGCTGAATATCATGAGGCCGAAAATTCAATCCAGACCCCTGGACTTTGTCATCATTAGTTTGTGAAACAGTTGATTAGTCTCCTCAGTCCTCATACTCATAATGAAAAATGTACAAATGTAGTTTCTGTAACAGAAAAGTAATTGCAGATATTCCAAGAAACCTAAACTAATTAAGAGAACCGTCGTTTTTGTCAATATTCCTCACAAATTGGATGGTTGCATGTGCTGTAGCTCACTTAAAGCCATAGTGTAAAACTCACGTCATACTTTTTTTGTCATTTTTTGAATGATGAGCATATGTGAATATCAAGTCCTGCCACAGATTTTCTGTTAATTAGTTTTGAGCTTTGATTGAACCACTTGACTACATTAGTAGGCCCTATATGGATAAGCCCAAATTATTATGCCAGAGCTTTATACTAAATGATGTTGACCACAGAGGAGGTAAACCTCAGACTTTTGCAACCAGGTTTTCCAGCTGAATATTCCCAACAACTCTGATCAGTTTTTGTGTTCCTAGTGAAAGCTTCCACAGCAGGATGCAGCTACCATGACGTACCATGGTGGTGGTGCGTATTTTGGGTATTTCTGTTCTCATACGCATAAAGTCCTATTGGCTATAAAGCTCTAATTTGGACTTTTCTTATAGGAGAATGCCCTTCTATGTAACTTAAGGCAACTAAACATGGTCATTTTTCTTTATTAAGGGGTGCATGACTGTAATTAACCAATCAACGGATCATCTCATCTGAGCAATGGATATCTGTGACTATTCTAGAGTTACCACCAGTGTTTTAGCTGATCCTCTGATTAATGCCTTTCTTGCACATACTGTCAGTTAAGGTGGACCACCAAGTCTTAATAGTTCTGCAGCTGTGCTGGAGTTTCGCTATCTTCTGATAATGTATGGAGCAGTGCTTTGATGTTCAAAGCTTGGGATATTGTTCAATAAAGTAACTCTGGTTTAGATTTCTCCACAGCTTTGTCCCAGACCTTTCTGTTGTGTTCTTTATGACTTATTTCTGTCCAATACTCTTCTCCGATAAACCATCTGAGGCCTTCACTGAAAAGCTGAGTTTGTTATGAGGTTAAAATGTTCTCAGGTGGACTCATTCTTTGGGAGGCAATAGAAGAGAAAGTATAAATGTGCACAAGTTGTTTTAGGCTTTTATGTACAAATACAGATCTACCTTTTATGTTAAAAGTATGTATGAGCAACTGTGCTAGTCGTGAAAAAATAGAAGACACAAAGAAGTTGGTTGTGTTAAAGGTAAAGTGGAGGATTTTCCAAAGACCCACCCTCTGCACTTAAAACAAAATACACATACAAGACAAACTGGAAAAAATTATGGGTATTCATTTACCTTTGGTCCCTGTGGTCCCAAAAGTTGACCAAAGACCAATGCTATATTCTACATATCCTTTTGATGACTGCTAGGAAAATGATAACGATCCACTGGATGCAGCCTGACCCTCCCATAATATCTGAATGGATGCAGAAAATTAAACATGTCCAAATGATGGAAAATATGACTGCTATTCTACAGTTGAAACTGCCTTTGTTTATAAGGAGATGGACTCTTGTTACTCTATACCTTGGTAGAAAGTGAATAGATAATGGAAAGATAAATATTCCCATTTAATCTATAAATATTATGTGATCCACGATCAAGGTTCCTTTTTTTTTTTCTTTTTTTTTTCAGTCTAGCTGATTGTATTGTAGTCTGTCTTTTATTCTTGTTTTTTTTTGCTGTTGTTGTTGTTGTTGTCATTGTTGTTGCACTGTGTGTTTATGTTTGCCTGTACGTTATGTACTGGCAATTAAGTATGTTAGATTGAAAATGGGGACGAGCATGTAGGACAGCTTTATGTAAACATATCACCAGAATGGTTGACAATTAGGAGGACCACTGATTTTGATGATCCACCCGGAAAAAGAACATCCTCCACTATAGCTTCAATGTGCCAAAGAAAAAAAAAAAACATCTTTCTAACTCCATAAATACCTAAACAACGCACTAAGAGTGTTGTTAAAGCCTAGAACAACTTTAGCCATACTTTGTTCTTTAGATTTTATCTATATTAATTTTAAAATTGTCACTGCCTCCTGGAAAAGCAAAAGCGTTAGAGATTTTGATGGCAATCCCAGAATCCATGTTGATTAAATAAATCAATAATACAATTTCAAACTAAATATATCTATAGCCAAGAGCCAGAGCAATAAAATTGAATTGTTTCAAAGAACATATAGAAAGCATGCATGAATAAACACTTTCTCTGGAAAATCCCAGTTGTTTGGTATCTAACTCATTTTTATAACTGTCCTCTTCAGCTTTACCAAGTCTTAAAAAGGGTCTGTTTCATCTGTATGTATAAACTTTAAGGTTCATCCTTTCATTTACTAACAGCACACTGCCATGCTGTTCTACATTTACACCCATTTAATTTGCAGTTTTAGCCATGTTGTACTCTTTAAAAGAACATATGCCTCTACTTTATGACATGATGTGTCTCTTTTGGCTATAGGGCTGGAAAAATTACCGTGACGGGGCCAGAATCTTTTGAGGATTTTGACCTAACGTTTGCTGACCACCTACGAAATAATGTCTTTGTTTCTCATGCTTTAGGAAAAGCTGTTCTTTATCATAGCTTAATGCATTTAGAGACAACAGTCATGATATGTTTGCAACATAAAGCAGGGACAAACTAACATTTCTAAAGCCTGCTTCTATCCTTCAGAGGTTTATTTTGACAGTAAGATTTAGATTTTACAATGATTCTAAAAGAAATGTAATATCTCCTTTGACTGATAAATAGCTGCTCTGAAACATACTCATTTGGGACATTGCTGCATTAAAACAGTCAATATGCAGCTGGGAGTGTGAGCGATAGACTCTGAAATCCCATTCAAACCCATAGAGGCCATACCTGCAGCTTTCCCCCCCGTGTTTCCTCACAGCAAATATGTTTCCAATTTATTTGTAAGGCTGAAAGGTCAGTCCAAAGCTGAGACGCACCTGCTGTGTGTTTCTAGACGGCACGACCAATTTCACTGCCTAGGGATGTCCCGTAATTTGTGATAATTGTAGACTTATGTTTGTTATGGCTCTGGTTCTGCCTGAAGTTCATAAAGAATAAAAGTGCAGAAAAACTGGGTTATATTAAACTGGTAAATGCAAAGTTAGCTCTCAGTAGAAGTAGTCATAGTTTGATTAGCATCTCTGTGTTTCCACCCTGAGGAGACGTTAAGGTCACCTCTGCATAAATGCACTAAAATGAATAAGTTGCACCGGCTAACACTTTATGTTGTATCCTTATTATTAATTATATCCTTCATATTAGAAAAAAAGAAAAAAAAAACACTCCCTGTCAAACACTTTATAGGAGGCTGTTTAAAAGATCATTTTTTTTGCAAAAAAAAAAAAAAATCTATAGCATCATTTGCTCATGCTAAAGTACTCTTTGGTAAAGTTTTTCTCTTTTGCGTCATCAGTCATAATAGCAGTCATCCCTGTCATACATAATGTAACAGTGGATTGTATGTAAAGCCTCTTAAACAGTGTCTTCATTTTGTGCAACAAACAGGCCAACAAGAACTAAAGCTAATCTCAAAAACAGGCGACTGAGTCTGTGCAGTTTTTACATTCTAGAGATGAAAAACAAATGAGTCATAGATGAAAATGTATTAGCTAAATACAAATACAGGGGCAGAGCTAGAAGGGGGTCTAGGGGTGGCCATTGTCACTCCGTCCTGCGCATGCGCATCCAGATATACATCCAGGGCGCCCTTGATTTTATTTAGTTAAAAAGACCTAAATGATGTTTTTTTCCTCCTTGTACTAAAATTTTATCTTTTATAGGTTAAAAATGTATTTCCTGAGAAAATAAATGCCTTAAAATCTTTTTCTGTTTTATCACTCGTCTCTGCCCGATCTGCACCGGAAATGGGATCCTACCTAACTTTTTAGGCTTTGGATTTAAACATAAAGTACCATAATTACATTATTTATGAGCACCCGTATGTATATCTGTTCATGCATGAGCAGGACGGATCGTGCTTCCGGGACGGATCGGGTAGTGAAAGCCATGGCCACCATTTGCTAACCATTAGCAACCCTGTGATTTGTTGTTCCCATGTGGAAGTAGTTACGGTAAAGGTTCCTCTAAATCCAAGGATGGCAGCAGTGATAACCCCAATAGGTAAGATGACCCCCCACCTATCCTACGTCTCTTTGATCGACAGCTTGAGTGTGTTAATATGTGCGTATATTTTTTAGCAAGTTTTTCGGACAGTTGGCTGGAGAGAAAAAGAGGGTATGAGAGACATGCTAGGGACCACAGGTAAGATTCAAACCCAGGTCGGCCACATCAAGGACTATGCACAGGCCTACGCATGGGTCATCTGCACTAACCACTGCGCCACCAAAGCACACCCAGGAATTATGGAATTTTGAGCGCTTTTGTTTTCATCTTGGTACATTGTAGATTAACCCTGAACTGGTTCTGTGCCTATCAATTTTTCAGCCACCCCACGGTGCACATTGTTCGATGTCTGGCCACCCCTTTCAAAATTGTCTTGCTCTGCCGCTGCAAGCAACCTACAGTCACCATTAATTAAATGAACATATCTATTTCTAGCAGTGTTTTTTTTTTGCCTAAATTTGCCTAAATTTTAATTTAAAGAGGATTATAGAGGAGCTAATTAACAGTTGCTTTTTGTATCTATGCTTCTGTCTCCTTGAACCCCAGTCGGCCTCGGCAGATGGGCGCTCACACTGAGCCTGGTTCTGCTGGAGGTTTCTTCCTGTTAAAAGGGAGTTTTCCTCTCCACTGTCGCTAAAAGCATTCTTGGTGTGTGAGGGAATACCTTCGAGTTGATGAGTCAATGCAATCAGCTGGTTTTTTCTAGACAGGAAAACTTAACCAATCTGACTATGATCTGGTTGAAGTGAAGTGCCTTGAGATGACATGTTGTGAATTGGCGCTATAGAAATAAACTGAATTAAAATGAACTGAGTCTCTTTGGTTAACAGGTTATAGTGTGCATTAATTTAATTATTGTTCTAAGGTAGTATACACTTATTCACTTTTTGGTTTTAAAGATAAAGTAGTGCATCAGTAGTTAACTGGTGCAGAGATACATTTTAATTGGATTGAACTCTGTTTAGTTGAAGACTTTTAGCTTACCAGAGATAGGCCAAGGCTAAAGCGGACTTCCACCATCTTGAACAGCACCAGCCTCAAAAACATCATAGCACTTTATGTACATGCTATTTTATGAACCTTTATACTATTTACACAGAGCCAGGAAAGGGTGCGCCAACAATGATCTTCCTGTGTTAAAAACATGTATTGAGAGCTGCAGGCCTAACTCTGTTAAGCACTCGGGGCTACATTTGTATAGAAAGAGCGGTATACTTTTAAGTTTAAGTCATTTGTAAATTTGCATGTTGATGTGGATGTGATGGCAGTTCAGAGGTTGATGTTATGCAATTTTTTGGAATGATTAGAAGGTTTTGAATTTGGGGCCTTTTTTGGGGACTGGAGGAATCTGCTTTGGTCCCAACTACTCCTTGATTATCCAGTTGTTTCAGCCTCAGGGGAAATTAAATCTATATTTATGGAAAATAATGATAATAAGAGATTAAGTGATGCAGTTAAGAGATATTTTATGCCAGTATCTCACTTTAACAATTTAGAACCACACATTTAAACCTTTCAACAACAAAAAAACAGCTGTTGTTCACATTTGTTTCTTATTTAGATTATAAAATGGATGGTGCAGTTTGTGTGTGCATAGAGTGTTTGGGAGATAAATATTTGCAAGACAAAATCTAATAAAGTTTAGTGCATCGGGCTGCATCAGGGTTCATCTTAAGAATGCTACTGTGATGTTCAGAAATGTATGCAGCTTTTTTTATGCTCGACAGTCATCGGTTAGTTGTAGTTCATATGTTAAATGTCCAACACTTGAAACAAAACACGGCCGACACACTGATAATTTGTAGGGTTAAACCTATTTATCTTAAAATGGGCGTTCAAAATATGCTATCAAGTGAAGTAAACCTTTGTCATTGTTTAACTTTGTTTCTCCGGTTCCTATTTGGCACCTGATAAGGACATTTTTATTAGGTTTTACTGACCAATTTTTGGTCAAATGCTCTTAAAGGAATGTTGGTGTTTGGAGGCCAAATATTCCCTTGTCAGGTGTAATTTGCAGTGTGAGGTTGATCCAGTTGTTTCGGGAAGAGGTTCACCCGGCAGCTGAGCTATTTTGGAGCCTCGCTGCAAACACATGTCCAGCAGTTCTAACAAAGTCAATCCGCTTTTAGGCGTTTCTCTCTAGCTGAAATACCTGGCAACAGATTGCAAAACGAAAGCATCTGCTTGTGCCTGGCCTCCTGATGCCTTCACTAACAAAGATTTACAGAAAATGCTGTCATGCGGGTTTCAGCCAAGAGCAGATATGATCTTATGAATTATATAACCATGATTTCACCTTTTTTTTCTGGCCTTCAAAATCTATGATTAATCGTAGGAACAGCTGAGCCTGTGTGTGTTTATCAGTGAAACCACACATGCTGTGCAGGAAGTAAGGATTACTAGCATTGAGTGCTAACAAATTGGTTCTTTTTAGGGTTTTAGGTAGTACATAAGGTTTGGAAACTATGTTTTAAAGACTTTCTTTGCAGACTTTAATTATGTAATTCGATTTTTTTCAGATTCAGTTGTACTCCCAGAAGTATTTTACAATCCTAATTCATCCTGATGAAATTATCTATAGTTGAGTCCCCTGTACACTGTTCTGTTACTGCACTGCAATTTGTTTTTATCTAAATAAGTATTTTTTTTTTCTTGAATTGAGTAGTAATTGAGACACTTTGCCAATGGAACAAAACAATTGCATTGACTTAATTTGAGTGCATACTATCTAATTATTTTATTTTAATAGTAAAAATACTCATTCCATTGGCAAACTATCTTATTTACCTATTTAAATTGAGGGTAAATACACTTAATTTAAGAAATCTGTAGTTATTTCTAGATCATTTTCCAGTCAGGGTGCTCTAGCAGGAGCTCTCATGAGCTGCATTTCCATTACAAATGTCTACAAAGCTGTCAATATTCTGCTATTGCCAAAAGACCACATTCGCAACTGCTGTGCTTTTATTTATCTACAGCTATTATCTTACCTGAATAAGTCTGTTTGCAAGATAACTCATCATCCCTCTATTACCTCTGGTCATCTTCTTCGGCTCAATCTGAATACCTAAAATCTGTAAGGACACTGATGGCATGGCGAAAGTGTTTCTGCGGTCATCATAATAAGTGTTATCTGAATAATGGTGACATTTAAGAAGGAGCCAAGACAGGGAGGCTTTCCAGTGCTTGTTTATTTAGGATCAAGATTTAAGTAGTTTGGAGATGTTTATTTTTTTTTTATTTAGTTCTGACTTCTTATTTTCAATTCTATCTTTTTTTTTATTTGTTTGAATTATTTGTTCGGTAATTTACTTAAATTTAAATTTTTTTGAAATTTCTTTGTTTCAGTTTATTTTTTATTATATTTAGTTATGCTTTTAGCGTGCGTTCACACCAAACCCGATCTGAGCGTCAAAAACGTTTAAACTCTGGTTGGTTTTCTGCTGTGTTCTATTGTTGCAAGCTTAAGAGCTGCTTGCCTTTATCTACTTTAATTAATTGGGGAAAATATTTTTTTACACGTTTTTAAGCGAGAAAGCACACCTCAAAACATCATGTGTGTAGTCAGTTCTGTCTGCCATAGACTTTGCACGTAAATCAGATGCTTTGATGCTGTGTTGGGTGTGAACACATCTTTATGGTGGCTGATGAGTTGCAAAAACATGTGAGATGCAAACTCCAAAACACACCAACACAAAAAACAGAAAAATGCTGCAAACAAAAAGATACTGCAGTCACTAAACATAAAAGAAAAAAAATGTAATCAACATAACAAATGCAAACAGAAAAATACTGCAAACACAAACAAAATGCTGTGAGCAAAAAAGAAAATGCTGCAAGCAAGCTTGTCTAATCATTTACTGCGAGTTTTTACCTGTCAGCCAATATCAAGGGCAAGACAAAAAATAAAAAATAAAAAAATCATTGAAATAAAATCCCAAATAACCTGATTGCTGCACCATCCGCCTGATGATGTGATATTGTTAGGATCCACTATTCAACGCAGACAAGTAGTTAGATTTCATAAAATGTGAATTGAAAAACTGAACCGAAGTGAGCAGTGTCGGTGTCTGAGGCAGGAAACTCTACAGGAGGAGACAACGCAACAGGTTAGGGACCATGTGTTTTTGAAAGTGGATGATAAAAAATGTGCGAGTCACTAACCAGGTTATATTTCAGTCCGAGTCCAGAGGGTGAGGTTGGTTCCAGCCGGTTGGCTGCCAATGCGATGAAGCCGTTGTCACACAGAGAGTCCCAGATGCTGAAGTGCCGGATTTCGGAGACCAGGCAGTAGATCAGAACTTAGCATAGGAAGAAAGGCAAAATAATCCAGAGAGGGAAGCCAGAGTTGATGTCGAAGACATGCTCAGTTGTCAGAGCCAGTACTGTAGGTCAGAGATCCAGTGAGGTGCTGTTGGAGAATCTAGAAAGGAGTCGGGAAAGAGTTCCGGGTTCAGTACGCAGACAGGCAGAGATTCAGCCGGAGTCAGAAGACAGGTCAGGCAAACAGATCAGATGCGGACAGGCAGGCTCAGAGGTCAAGAGGAAGGATCAGACAGTCAGAACACAGGTATAATTCGCACTAAAGGCTAGAAAATAATTTGGCACTGATGACTTGTCTGAAGGCTGGTTAAATAGTCTGGTACAGTCGGATAAGATGGACGTAAAGAAAAACTGGGTGGAGCTAAGCAGGTGTGTGAAGCGAGTAATCAGACCAGACAACATTGCCAAGATTATGACAGTGGTACGGCAAAAAAGCGAAGACAGCAAGTGGAAACTTGACCTCATAAAGTAATAATAATTTAACTTCACTGATCTCACATTGGAGAAATTTACCTCTGCATTTAATGCATTCCCTTTGGGGAGCATTGGGCTTGCTACTGTGGGGCGCCCAGGGAGCAATCAGGGGTTAAGGGAGACCCAGAGTGGCAGTATGTGAGAGTGGGGCTTCAAACTCACAACCTCAGGATTCTAAGCTCTACACCCTAACCACTCCCCTTTAGATCAATTTTATGTAAACTTTTATTACAAATGCTATTAAAATGTTTTTTAATTATAGTTTTCAATATTTCTTTAGTTTTAGTTAATAATCATTACGTTGGTTGACCATAGTCTGACGTCTGACACAGGGAGCACAGGAATAGGCATAGGCCCAATCCACCTCAGCTAGTTAACAAAAATACATTATTTTGTGACATATACCATGTGAGTCATGCAAATGTCCTCAACTTCATATGTTATGGTTTACATAATGGAGAGTTCTGGCTATTTGCTACATTTGTGTACATTTTGATGATTGTAGTTCTTTTCCAAAAGGATGTGATCAATTGATAAGCGTAATTCATGTCCTTTTGGTAATGGCGTCTGTAAGGCTGAAGGCTGTTTCGATTCAGCACAGTGGTCAAGGGAGGATTTTATGTCCCCGATAGAGTTCTTACAGCTGACACTGCGAAAGGTGATGTAGGAGCTGTAAGAACAGCAGCTAGGACCTATAATCTGAGGTTCATGCAGTGAGCTTCTGTCTTTTTTTGCCAGTTACACCCAGTTGTTTATTACATAAATCATGTGCTGGGAACTAAATTGTTCCATTGCATGTTTGTGAAATACATCAATTTTGATAGAGCCAAAAAAGCTCCTCATATCAGCTCAAAACCTATTTTAATAATAAAAAAAAATTATATGGTGTCTGTTAACCGAATTTGTTTCCATAGTTACAATTTGAGAAATTTGAAGATCAATTTATCATATATAATAAAATTTTGCTGGTGTGTAAAATTTAAAAAATACTATGAAATAAACTTCCAACTTTCAGCTGTCTTTGATTGTTTCATAATCATGTATGTCCAGACAGACAGATAAGTAGTCTATACTGTATACTGTAAATACATCAGTCCATTTCAGGACATACTTCCTCTGTTGCTTCAAAAAAAAGAGTCCCAAACTACCAGTAACATAACACACTGATCTTATCTAGGACTCATTACACCTTACTCCTATTTGACAAGATGAACACATGATGTTGCAGCATTTAGACTTCCCTTTAACTAGAAAAATAGCATTTACAATCATATCGTCATTAGATCTTGTTGCAAACAGACTTAGTCTTGCTTTGTTAAATAGCATGCAATCTGAAACAGAATTTCAGCTACAAAATAATCTTAATCTGGGTTACCTCTGCAGAAAATGTTGTTGCTCCAAAAAGAGTATTTGGAATCCAATGGCATCAATAAAGTCTGCCTTTCTTCTGGTCAATAGAAGTAATAGTGCAATGTGTTTATAGCAACAGAAAACAGCTTAGTGCTAATGGGTATCTGTACTGGAGGGCCTAAAAAGCTGATATTAGAAACATGTAAATTGTTAATACTGTTGTGATGCCACTCATTTTTCCACATTTGCATAACATGTCTAGTGTGTTGCTGTGTGTTTTACCAACATCCATGTTGCCATGCATAATCACAAGTCCAGAAACTGCGCTTTGAGTTTTCGGATCAATATAAACAGTTATTCTTTTATTTTATTTTATTTCAAAACTGATAAGATACAATTAAAATGAGACACATAACCATGATGACTTGCATTTTTGTGGCGAGATTAAAGGACATCTGTGTAAACTGAAGATACAGAGAAACAACTGTTGTGCTGCCACGGGATAGCTAGCCCTATTGCTGTCGCTTGTATTCGGTAAATAAAATTCACTGCAACAAATTGCTTTCAGAAGTGCTCTATTTAGCAAACAGAGTATATCTGTGTGTTATTTCATCTCAGCGTGAGTTCAGCTGTTCTGCAAAGGCCTCAGAGGTCGTTTGAAACTAAGTAAACAAACTGCATCTTATAGACCGGGGAACAGAGCAGACAGACCAAGAAGAAAGTTGTGAAAAAGTTTAAGGAGAGGGTTAGTATTTAAGAGAGTGCCTCAAGCATCGGACGTCTTAAAGAGCTCCGATCAATCCACCATCTCAAGATGGTAGGTGTAAAGCACATTGTAAAATTGAATAAAGACATCAAGGTCACCCTGAAAAGGTAGGTCAGATAAAGTGAGAATTAATCACATACAAAATCAAGAGGTCAATGGTGACCATGGAGCTGCAAAGATCCTCAAAAAAAATTGGAGAATAAGTCAACAGGACAACTTATTTGCACAGTCAAAGCTAGTATTTATTAGAAACTTGCAAGACATAAGTCATTGTTTAAAGTAGTGTTGCATCAATACAGATACCAGTATTGGGCGGGGTCCCGATCCAGCACTAAAATGCTGGGCACTGATACCATTTTGAGAGCCAAAAGTTTAGTCAACTATTGTCATCCATTCCAGGTAGGCAATAAAAAGTTCTACTGGATTCACTTTGTTTTAGTCTTTTTCCTGCTTCACAAAGGTAGGCAGCAGCTTGACATAGCCATGATGGCAATTATTTTAAATCCAAGTAGTATGTGGTTCTTCCTATATACACACACACATCGATTTCAAACAGATGGTATCGGTATGGTATCTGTATCGCACAGCCAGGTATCAGTATCGGTATTGGGGCCAAAAAATTGGCATCAGTGCAACACTAGATTAAAGAAAGGCAAGACAAGTTTATTTGAAAAGCACAATTCAGTACATAGACATATTTTTTTTACATTAATTAAACTATAAAATTGAAAAAATATATAACAGTTGGCCCAAAAACTTAAACTAACTGACCCAAAAACTAGCTAACTATCAGTTTAACTTCTACGGTCAAAGACAGTTCTAAACAAATGGGTTTTTAACTTTGACTTAAAGAACTCAGACTTTCAGCACTTTTACAGTCTTCTGGGAGTTTGTTCCAGATAGGTGGAGCATAGGAACTAAATTCTGTTTCTCCATGTTTGGTTCTGGGTGGACAGAGTAGGCTGGAACTAGAAGAGAGGTCTGGGAGGTTGATACACTGACAGCAAATCTGTTATGTATTGAGGTGCTGATCGAGTGATTTCTAGACTAACAGAAGGATTTTAAAGTCTATTCTTTGAGCTACAGTGGAAGGACGTCAAAACCGTCCTGATGTATTCTACTTTCTTAATTATAGTGAGAACACTAACAGCAGATTTTTGGATCAGCTGCAGCTGTCTGAAGGACTTTTTAGGCAAAGCTGTGAAGACACTGTTGAAGTAATCAAATCTACTAAAGGTAAATGCATTAATAAGTTTTCTAAATAGACTTTTATAGATCCTGCTTGGACATTAGACCTTTAATCCTGGAGATGTTCTTCAGATGATAAAAGGTTGATTTAATAACTGTCTTCATGTGTCTCTGAAGGTTCAGGTCTGAGTCCATCATGACACCAAGATTTCAGCCATAATCAGTGGTTTCTAGCTCTAGTAACTGAAACTGTGAGCTAACTCAGGATCTCTTCTCTTTTGGTCCGGTAATTAATACCCTAGAAAGTCATAATAAAGCTTGTTTAAGTTAGTTGTGTTGGGATCTGGAGGTCTGCCACCTTTCTCCAGCAGAGAGCGCCCTGGGTCTCCTGAGCTGAAGCCACCTGCACACCTGAGGCTGATTCATCTCATCAGGAGACCAGCTACTTAAGCAGCGGCTTGACTTCCCTTCAGCGCCGGAGTGTTGACCAGTTTTGGTTAGCAGAACCTGAGCCTCAGCCTGAACCTAGAATCTCTGTCTGCTCTAGAGAGTAACTCTGATTCTAACCAGTCTTTGTCTTCTCTGCCTCATAGGAAAACCTGATCGAAGTCTGTAGCTCTGGAGGAGCTCATGTTTGGAAACCTGCCTGCCTGCTCTGAGAAGCCAAACCTGAAGATCCTCAGTCTGAATCTCCCTGCTTGTTCTCTGGAGAGAACTTGAAGAACAACTCAAGGTCTGAACCTCACTAGCCTGAAGCTAAGCTCTGCCGCTGCTAAGCTCTCTGCTGAACCCACAGTCTCTGGACCCAACCGGTTCCCTCTCTCCACCGATCCGTCTGAACCTCATCAGGTACAACTCAGAATAAATCTCTGTCAAGACATCATAACTACCTGGCTAACCAAACAATCCCTCTCTGCAGAGAACTCTGTGAACCCAGTCCCCGACCTGTACCAGAACCAGTGCAAATATTTACTCTGTGTGTGCTTATCAAAATAAACTGTTGAACTTTTACTCAAACTCCTGTGGTGTTCTGCATGTGGGTTTAGTCACAGAGACCCATCATGACAAGTTGAAGGTTTTATTAATGGTGGTGGCAGCAGGATGCTGTTGGATTCTTTACCAAAAACATGGAGGCTGGTCAGAGTTGATGGGGAGATAAAGGAAACTAGATGCATGGAAATCCTCAAAAGACATGAGACTGAGTAATAGGGTTTAACCATCTAGCAGGAAAATGACCTCCTAACCTATAGCCAGGACTATGAACTAAATACAGGTGCTGGTCATAAAATTAGAATATCATGAAAAAGTAGATTGATTTCAGTAATTCCATTTAAAAAGTGAAACTTGTATATTATATTCATACATTACATACAAACTCATATATTTCAGATGTTTATTTTGTTTAACTTTGATGATTACAAATGACAACAAATGAAAATCTCAAATTCATCATATCAGAAAATTAGAATATTACTGAAGACCAATAAAAACAAAGGATTTATAGAAATGTTGGCCAACTGAAAAGTATGAACATGAAAAGTATGAGCATGTACAGCACTCAGTATTTAGTTGGGCCTCCTTTGGCCTGTATTACTGCAGCAATGCGGCCTGGCATGGAGTCGATCAGTCTGTGGCACTGCTCAGGTGTTATGATAGCCCAGGTTGTTATAATAGTGGCTTTTAGCTCTTCTGAATTGTTGGGTCTGGTGTATTGCATCTTCTTCTTCACAATACCCCATAGATTTTCTATGGGGTTAAGGTCAGGAGAGTTTGCTGGCCAATTAAGAACAGGGATACCATGGTCCTTCAACCAGGTACTGGTAGCTTTGGCACTGTGTGCAGGTGCCAAGTCCTGTTGGAAAATGAAATCTGCATCTCCAAAAAGTTGGTCAGCTGCAGGAAGCATGAAGTGCTCTAAAACTTCCTGGTATGTGGCTGCGTTGACCCTGGACCTCAGAAAACACAATGGACCAACACCAGCAGATGACATGGCACCCCAAACCATCACTGACTGTGGAAACTTTACACTGGACTTCAAGCAACGTGGATGAAGTGCCTCTCTTCTTTTCCTCCAGACTCTGGGACCTTGATTTCCAAAGGAAATGCAAAATTTACTTTCATCAGAGAACATGACTTTGGACCACTCACCAGCAGTCCAGTCCTGTTTCTCTTTAGCCCAGGCAAGACGCTTCTGACGCTGTCTGTGGTTCAAGAGTGGCTTGACACAAGGAATGCGACAGCAGAAACCCATGTCTTTCATACGTCTGTGTGTGGTGGTTCTTGAAGCACTCACTCCAGCTGCAGTCCACTCTTTGTGAATCTCCCCCACATTTTTTAATGGGTTTTGTTTCACAATCCTCTCCAGGGTGCGGTTATCTCTCTTGCTTGTACACTTTTTTCGACCACATCTTTTCCTTCTTTTCCTGTGCTTGGACACTGAGCTCTGTGAACAGCCAGCCTCTTTAGCGATGACCTTTTGTGTCTTGCCCTCCTTGTGCAAGGTGTCGATGGTCGTCTTTTGGACAACTGTCAAGTCAGCAGTCTTCCCCATGATTGTGTAGCCTATAGAACTAGACTGAAAGACCATTTAAAGGCTTTTGCAGGTGGTTTGAGTTAATTAGCTGATTAGAGTGTGGCACCAGGGGCCATCAATTTTTAACCTTTTCACAATATTCTAATTTTCTGATATGATGAATTTGAGATTTTCATTTGTTGTCATTTGTAATCATCAAAATTAAACAAAATAAACATCTGAAATATATGAGTTTGTATGTAATGTATGAATATAATATACAAGTTTCACTTTTTAAATGGAATTACTGAAATCAATCTACTTTTTCATGATATTCTAATTTTATGACCAGCACCTGTATATAAAATATAAAAAATGTTCTTAAAGGCCCTCTCTATCAAACCACATTGAGTTCTTTGACATTTTTGTAGAAGATAAGGTAAAATATTCAGTATAGATGTATAAAGCTAGCAGAGACTTTACCAAGAAGCCTGCATATGTTACTGCAGCAGAGGAAGGTCCTACAAAGTACCAATGCACAGTGTTAATATAGAAGTATTTGAGAAAACAATTGGCTTCACAAATACATATATCAAAGGTAGCGGGCATAAAGTCCCGACCTCAACTATCTTCTCCTTGAGCCAACCCAAACATTCCAATAATGGGTCAACCCTTTTATTCCACTTTTCTCGCCTTTATTCTTGGACCTTGCTAGTTGTTCATAAATCTGCCATTTTAAGCATCTTATCTGCTTTCCTCTGACCCTGCTATGTTTAATAGGATAGTTAACTAAAGAGCTATCAGCTTATTTAACCGGCCCCTCATCCTCTGTCCACACACATGTAACGCCACCCTTCCTGACACACTCGTACACCAACAGTCATACAAATAGCCTTCAAGTCCCTTTATCTCACACCAATACAGCCTGTGTCCGTCTCTCACACATTAGCAATTCCATCACGGAGCAGCTTCTCCCTTTTTTTCTTCCCGATTATTGCCCATCATGCTTAATGTTTTCCTTGGAGGCAGCCAGGAAATGAGTTTTATAAAGCTGGAAATCATACAGGCACACACACAGAAAACCCATAACTTCCTGAAGAGACTACGTGGGGCCAGACAAGCGCTCAACCTGACACACACACACTTTTCTTCGAAGAACAATACTTCTGTTTCAACCCCGCTGCCTCGACTACCGGCCATTGGGAAAGGGAATTTCAGAACCAGTGGGAGTGGTGCTATCAGAATACCTTGCAGGGCACCTAAACAATGCGGTTATTCCCGCGGCAGAGCAACAAACATTACTAAACCTTTGATAAGGTCTTTAAAGCCCCTTTCCTTGGCACACAACGGGTTTGTCTCAGGAAGCCGAGGGGAACCGCCAGCTTGGAATGGGCTCAGGAAAAAAGCAAAGTGGCTCCATGTGATTGCTTTCTCACACTTAAGTTGGGTTTATATTGTAGATGGTCAGATTCATGAGAAAAAGCTGTAGGGGCCCACAGAGGTACACCACACAGCCGAGCCACTTGTTTTGGGAGCACATTGTAGAGGAAGGAAAGGGGGGACAACAAGAACACCCTCAGAGAATCAGCATCTCTGTGATAATAAAGCAGAAAAGGAAGGAAGGAAGTGAATTTAACAACTGGAGCAAAACCAATAAATCAGTTCATTTTGAACACCTCTAGATACGTTATTGGTCATTGGGAAGATGGAAGGGAGGGGTCATAAACAGGAGAACATCATTTTTAACTTTACTATTTTATTATATGTCATGCTAATATTTTACTTTCAAGATTAAAATATCTAAATGTATAGATTTAGTCAGTATTAAAAGAAAACTCCTGCTGCCTGAGTAAGTATTTTAGCAAAGTATTTATACACTGCATAAAATGGTTATCTAAATAAGTAATTTTTTCTTAAACTAAGTGCATTTGATCTTGAATTGAGGAGGTAAGTGAGACACTTTTCCAATGGAACAAGACAATTCACATTTAAAATAAGAAAAAGCAACCGCATTGTCTTATTCATTTCATTGGCAAATCATCCCATTTACCTACTAAAATGAAGGGTAAATACTCTTGATTTAAGACGTTTTTTTACTTATTTTTAGACCATTTTTGCAGTGTATGTATTTTATGCAATCAAATAGAAATACATCGTGAAAAGTTGTGCAATAATACCAGAAACTGAAATTAAAGCAAGCTTAGGTATGATTAAAAACGTCTTTTTGAGCAGTATATCAAGAAATTTTAACAGGATGAGATTAAAATGAATCAATTTATGTAGTGATTTAAGTGAAAAACTGTTGCTTTGACGTCATGAAGTTCTGTTGCTGAAAGATCATCATGGACTCCCCAGAATTTGCAGACCGTGCAAACTGCTTGTTGCATCAGGCAGTGGGCCTACAATTATTCCTGCACTACAATGTCTACCAGGAAATACACCAGGGTCCTGTATATGGTCTTTAGCTTGTCGTTCATCACCATCATCCAGGACGTCCTCCATCAGAGACTAATCCAGCTCATAGCTCATCACCAGCTTCCAGACAGGTGAGAACCAATCAACAATGGAGCACACTGCAAAAAAGGAAAATCTATACAAGTTTAATAAACTTGAATTCAGCATTTTATTTCGCTTAATTCTGTGACATTTCTGCTAAAATATTAATAAAAAAAACGTTTTGAAGTTTTTGTCAAGTGTATTTTCCCATACATTCACTACACCTAATGAAATTAATTCTAGCTACGAAAAACAGACTAGTTTTAAGCCTTTAAATGAACTGGTACATTTGCCTTGTTTTTAAGCCTGTTGTATGCTTGTTTTGAGCAATAATTGGTTAGAGGTTATTTAATTCTAAGCAATAATGACTAATAAATGAGAATACATTGCTTAAAATAAGAGAAAAAATCTTAATGAGTAAAAGGAAAAATAGAATTTTATACTTGATTTAAGTTTTTTTGGATGCTTACTACTTGGATATTATGTTCTTGTTTTAAGAAATCTTACCAAGTCTCATTTGCATGCTGCACTGGCAGATTATTTTGCTAAAAATAAGCAATAATTCACTTAATACACTATATTTTTTTCTCATTTTTTAGGAGGCATTTTTTGTTGTGCACCCCAGGGATGTGTTCCCTCTCCACTCTTCTTCCCTCTGGACATAATGGCAGCTTCTCGGTGGACCTGTTTATGAAACTCCAGAATTTTGCATGTGACACCACTTTCATTGGTTTGATGCAGGACAAGGACTAATCAGCACACTGTAAAGACAGGAGATAGACCAAACTGGTGATCTCAGAACTCCCCAGGGCAAATCCTCATAAAACTGTGGAGATGAGGGTCGACTTCAAGAGAAAAACAACCCATATACTAACCTTGGCAACATGATGTTGACTGTGGACCATATCCATTTCTTAGGGACCACCTTTTATGTCAACTTGAGGTGGTCCTTACACCTAACCTGACTCCGCCAGATGGATTTGCTTTTGAAGTAATTTTGGGTAGGGGCGAAAATACTGGTTAGCTGATTGGCCTATGTTGGTGATAGACGGGCCAAATAAACCAATCAGATCAACGAAGCATATGACGTACTAACAGAGCGACGACAAAGAGGAGCCAATTGATAGAAACCATTCGGGAGAAGAGCAAAAACATCTTTTCTTCTGAGAAAAGCCTCCAGAGCAGTGTTTTGCTCTTCTTTCAGTGAAGAAATACAGTGTAATTCCGATAAAACTTGCTCGATAGCCACGCTAACGCTAGTTTCAGCGGCTGAAGCCGCCATGTTCTTTAGACTGAACTGTCGTGCTTCTCGTTGCGTCACACCTCAACCCGCCTCAAAGCCAACGCTGATTGGACGTTCGTTTGGTGAACGGCTCCAAATTTTCTTCAACGGAGAGTCTCCGGACTGATCTGCGAGTGAAACCTTGAAAGCTCGCGAGATCAGGATGGTCTCACGAGGCTACCTTACACCTAGACTATACCAAAGGTTGGACTTCCTGTAGCAACTTTCTCTAGGGATGGCTGCTCATCTGCTACACAGCCATCTTTTTATGCACATCTATCTCTGTGTGGTTTGGTTCTTCTCCAAAAGAGGACAGGTTTGAACTGCAGAGAACAATCAGGTTCAGTGGAAAAATGATCTAGACATAAATTAAGTCGATTTACCCTTAATTTGAGTAGGTAAATGAAATAGTTTGCCAATGGAATTAGTATTTTTACTCTTAAAATAAGATAATTAGATAACATGCACTTGAAGTAAGACCATGGAATTGTATTTCTGTATTTTAAATGTTAATTGTCTTGTTTCATTGGCAAAATGTCTCACTTATCTCCTCTATTCAAGAACAAATGCACTTATTAAAAAAAAAAATGACTTATCTAGATTTTAATTTTTCCCAGTGATCTGAGGTTCATCAGGACTGATCTTCCCTCAATCCTTGATCTGTTCAACAGACAGACAGCCAGATAGTTAGATGCTTTGCTAGAACAGTTTAGGCCTTTTTACATCATTACAACAACCATTCGTTTTTTTATCAATTTACCAAAAATACAATGTGCTTCTATTATCCTGTTTGGATGGGAAACAAAAATGCAAGCTCCTTGTTTTTGCACAAAAATCAGGTTAAAAAAAAGTTATGTTCCTGATTTTGACTTTGTTCAACCAACAACATAACAATTCCTCCTCCAATTTTTTTCCCTCCAATGGATTTGAACCATCTATTGAAGACGTCACATAGTCTTATAACAAATGTTTCTATGAAAGTAACCAAGTCAGTAAGATGTTTTATCTCAGTTATACTGTATGTAGCAAGCTGCCCTTGTTAATCTGCCAACTTGTTAATCATGTAATTAACATGTTACATTCTGGCAGTAATTTCCTTAAACATGATAATCTAGCACAGAGGTCACGGATCCAGGATCTGGATCTGGAACCAACCTGATTTAAGACATTTATAAATTACCCCATGTTGTCCGACGACAGTGTCTAACTTACCTTGTGCCACTGAGCCCTACGGATTGTCTAGGACCAGGCTACACAGATCACAGATGACCCTGAATATTTAGGCCCCGTCCACACGAAGTCAAAACGAACACGAAACGCTAGTATTTTCCAGAACGTTTGTCGTAAAGACGGAGATGTAAAATAAATGTGATCGTCCACACGAATGCATGAAAACGCTGCAAAATGTATGCCAGGCCTGTAAGTGGCGCTGTGGTGCCAAAGCAAAAATAGGCGAAAACAGGCAACAGAATTTTGGGCATGCGCAGTAATATTTATACATGTTTGCCCTGCGGGTCCATTTTCGTGGTTCAGTCAAATTCAGGTGCTGAACCATGTCGTCGATATTGCTCTGTTCTTCCTGGAGATATGCCAGAAGAAGATTCTGTTGTAAGCCCGACAGCAGGGTGAGTAGCATTAGCAGCAACCATTCAACACAGTACGGCGCCATTGTTGTTGCGATACTGTGTCGCACATGCGTGTTTAGAGGCGACGCTATGACGCATGCGTGTAAGAAAAAAAATGCGGTCAGAGCTTAAAGATGGAAACGCGAAAACAGCGTTTCAAAATCTTCCCACTCTGAAGGCTTAATAAAAAAAAGATTGTTTACAGACCCCTGAAACGCCGGCTTCGTATGGATGAGAGGCTGGTTTGGTGAAAAATTTGTGCGTTTAGGCCAGGGTTTGACTTCGTGTGGACGGGGCCTTAGAGTATGTTTGGCCCAACCTGCTGCTGTGAAGCAGGATTCTCCACCATGAACAGAATCAAAAATAAATATGGATCCAGGCTCTAAAAGAGGTCCTTGATATGTGCTTTAGAATGGCTTTGTCTCCATTCAAACCCAGGTTTAAAGCCTTGCAGGGCAGCATAAAGCCCACTGCTCTCATTAAGCCAGAAAAAGAAAAACAAAAAACAGTCAGTTTGGGTGTTTTATAAAATATGTGAATCAGGAAATTGTCTATATACCAAACTGAACGATTGTTGTTCTCTATTAGATGATATGTTATTCTCTATTTGATGGAAAAATGTTCTATTTTTGTTTACATTTTTATTTAAAAATTCAACGTATAACATGGATGCATAAATACCTTGTTTAATTTCAGTGTTAAAGTCTGTTTAAAATAGAGAATTAAAAATGTCTCCGGACCTTTACTGGTTGTTGATTTTCTTTATTAGGACCCTGCTGATTTTTAATTGGTTACCCCTGATCTAAAGCAAATAAAAATGTCCCTTTAGCTTATATATCCCATTCCACAGTCCTGTCTCTACCTTGCTGGCACCATTGTCCAAGCTGAGCTCTATGTGTCTTACCCATCAACCCAGAGCCCATCCATCTGATCCAACAGGAGGCACGCTTTAAACTCCCATCAGCTCATAAAGCTTTAAAAAAATCCATCCTCAGATATTTCTTGGCCCGATCTTTTAACTTTTAACGTATGTGTCTTGAACAATTTTATGATTTATAATACCTCTTCGGTTCATGACATCTCAGTCTTTCCAGTCCCAACTGCACTCTTAACCTGCAGGAGAAAACTGCCATTTAGAAAAAAAGTCTTATACAGTTTCTTTTCTCTCAGCAGATTTTAAAGAGCAGTAAACCACAGATCAGAATGAAATTTATTAGATGTCTATTGTCCATGATGCTGCAGCTGCTAGATGAGGAATTTTACTCTTGTTCCGCAACACATGCTGCCAGCTGTCTGCATTTCTCCTGAAGACGACTCTAGATCCCTGTCCTTATGAATGCAGTATCCATTGCCAAATTTTGCCAAACTTATGGTAAGTTTAGGAAAATAGGCCTAGTAACAACACAGCTGCTACAGTTTAGATTGGCAGTTTCATTAGAAACCAATTTTTTTCATATATAAAAAAGATAAATAGATAAAAAATAAAAAAGAAGAAACCAAGCTTGATTGACATTCTTGTCAGTATCCTCAAATTTGAAGCTAGGAGAGCTCCAAATGATTTACAGGAGTTGGCTGGATGGATTATTGCTCAACAAATCACAGACAGAAATGAATGAATCTGCAACAAATAAAGTCTTTATACTGGAATTCACCCCTGAGATTCAATAACACTTCAAAGCTCCTAAACAGCACATGGATTTAGGGAGTCAAGGCGAAGAAAATGTCTCCTACTGCAAGTCAAAATTGAATGGAAAAGTACAAATAAAAATCTTAAACGTTAGTTAAGCAAAAGAGGAGAACTTCAAGTATAGAAGTTGTTAAAAAAAAGCTCTGTGTCACAAAGGTAGGCAGCAGCTTGACAAAGCTATGATGGCAATTATTTTACATCCAAGTAGTACGCAGTTCTTCATATATACACACACATCAATTTTAAACAGATGGTATCGGTATCGGCCAATACTGCACAGCTAGGTATCATATCGGGGCTAAAAAATGGCATCGGCGCAACACTAGTCTTTATTACTTATGTTTTCTCTTCAAGACACTACTGGTTTAAAAGTAAGAGCTTCCATTCTACACTAGAAAAAAATAGAACTCTAGATAAATCATTTTGTCCTTAAAAAAAGTGCATTTTTTTCTTGGATTGAGAGGTAAAAGAGACATTTTGCCAATGGAACAAGACAATTTACACCTAAAATAAGAAAACATGATTGCATTGTCTTATTTCAAGCGCATATCATCTAATTATCTTATTTTAAGAGTAAAAATACTAAGTCCATTGGCAATTTACCTACTTAAATTAAGGGCAAATGCACTTAATATATGAAATATTTACTCATTTTTAGATGCTGATGAAGGTTCTCAGTCATCCAGGTCATAATCATTCCGTCAAAAATGAGGTCAAAAATGAGTTCCGTAAAAGTTCAAAAAATATCCACTGGACTTGGTTTCCAAGATTTGAAGACGTTTCGCCACCTCTCCAGGAAGCTTTCTCAATTCAAAAGCTTCCTGGATTGGAAACGAAACAACTTCAAACTGGGAAACAAAGTCCAGCGGATTGTTTTTTAACTTTTGTGGAAAGACCACGACCTGGATGACTGAGAACCTTCACAAGCACAGTGCAGACATTTGAATTGAGAAAGCTTCCTGGAGAGGTAGCGAAACGTCTTCAAATCTTGGAAACCAGGTCCAGTGGATAGTTTTTGAACTTTTACGGAACTCATTTTTAGATAATTTTTCCAGTGTATAGGAGTGGTGGCCTAGTGGTTATGGCATAGGGCTTAGAATCCTGAGGTTGTGAGTTTGAAACCTACTCCCACAGACTGCCACTTTGGCTCTCTGAGCAAGACACTTTACCCCCGATTGCTTCCTGATTGCTGCATAGTGGCACTAATGGGTTAAATGCAGAGTCTTAATTTTCCCATTTTGAAATCAAGAAGTTTCAATTTATTATGTAAAAATTTTAAGGAGAGAAACATGACCCAAATCAGGACCAATCGGAAAATAACTACATTGATTTCAAGTTGCAGGTAGTACACTGCAAAAATGATCTAGAAATAAGTAAAAATGTCTTAAATTAAGTGTATTTACCCTTAATTTGAGTGGGTAAATACAATAAGTTGCCAATGAAATTAGTATCTTTACTCTTAAAATAAGATAATTAGATAATATGAACTTGAAATAAGACAATGCAATTGTTTTTCTTCTTTTAAATGTAAATCGTCTTGTTCCATTGGCAAAGTGTCGCACTTTCGTACTGAATTGGAGAAAAAAATGCACGTATTTTAAATAAAAATTGCTTAATTAGATTTCCATTTTTGCAGTGTATTTTACACATCAATTCAAAGGGAAGTAGATTAGATATACAAAAAAAAAAGAACTTAAAAACTTTAAATTCAACCAAATTTATCTTAGATTCCTTTATTTAAAATCAATAAATCATTTTGGATATACATGTAATCATTGAGTGAAGATGTTGTTTATTATAAACACATGTTATCACACATTTATATAAAATAAAAGCACAAAGAATCCGTTATTCCCTTTAGGGGTTGTGAAAAATCTAGGAAAGCTCTACAAGAGTGTACATCAATGTGGATACAAGAACATTTCTGTAAGAGATTAGATATGGTTCAATGACTTAGAGGTCTGGCATGTATTCCATGAGGGTACTGAAAGGAGGAAAAAAAGGATTATCCTGCAGTTTGGGAGTGAAAAGCAGCTCCACTTTGTTCAATTTGAATTTTACGATGAGCAGCTTAAAGGACTCGTTCCTGCTGTTCCTAGTCATAGAACTGGAAGGCAAAGGTTCAGGGTTTGATATGAAGATTGCACACAGTGTACTGTATCTGAAGACTCACTTTATAAATTATTATGTTGGGTTTGGGTCCTAAATAGGTACCATTTACTTTTCAAGATTGTAAAGAAATAAAACACATATGTTTTCTATAACTGTGACACAGACATAAATTTTCTTTTAATGAAATGTCTTTCAAAGGTCATTAATGTGGATTCTTTAACGTCTTGAGTTCATTCAGTCATTTGTTAAACCAATGGCTGTGGCTTATTCCTCTGGTGGTGACCCAGTCTTGCTTTATTAGTGCCTGAAGTTGATTACAATTTGTTAATTTTTTCCTTCTCTTTCACACACTATTTTTTTTAGATACCTGATATACAGTGGGGGAAATAAGTATTTGACCCCTTGTTGATTTTGCAGATTTGCAACGATCTACAATTTTAATCATATGTACATTCTAACAATGAGAGACAGAATCCCAAAGAAAATTCCAGAAATTCACATCATATGAATTTATAAATATTGATAACCGACCTTAAACACAGAGGGGATGGACTCAGGTTTCAGCTTTCAATACCTACAACACAGCGATAGAGTTGATTCCTTTTCGCTATCATCTCAACCCCCATCGCTATGCAGGGGACCGAGACATCTTCCCTGGTCAGCCAGGCCAACAATTGCCTTTAACGACCCCCTTTTCAGAGGCATAGACCAGTATAGGGTATTGCAAGCTAACAAAGAACTCAAACAACTCTCCATTCCTAAGGGGCGGACCTGGTTTTCTAGTTCAGTTTGAATGTTTTCTAAGCCAAAACAAGTTTTTGGGCAACTATATAAAGCTTCGAACTGAGCCTGATTCTGACTATTTGAATTGAAAAAGCTTCCTGGATTGGAAACTAAACATCTTCAAACTTGAAAACAAAGTCCAGTGGATTGTTTTTTAAGTTTTGTGGAAAGACTATGACCTGGATGACTGAGAATCTTCACCAGCACAGTGCAGAAATTAGTGAAGAATTCGGGGGAGTGGCGGCCTAGTTGTTAGGGCCTTGTACATGGGTCCCAGAGGTTCTGAGTTTGAGCCCCACTCCCACGGACTGCCACTCTGGGTCCCTGGGTAAGACCCTTAACCCCAAACTGTTCCCCGGGCCCCGCACAATGGCAGCCCACTGCTCCCAAGTTCATTTCGTTACTCTGTACTTCTGACAGTTTATTGACAATAAAAAGTTGTATTCTATTCTAATTACAGGATGGTTTATTTTGCGATTTGACCATTATAGTTTGTATTTTCTCCAAAACAGATTCATTAGATTTTTATTACAGATCTCACTTCCTGTCTGCCCATTAGATTTCTTGTCATATTGCCAAATAGATTGGTGATTCTGCACCTATCAATTAATTTGTGTCCTAGGCAGAAATCAGAAGAAGAAAAACATGTTTGTGTTTTTTTTTATTAATGCTGTACTTATTAAACAGAAAGACGAACCTACAACCAGTTTATGATCTATGAATTGTTATTTATCTTATATAAAATATGGTTTTATATTGAATGTTTTTGCTATGTCATTTGTCCCTTGGCCAGGTTTTATACTCTTAGTCCTTCCAAAGACTAAAATTTAATTTGATTAGCAGTATCTTTATTGGCAATGGCACAGAAATTCCTATTTCTAATAAAAATATAACATGTTTCTTTTTTCCATAAAAATATCACCTGTCCCTAAAGGGATCACTGTCATTTTCTACCACAAAAAGTAACTTAACTTTTTTTGTTTTACCTGTGTCCACTTGCTACGTGGTACATCATTTATCATTTGACTGGAGAGCTAATGGCCGGACAGCAATGTCAGCTTCATGGAAAACAACCAAAAAAATAAGGTAAAGTTTTGCAAAAATCAAAAGTATGTTTATTAGTCAGAATTTTCGAACACCTCATATTTCCTTTGGATGTACATATAATAATAAAAATACAATTTTAAATGGAGTGGTTTGGGTACATTTTATGCTGTACTCTTTTAGTTATTTTGAAAACAGATTAACTTTACTTGTTGGCAGTGATATGTTTTAAGTTGTATTATTTTCTCCATCGTGGCAGCAGTGGAAAGAAGGTTCCAGGTTCCATTCTCCGGCCCGGGGACTTTCTGCATGGAGTTTGCATGTTCTCCCTGTGCATGCGTGGGTTCTTTCTGGGTACTCCAGCTTCCTCCCACAGTCCAAAAACATGACTGTTAGGTTGATTGGCTTCTCTAAATTCTCCTTCGGTGTGAGTGAATGGTTGTATGTCCTGTTTGTCTCCGTGTTTTCCTGCGATGGATCGGCGACCTGTCCAGGGTGAACCCCACCTCTCGCCCATTGCATCCCTTGCGACCCCAGCAGGGATTAGTGTAATGGAAAATAGATGGATAGATTAGCTTAGAAACGATATGTTGTTATGCATAACTTCAACAATTAGAAAATCTGTCTCCTTTTTATGCAAAAGTTGTTTTTTTCGTCTAAAACCTAGGAAAAACACAAATGAAATGTCGACTCTTTAAAACAAAAAGACACCACATATTTCAGATATTGAACTAAAAATAAGTTCTCTTTTATCAAAAGCTCATATTTGCAGCTCTTGTCTTTTATCCGGCTGCACTTGCTTATAACTGATGCATAACACACCACTTTGCACTGTAGCTTCAAATCTACCCAATTAGTGTCTGGCAGCGCTTTAAACATGCAGCCATACGCCAGTCCTAAAGAAGATAGAAAAAGCTTCCTTCTTCTGACTGGCCTGGGGTTATTTGTTATTTTTGGCAGGTGGAATCTCAGTGTGATTATTCTGTTACATGAGCAGCGGCAGCAGACACTGAAGCGGTGGGAACCTCCACCTCATGAAGTCAGGTGAGCCACAGTCAGCAGAGATGAAACGGTGGGGAGCAGATAGGATTGCACAACCTCCACACAGCTCAGGCAGGGCCCTGCTCCTCGGCATTGGCTAAACCCTGCGCAACCCTCAGGACACACAGACACACAGGTATGTTAGAAAAGAAGGGATCTGAGGCTTCCAGGTGTAGGGTGACACCTTAAACTGGGCTTGTTACCACATCCAAATATTTGTGTCACTTTGTAATGCGCAGTGATACAATAGCAAGCCTGGGAACAGGGGGTGCTGGTGTAGGAGAGAGGCAATTTTAAAAAGAGTAACACAATTACAACACAGGAAAGAAACTGAAAATCTAAAAGCTCCACAAAGGTGGAAGGAAGAAAAAATACTGTGTGTGTTTGGGAGTGCGAGGGAGCATTCAAGGTGTGAGAAAGCAGGACCTACGGGCAGGTCTGTAACCCGAGCCCCATGTGAAGTCTCAGGAAGCGAGCAGGACGTAAGATCAAGCCTACGCCGAGTGAGTACAAGCTGAATACAATGTGCTCACATTCCTGAGATGCATGCACCTTCCTCACCAACAAGAACAACAACGAAAAAAAATCAAGATTTGCACAGAAAATGTAACCTGCTCGCACAAACGTGCAACAAATAGAAGGAATCCATATGCGAAACGCCCACATACATTACTTCATTCTTCCACTCCATCTTCAGCCCCTCAGACATTCGCTCTCACAGGGATTATGTGGCCAGACACATGCTCCAACGTGCTGCAGGAGACCATGAGTCACGGTGACCATAGAGGTCACCATGCCGACCCCAGTGTGAGCCTTGCACGGATCGACATGCACAACTCCCAGTCTTTACCATTAATAACAAAAAAAGATGATTTTTTTCAAAGGTTTGCTGTTCAAAATAAGATTAAAGCAGCTGCTCTCATTGGCTAATGGCCTCTTTTGTCTGTTTTTAATCAATGCTTTAGGGTTTATTTTTAATCCAGGCTTCCGTAGTTTAGCAGCAGACATTGTTTAAACCCTTTGGGACCAATACATGCACATGTTCCATAATAAAAAGCGTTGAGTAGCCAATCGTCTGCTGAGTTATTCATGAGGAACTTCTAACAAGCAGAGGTTATTAACCACTTAAGACATTTTCAGAAATGGCAGTGCTGTACCTCATAAGTGTGTTAAAGGAGTCTTTATGAGGTCTGTAAAGACATATATAAGAAGTGTTTGTTTTTTTTGTACTTAGGCTGTTATGGTGTTTATCTTTCATCAGATTGACAGCCTGTTGCAGCTGCTGCCTCCAGTGTCGATGTAACTGAGTGGGAGTCTGCACACAAAGAACAAGGTTGTTGTCTGCAGGTTTCAGCCCCGGTTCTGGTGAATCAAGTGGAAAAAAAATAAAACCTGATGTCCTTGTCCATCATCATGACTAAAAAAGCTAAATCCTGGTTTCGCACAGATAACATGAGCATCTCGCAGTGTCACAAAACTATTTAGATAAGCTCCTTCTTTTACCCACTTTGTTAAATAAACCATATTTAGTAGGTAAAAGTTTTTTCAGTGATGCTTATTTATTTGGGCCAAATATACCTTTTGAATTGTGCCAAAACATCTTCTCCCTCAAGGGTTTTGGATTTTATTTATTTCTTTGCTCCTAAAACCGACATATGCAGATTATAGCCCATAGAACACAGCCTGTATCGAGCAGTAAAACCCAGAGCTTCCTCTGGGTTATTTTACAGCCTCTAGCCAGCATCACTAACCTGTTTGTGTTGTTTCTTAATCATCTACCTAGAAGGGATACAAAAGTCTTATGTAGGCTATAGGCTAACATGAAACTAAAGGAAACTGTCCAACATAACAATAACTTTAAAAACGTGATTCTTTGAATGTTCACTGGTGATATCAATGACAATGAAGCTAACACAGAGAGTTAAGAGCAGATTATACTTCTGCAACTGCACACATACGATGTCACTTGGGTCTGGTCGTGAACCAGTTTTGCTGGTCTGCAACGTCGGTCTGGAATTTTTAGGGACGCACAGCAGTTTCCTACCAAAGCACAAGGGGGAGCCTATTCCAGAACTCGCGAGAACTTCGGTGGATGGTCACGAGAACTTGGGTGGCAACAGCGGGAGTGTTTATCTCCCAAAACAACAAAGGAGCATCTGCAAGATATCACGGTCAGAGATGGATCTAGAGTCGCTAGACATAGAAGAAGAACAGGTTCTGTTAATGGAGTTGGCAAAAAGACCGATTAACCTTTCGTCGTAGTTGCCTATTGTAGTTGCTCTTCGGTTTCTAAAAATGGCGCGCCCCAGCACTGTATCGAGAAGAACGACCACACAGACAGCCGGAAAGGCATATCAAGGACCAATCGCAGCTGCTTTTTGTCTGCCCACTTCCGCTTGAGGTCTTCGCTGGTTTACAACCGTCCAAAGCATAGACCGGATTTTTTTTAGGTCCGCGACGACGGTTGCAGAACCTCTGCGAGTAGGTGTGGTCACGCACAGAGACAGATTTGACGGTTGCAGAGGCTATGCGTCAGAAGCATAAATTGGCCTTTAGTTAACAGCTAACATTAAAAAGTTAAATAGCTTAGCGTTACGAACAGTGAATGTTACACTGAACAGGAACATGCAATACAAACAGTGACTCATGGTTTAGAATAAATGAGTTACTGAAATAAATTAGGTAGATTTGGTTGCTCACCTTGCTTTGAAACAACTTCCTTGACTGGTCCAAACAAAGCACAAAGTTGAAGATACCTCACGAATCTAATATGCAGCACTGTGCGTTTTGTGTTGATCGTGCAATGTGCCCATAGCAAGCGTGAAACGGTGCTAAAATTCCCTAGTGGCCGAGAGTGGTATCACAGGGACTTGATGGAGAAGGTGCCACAGACACTTTCATACTTTATAGTTAGATGTCATCCCAGACTGTGTCTCACAGAAATTACTTAACAGTATTTTGAAAATACAAAAATACACAACACTGAAGTATTCGGATGCAAAATACGAAGGCATTTTCATCATCTCAATAAAATACAAATTACAAAATAGTATTTGAAATACGTAAAAAATTAGAAATACTGCCCATCCCTGCTCACCGCTACCCTGACAAGGACTAAGCGGGAGAAAATGGATGGATGGATAGGTATTGATAACAGGTAGGCTTTGCCCTTATAGTATGTCACCCAAAAGAAGTCAGGATTGTGCGCAACCACATAGCTCCTAGCAGCGGCAAGAATCGTCAGCGGTTCCCTATGCTAAGCGAATTGGCGCTAAGAAGCATACCCTTTAGCCGTGGTGAAAGTGTGTTTGCGGTCTCCTAAATAAATACTATCTGAATAGGGCTGTCAGTAAGGAAGGAGAGAGAACCAGGAAGTAGTGATTGGTCCAGCAACATTGATGCGTCGGTACACGCTTTGAGCCCATAGAGCAAAACACACCGATACAGGAATTGTTTCTTACTGACTGACACACTAAATTGTGTTTAAAACCTTATCTGTCAACATGATGCATCTGCAAAAGAAAAAAAAGTCTCATCTTTTGCGATTTATCATTAATATCATCAAGAATTTTGGAGCAGACTAAAATAGGAACATTTCAGGCATTGCATTTTTATTTTTATTTTCTCGTTGTGTCATACTTTTCCTCTCAGTTATCACTCAACTTATCTGAATTATAATTAATTTCAAATTGATTCTTAGTTTTTTTATTTTTTTACTGCACTTACTGTTTTAAAAGTATTTTTTTAAATCCTTGTCCACAAGCATCCTTATTCACATTTTCACCTAAATTTTCACATGATATATTTTTACATTATTTATTGAATGCATCTAAAAATATATAAAATATTTTCAATTTGAACATACATATGAAATAATCCAATATAAGCTACAATTACTTAAATGATATCATTGTACTAGGTCATCAAATTATTTCAGTTTAGCCTGTCAAATTAGATGCCTGTAGTGTCTTTAAATGTCCAGCAGGTGTCAGTATTCTGTGAGACAGTACCAAAGCAGTTTCAATACATTTTGGCAATGTGTGGAAACACTTTAAGATGCCCCATTAATCCATAACTACCAGGAAGCAGTTTTCTTTTTAGCGCCAATGCAGTTAAAGGTGTAGTGGAAGATGTTCTTTTTCCAGGTGGATCATTAAAATAAGTGGTCCTCTTAATTGTCAATCATTTTGCTGATGTTTACAAAAGGCCGTCCTACGTGTTCGTCTCCATTTTCACTTACCTGGGGTGAGTGTGACAGTGGAAAAAATGCAACTCTTCTTTTGGAAAGTAAGCTTGTATGAGGTGAGAACCGCAAATTTTAAACAGAGCGTGCACGAGGAGAAATGGGCTCATGCGTGCTCTCGCATGCGTTTAATAGGCGTTCCCTCTCAGAAGCGGGTACAGAATTGTGCACGTGCATTTCCTTTTTAAAGTGGAGAAGATGGGTCTGTTTAAAAATATGCAAAAATGCTCCATACTACATCATACTTTTAACATCTGGACCTTTTGACTATAGGTTTGCAAGATGTATGCCCTCTTATTCATGTTTTGCGTTTATATAAAGGAGGGGTTTAACCATTTGCTAAAGGTGTTCGACTTTTCTTTCTGTAGTTCTTTTCCAGAAGGCTGTAGTCCAAATTTGACCGCCGTCATTAGTGTGTTTGTGTGCTGTGTAATGACTTCCATAAGGCTGATGGCTGTCTTGATTCAGCACAGCAATCCTGAGCTCCTTTCCTACCCTGGATAGTGTTCTAACTTTGGACCTCTTGAAATTTTAAGGAATAGGATCTAGGAACAGAAGGTGGGTGCATTATTTGACATACTCGGATTGAGCCTGTGCTTTATCTTTCTCACGTTTAAAGGTGGTTAGCAACAACTTTTCGGTGCAAGATCGCCACCAACTGGTCAGGAATGTTACAGCTGCATCCAGGGTTGCACATTTTTTGGGGGAAATTTGCACTGGAAAAAACGATGTAAAAATAAGTAAGAATTTCACAAATTAAGGCATTTACCCTTAATTTGAGTACGGTAGGTAAATGAGATAATTTGCCAATGGAATGAGTATTTTTACTCTTAAAATAAGTTATTTAGATAAAATGCACTTTAAATAAGACAATGCAATTGCTTTTTCCTATTTTAAATGTAAATTGTCTTGTTCCATTGACAAAATCTGTCTTTTACCTTCTCAATTCAAGAACAAGTGCACTTATTTTAAGAAATAATAACTTATCTAGATTTAGATTCTTTCCAGTGTGTGATTCTCTCACACAGTAAGTTGGGAACAAGGAACAACTAAAAATCTTAAATGTCTTTACTACATAACAGTTGCAAATTGACAGTTATCTTACCCTGTAAAAAATGCATTCATCGTCTTGTTTTTCTTGTGTTGCAAAAACCTGGTTTTATAATATATTTCACATTTCTGGAAAGGGACCACCTGGGTGTCCCCTTAAAAATCCCTCCAAGCATCAGCGAACAGAGAGCAAATGTGGATTAAAGCTAAAGAACAGGGTTTGTCACATTTAAAAGCCTCTTAAAGCAACATGTTTCCTCAGTTTGCAGAGCGGCGCAGCTGCTGCAGAAGATCTGGAGGTAAATGTTTCAAGATGCCACATCAGTCTGGCCTACATCAGAGCTCAACCCTTAGAGGAAGAGAAACAAAACAAACATGATCTGAAAGAAATGTTGAAAAGTTTTTTTTTTGTGCTTATGATTAAAAGTGGTTACAGCAAAAGCGGCCGAAGGACAACAAAGAAAGATCAAATCAGGATGGGCAGTAATGCAGAAGTCAGAGAAGCCACCATGTTTGAAGTTGGAGGAGAAACTGTGGCGACTAAACCTGCTTTAAAAATGTAATATTGTGAGATTTCTTTACATTACTACCCAAACACAGATTCAGTCCAAGTCAAACAGAAGTTGGAATTGGTGCGATGGGTATCATAGTAACGGGACTCCAACATCGACAGTTTTTTTCTCTGTTGGGATATAATCAAATAAGAGCTGTATAAGAAGTCTAGTATTTAGATTTAACTTCATGAATGCACACTGCTTTGCAGTTAAATTGTCTCTATTAAAAAAAATCAGTGGCAAAACAAATTTTAGCATCGAACCAAACATTGAGAATGAGTTAAAACAGGAATTAATCTTTTTTTTCCTGACACCAAAGTAAAAATATAAATGGGATAAACAATAATTTATAAAAGTTTGTTGGGGGGGCAGAAAAAATGTATTTTCTAACTTTAAGATTAGATTTTCTGGGGTTGAATGGGATTAATCAGAATTCATTTAGAGCTAGTATCCTCCTTTGAAGCGCTGCTTTGTGTTGTGTATCTGTTAGATCTGATGGAGGTTAATAAATGTAATTTGGTTGATTATTTTTACAATGAAAGCTGAATGTTTAATCAATGCTATCAATATTCAATCTCTGGTTTTTGGATCAGGTTAGCTTTAAATGGATCTGCATAAATAGAATAAAACAATCTGCTGCAGAATAGGCTTTTGACACTTTAAACAAACTCTTTGTTTTTAAGGTGTGTTAGTTTCCCAGAAACTTGTCGGTTCTGTGCCTAACAGACTTTATGCCTCTGAAAGGACAAAGACTTTCTGAAATCAATACTATCGGCCCTCGACTGAATGTTTTTGCTGGCGGTACACACCAGCTCTGGGCCCCAATGGAAGAAAAACAGAAATTAACTCAGAGGATAAATCATAAAAATAAAAAAAATGAGGATGAGGGGAAACCTTTAAAGGTCCCAGTTTACCTTTTATTAAGATCATAAAAACCTACCTTCTAGAAGTATAAAGGGTTAAAATATAAAAACTATATTACTCTGCTCATGAAAGCCATGTAAGGAGACAGGATGAGGATATAACCTCTGAAACACTTTGAAATGGTCGCTATGCCTCGTCTCACTGCTATTGTTTAACTGGGGAAAATTCCCATCAACTCCAGCTTTTCAACATCAAGTCACATTAAAACCTCACAAAATGTGGCATGATTTTGGATTTTGCCACCGAGTCTTTTACGGTTAATCTCCTTCAGTTATACACACCTATTTTTTGTTGCTTCTTTTTAATAAACAGAGAATCTGGTTTTATTGTGTCATTTTGATCATGTAAATGGGGGTAAAAGCAATATCTATTTCAGATATTGAGCTAAAACAAACAAAAAAAAAAAAATAAATAACTGTAAAAAAAGAAAATCAGCGGCACATTTCAGGAATCGGTTACACTGATGTCAAAATAATCACTATCTGCATCTGATCCGAACTATTTTCTTTCATGGTTTTATGCCAGAAAAATCACATTAAAGGTATAGAGGATTATCTTTTATTTCAGCTTAGATCATCTAAATAAGTGGTCCTCCTAACTGTCAATCATTCTGGTGAGATTTTTACGTAAGGCCGTCCTACATGCTCGTCCTGTCAGCTATCTTTTTTATGCGCACTTTCAGGTGTATATCTGTGGTGAGCCACGGTTTCAGTCATTGAAGCTCACCTTTCTCTGTTCTCATACGGCCGAGGGTCTGATGAGAAAAGGTGTCAGCGAAGTGTATGAGAAGAAAAGAAAGGCCTCAGAAGAGGCAGATATATCCCAGAATGCTTCACGCGGAGGGCTCTCCCCGCAAAGCATTATGGGATTTACTATCACAGTGGTCTGCTGTCGCCATGGGCTGTCGCTACCTGACAGTGGCGACTAATAAAGATGGTGCAGGCACCGCGCAGTGGACACACGGGGAAGTGATCATCTGTACAAACGGTCAGTTAACAGAGTTCACTATAAAGTGCACCATATAGTGCCCGCTCTATATAGTGATTGAGATATTTAGAGGTTAGGGTGGATGTTCGAGCACAGTAAGCTTGTATGAGCTATGAGAACAGCAACAGCAAGAGCGTGCACGAGGAGAAATGGGCTCGTGCACGCTCTCACACATGCATTTTTTTTTTCTAAGTGGAGAAGGCGGGTTATAAATGTGAGAAAATCCTACACAATACCTCTAAAGTCGAATAAAATACATAAAGGAGGGTCTGTATGGATATTTATATTGCTATTATCCCCAATAATCAATATTTACCCTGGTTATAAATGTTTCCTCATGTAGCACAGCTTTAGTTTTAGATGTGATTTCTATGAAGAAGGAGATTCAAATGGCTGGGAGATTTAAAAAAGTGGTGATTTAAAGGAAAAAACATGAAGTAAAAGACACGAACAACCCATTTCGATTAGTGTAATAATTTAGTTGGATTAACAGTTTGACATTAAATTAAATCAATGTTTCATGGTTCTGTAAGCCCTTCCACTGCCGCCCAGAGATACTCCGCTGCTCCCATAAGGCATGTTAGGTTTGGGATCTTTGGATCGGAGCGGATCTGGTGGGTCAAAACCACATAGTTCCCAGACAGTCATCAATGTCTTTGTTGGAGTGTAGGTATGCGATCCTCTGTTTCACCCTGCATCAAACCCCCGCAGGGAAGCTGGGGGAGGAAGAGGAAGGGGTCGGTGCACCCAGTGTTCCCGGAGAACGGCGTTCTGTCTGGACTTGCAGAGTCAACCGGAGGGCATTCAGAAAACCTCCCAAAAATCTTTACTTCCTTTCATTGCACCTTTTTCTCGTCTCTGTGTCGGTCACAAAGGATCTTCCCCTCATTTCAGTTGCAGGTGAAACAGAGAAGTAGGAGAGTAAAATGGTGGAGTGAGATTTAAATCGGAGATTCCAAACTTTCCCTTGGAAAAGGAGAAACAAACGAGGAAGGAGCATGTGTCTCACACACCCACGACCCTCTGGATGAGTCACAGTTACAGAGAGTGTTTGCTTTTTTTGGCCCGCTCTCTTCTCGAGGCCCAAGAAGGCCTCAAAAGTCACAGGAATATTAACTCCACTGACCACAACTGGTTTGTGCAAATGAACGCTTGTAGGACAGGTGGAGAGGTAAAGGTGCATTCTGAGAGTCCATGCTGGTGTTTACCTCCTCTGTCCCGCTCTGAGGAAGCTAAGATGAGGTGGTGGGGGGGATTTAGTTGAAGAGGATGGAGTCGGGGTCTCTGTTGGCTATCTGCGCCATGTGCTTCAGGATGTCCTTTTTAGTGATGATTCCCAGAAGCCTCCTGAGAACAAGAAAAAGACGGTGATTTTTAAATGGCTCCTTTACAGAAAGGCTGAAACCTGAACATGTTTTACAGAACATGGGTTCATTGTACAGGGTTTATCCAGGAATGAGTAACTCTAATTTAATGCTTTTTAATGCTCTTTTAATGCCCTTAGAAATGATTTTAATGCCGTTAACAAGTACTCTCATATATATATATTAGGGCTGGGTAAAAAAATTGATTTAATCGATTTGAATCGATTTCCCTTTCAATAGCCCGATATCGATTCATAAAAACCATAAATCGATCCATTATAATACGTCTTTTCATACATTCATGACTTCTCGCGTCCCGCAAGATCTCCTCACTGCGCGAGAGGAGCGCACCAAAACAATATGGCGGAAGCTCTGAAATCACCGGCAAGAAGTTTGAAGGCAGATGTCTGGAAATATTTTGGATTTAAAAAAACAAAATGACAGCAGTGAACTGGATAAGAGCAAAACGGTTTGCAAGATTTGCTACGCAGAAGTCAGGTAATGTGGAAACACAACTGATCTTCGAAACCATTTAACGAGACACCACTCAGCACAAACACAATCTGATTCAGCCCCGAGGCAGATGCAGCGCGAGAAGGCATTTGATATCAAGTTACCAGCAAACTCCCCGCGTGCCCAGAAAATAACTAAGGCTATTGTTACATACATCTGCAAAGACTTACAACCATACTGCGCGGTTGAAAATGAAGATTTCCGTCGCCTTATGAAGACACTGGAGCCACGCTACGTTATACCCTCACGCAAACAGTTTAGTGAGGTAATAATCCCAAACATGTACGCACTATTCAGTGTGTTTGTTGTCATAATTTAAATGTTTTTAAAGCTTAAAGTTGTAGGGAAATGACCGTGTCAACCTTTGCATTTCCGAATTCTCCCGAGTGGTGCCCGACTTTACACGAGTGAATAAAGTGAATCTGATTGGTGGTTTATCAAGAGGGCGGGATTGTTGTGGCGGAAGGTTCACAAACAGTTTGATTGTCGCCGGTTTGTCAGAAGCATCTTGCTAACCAGTTAGCAACTTAGTGCTAGTAGGTTCCCAATGGGAAATTCCATTGGGACCAAGTAGCACTAAATTGGTGATTTAGAAACGACACTGTCAAGGAACGCTATGGACAGCGGAAACATGCAAGAGGAGAGTTTTCTGTCGGAGGTCGTGGATGAGTCTCCTCCATGATAAATTTTTTATTTAGAGGAGGAAAGCGGGGAGGAAGTTGTTGTGTTTAATTTAGGTGTGAAGGCTGAGGTATAACTAACTGGCCTGCATAAGATAACGGAAACCCCCCCCCCCCACAGATTTTAAGACAGGATTTGTTTTTAAAATAGATATTTTCTTAATTTTTGGACAATTTTAACAATATTATGTTAAAGAGTACATTTATATACATTTTTAAGCCAGAATCAATCATAATGATCCAGGTTTTATCCCATACCATGAAATAATCCTGATCAAATAACTGAAGTTTAAGGTTAATAATTGAATCAGTGTGAAAAAAAAATTTTGACTTGAAAATGTTTGGCTGCAAAGAAAATATCAGGTCTGAAGTTCATATATTAAACATAAATCAAGCTTTCATCTTCTTAGATTAAACTACAGTTAATTCAAGAACCTTCTTTCTTCTTGCTTGAGCCTCTTTATAACATTTTTAAGCTTCTCTAACTTTCCTCCTCCCAAGTCAGAAAAACTGAATTCCTGCACGCCAACACATGGATCTGCTCTATAGACCTCCTTCTTGTGTTTCAGGGAGGAGAATCCTACAGGAGTTATCATGTCTGTCGACGGCCCGTCAGCGGACAGGAAGAACCGACGCTCTCAGCCACTGACTGAACCCTAAACTGTTCATTCATGAAGAATCATCCCCGGAGAGAAACGCACGAGGTTTAAAGTCAGGACTTACTGCAGGATTCACTTTTGATCTAACACACTTAAACTAAACCCTTTAAAGAGGCATGGATCTTAAAACTACAAAGGTTAGCATCTATTAAATTTCCTTCCTGAAGTTTGCTACTTCCTTAATCTCCTCCGCAAAACATGCAACCAAAACAAAAAAGATTACATCTCTGCATTTTCTTAGTGTGCTCACATTGAAAACTACTTATAAAAGAAGGAACACTTACTGTTTATCCCCTTAAACCAGGAAACAGAAAAAGAAACATCTGTTTCACACCAAAACTTGACATGAAAACAGTTTAAAGGCTTTGAAGCTAAAAATCTCCCTGCTGCAGCCCACGCTGTCGGCGTCCCTCCTAAAAACCAACACAATGTCCCCGGGACAGAAAGACACGAAGGGGAACCACAGGCCGCATCATCGCTTGCGCATGTTGGTCGTCGGGGAAACAGTGCGAATGTGCAAAGACTTCCAGTTCTAAATGCTGAAAGCCTCATTTGAATGTTTTAGATAAGGTCTGACCCTGTGGGTGAAGTGCTGACCTTAGGCAGCAGGCTGCCAAGTTTCTGCTCTCAGTCAAACATCTTCAATCCAGCTATTGATAAAAGCTGCTTCAAAACGTTTCAATGATGCAACAATGAAATGTCCTCGTTTATTAATGTTTTAATGCAGCAGCATTATAGCGAGCTGAAAAGTTAAGGAAAAAAAGATGCACCTTTCATTCTGATCATTTCTTCTCATAAATTTGAAACTTTAGGATTGAATTCATCTGAAGGTGTTTTTTTTTTTTTTTTTTGTAAGCGGTTCAGAAAATTTGAGCTTTGCATTTGGCTGCATATATTTTTATTTTTACCCCATTCTTGTTGTTTAACTGGATTTATTTATTGCCCTTCTTGTTTTCTCCCTGTCCTGTGTTGTTTTTATACACAGTTTCAACTACAGTTGGGTTAAAAGCACCTTAATAATAATAAAGTAGTAGCTAAAAAACAACTAAGAACTGAATCTTTGTTCTCTTGTGAGGCATTAAATAATAGAACCGGTTAATTTCTCTGGATGGCTCCATAAAATTATTTAAAATGACTTGGAGACCTCTAATAATTAATTACTTTGAATCTTCAACATATCTAAATGAGTTTGATGAACATGTACTTTTCCCCACAGAGCTCCAAAGATTGTAATTTTCATCCTTATGGATCCTGGAGATAAAAAAAAAAAAAACTAATTTATTCCAGTTTATAGAAACACTCCACAAAATCAAATACAAAATATTTCACAAAGCTGGGTTTTGTTATGTGTAATAAAGCCACAGATCATAAGACCTAACACATAAATATGATTTATGATTAGGTTAATAAGTAAAGGGCCACCCCATTACAATACATGTAATTTAATATGCTTTTAACCAATTCTTTTAAAGCATAAAGGGCTGGTTATACTACCGCTGCAGGGTGCTGCAGATATGACTTAGACAGATTTATTTGTCATTTTGTATAAACAAGTGTAAAACAAAAAGAAATTTAATTTAGAACAGCTCTCTGGACAATTTCATTTTTCTAAAAGTGCAGCCTTGAAAAATAGTAAAAGAATATATATATATAAAAACAGTAATATAACTTTTTTTTAATATGATATATTTTTTATATGATTTGACGCAGATATTTTGGTTTTACGCCCAATATTGAAGCGTCATCTGCGCTATGTTGTTCCACGCCACAAGGCAAGAGGGACAATCGGGAACTAGCTGTGGGTCTAGATACCGCCGAAGCGATGAGGAAGTGGAAAAATGCAAGGAGCAAGTTTGTGAGACAACGGAGGGACATGCGGGCGAAAAGGCAGGGATCCAGGTGGAAAAAGGGTCCCAGCGTTCTTGCGCACCTCGCTCTGCTGGCTGGTCCATCTTCACGAGTCATTTACCACTACGTTGCTCATAGAAATAAACCAATCCGGTAAGGTACCAAACAGGAGATACGCATAGTGTAGAGCAGATGTAGATTTGACCAATCAGATGCCTTCTGTCTGCAGCACTGTCTGTGGTCACCTACAATATTGTACAATATTTAACTTTGACACACAGCCTTTAACTGTGTTCTGTCATGGCGGATTTGTATTGATAGAATTTTAAAAATAATACAGCAGTTTCAATTCTGTTTGGTGTCTAAACCAGATCCAGGTCAAGACCTAAAGGTTTGTATTGATGCCCCCCTCCCCCTTAAAAAAGAAAAAACCCTAAATCACCTTTTTAACCCTTAAGAAAAAGTGAATCCATTTCAGTCAGTAAGAGGCAGCAAAGCCACACATGAATATCGTACCCATTATGTGTGACCAGACACTGGCGAAGCCCCAGTTTCCTGAAAATGTCCACGGTGATATCCATGGGCGTGTGGTCCGTGACCGTGAAGGGGCTCAGATCCATTATGTTTCTGAGGCGCAGCTGAGGGGGGGCTTCAGGCGGCTGGGCGGGGGTGTGCTCTGTGAAAACCACTTTGGAGGCGCTGACGATGCCGTCCTGTCGCTTCCTGGCGTTATCTGATAGGAGACGCAAACACAGAGGATTAGAGATTAAACACAGACATTCCTAACCTCAGATAATGGAGTTTTTTTAAACCTTGAAAGGAACTAATACTCCTTTTAGGGCAAAAGACCATTTTTAACCATTAACTTAAGTGTTTCAGACACTGAAGCCCCTCTCTAAAGTGGAAGATTTGCTCGTTAGCCTTTTAATCCAAGCTAACAACCAAGATTAAATGTTTCTAATGTTTGAAGCCCTTAAAGCAGAACATCAGCTAAACTCCAAATGTCACAGAGGTCTGAAATCTGGATAAAAACATGTCAATGTTTTTTTATGACGTCTCATTCATCAGCTATAGTATTCACTCTAAATGTACTGTTTCAATGCCGACCTATTGAAATGAGCAGGTCTCTTCTGAGCACAAATCCCACCAGCCTTTGGGACTCCGGCGAGACGACGACGGGGAAGCCGCTGAAGTGGGTGCTCTCTACCAAGGTCTAGGACAGAATAAAATATTTATTATCTGTAAATCAAGAATAAGTGTCTTGTAAAGGAATTAACAAGAAGCAACACTCTTTTGATGGTGTTATACACGTTTTCAGGCGTCCATACCTCCACTTCCCCCACAGTCATGCCGTCCTGCGTGAGCACAGCCAGGGCAGGGTCCCCCCTCCTCGGCCTCATCACGTCCACGGCCAGGCTGCTGTGCTGAAACTCCTCTTTGGCCTCCAGGAACGGGTAACCGTTCAACCTAATGTGGGCCTGCAGATAGAAATGAGGGTTTAGTTTGAGCTAAAGTTTAAAAATGAAAAGACAATATGGAGGCAGATCAAAGGTTTTCATTAATAGAAACCTCACCTCATATATTCCCTCCCTTCCAAAGGCGTCCGCCACCCATTTGCTGGTCATGGTCGCAGCCATGAGGGGGACGATGTATTCCAAGCCGCCGGTCAGCTCAAACATGATGACCACGAGTGACACCGTCATTCTGGTCACACCACCTGAAACCGAACATGAGGCGGGACGAGGTTAGGGCACGTCTAGCTGTCGGAGCTTCAGGAAAACAAAAACATATGAGGTCGTGTTTTGTTCAGTTTTTAGTAGTGATGGGCCTTCATCATCTTTAACGGCAGACTTTTATCGGGCGATAAAAAAATATCGCCGTTAATCTATTCTCACAGTTGGGTTGGGAGCTGGGGCTATACAAATGATGACTTTAAACTTGATATTTTAGCACGGGTGTATATCTAGGCAAGAACAACATCAGTCTTCCAACCTAGGTAGGGGTCTGTGAAATTACCACACTGAACATGAAGTGCTGACATGGATGCAGCTATAAAGACACCAGGATTACTTCTGGGAAAATTTTTTTTCAAGAAGATTCCCAATGGACCAGACCAAACACTGCAAAAATGATCTAGAAATAAGTAAGAATTTCTTAAATTAAGTGCATTTATCCTTACTTTAAGTAGGTAAATTAGATAGTTTGCCAACTGAATGAGTATTTTTACTCCTAAAATAAGACAATTAGATAATATGCACTTGAAATAAGACAATGCAATTGTGTTTTCTTATTTTAAATCTAAATTATCTTGTTCCATTGGCAAAATGTCTCTTTTACCTCCTCAATTCAAGAACAAATGCACTTATTTAAAGAAAAAATGACTTATCTAGATTTTGATTATTTCCAGCACCTTGTGCAATGTGGAATTGGTTTCATGCAGGAGTTCTTTCAGTACCCCCTAAAGGCATGTAGGCTAGGTTATGTAATCTAAATTTAATTTAACCACGAATGATTACCACAACATTGTGTTTGCTTCTTGATGATTGCCTTGGTGAATGTGGGTAAAGTGGGATGCTTTATGAAAATGTAGCTCCAAGGTATTTATTTAGCCTGTTTCGTTTCTAGAGCTATAGTTTCATATGATACATTTTTAAAACTTTGGGATCTTCACATCACAAGAGACATTCTAGATATTATCCTAAAACGCTGTTTAATCTAAATTAATTCCAAGATTACAGTGGTATTAATCTAGATTAAAAATTTTAACACAGTGGAATCCGTTTATAGTGGTCACGGATATAGTAATCAACCGCTTATATAAATCAAAATGCTTGGGACAGAATCATTTCTAGGCAAATGCTGTTTAAATAATTTATTTATAGTAATCAAGAAAATCTGCTTACAGTGTTCATTTTTGGCCATTTTATGAATGTAAACGTGCAAAAATAATTTTAAAATTACGTGTACAACTTGGAGGTACAAGAGCGCTTTGGTGCGGGTACCAGTGCGGCGCGCAGTGAGGAGGAGGAGGAGACTGTTGTTCCTTTCAGAGCTGAGATGAGGAATCTAGTTTGCATTTTAAAGACTGGCCTCCTGCATGTTGGTTTCAAAAACTTTGACCTTTTACATCCTTTTGAAAAAGAAGTGAACTTTAGGTAGGACAACACTCTGATCCAGGGAACCATGGATAAATATTAAGTGATTTCTTAATGCGGCGCAGCAGATCTGCAACAGAAACCAGAGGTAGGCTAGCTTTAATTTTCTGTAGCCTATGCAGTTATCTTCTATGTTGTTGTTTCAAACTTTATTTTCAGGCATGTTTAAAAAAATTCACCGGCGACACAGCAGAGCTTACACACAAAATTTACATAGGCCTACTGTAGGCTATCAGAGTTATGTCCGCACACTGCACAGTACTGTGCTGCAGTGTTGCCAACTCCTCTGTAAGGAAAGTAGCTATTGGCTGTGCTTTAAGTCGCTGAATGACGTCATTACCTAATTTGCATAATATATATATTTTTTCAACTTTTGTTTACTTTTTCTTTTCCCCTTGTGGTCCACTAAGGAGCTTAAAAATCATGGTAAAATATTAACATTTTTAACCATAAAATTTTTTACATTTTATTAACATTAATCTAAATGGAACAAAAAAGTCAACAAAGAACCAATGACAATGTGAGCAAATAATGGTCAATATTGTTTTTTTTTTTTCAAACTAATTAGATTTCCCTCCACACACGCAGGCTGTGCTTGAGTGGGTCCTCATCATGTTGGTCAAGGCTCTCTATGGCAGGTTCAGCAACTGAGGGAGCTGACTTCAGCATGATCAATGTGCGCCGTCAATCCCTGCACATGCGAGCGGTTCATGTGCGGTCTGGAAGCTGAGGGTAAACATGCTGTGGCTCTGACTGCAGCGCTCAGAGGGAGTGCTGCAGAAGCGGGAGAACGGGGTTCGGACGGGGAGGTGCACCACAGCAGACACCAGGAAAGTCGCTAGATTTGTCACTAGTCGCTTTTTTGAAAAAGAGGCGCTGCAGGGGTCTGAAAAGTTGCTAAATATAGTGACAAAGTCGCTGAGTTGGCAACACTGCCATGCTGTGATTAAATTTGTTTCAAACTTTACTTTCAGACTTGTTTTAAGATGCACCAGCGGCACAGCAAAGCCGACGCACAGCACATAATAATTAAGTAATTAAACTTGCATGGCACCGTAATGAAATTCAGTAAATGCGGAAGCTATCCATTTCATTTCATTTTTCTCATTGAAAAACCATACAAATGGCATTTAGATGATATTCTGCATAAAATAAGTGAAATAACGGTAAATTTTAGTAATCAACTGCTGATAGTGTTCAAATTGGCTCTGCACCAACGTGATCACTATAAGCGGGTTCCACGGTATACGCCCACCATTAGTTTTTAGCTTTATAACTTGAACAACTAAAATACAACTGTACTTTGTATTGTGCAAGAAAAGACAACGAGCAGCAGCAGAGCTGATTGAATACTGTAGAGATTTCTGCTTTGTTTCCTTTTTTACTCAGATACCAAGACTCTTGAAGTTGTACAAAAAAAAAAAGTAATTTTTACTTAAATGGTTCATGCATCTATCCTTTAAGCATGAGGAAAAAATATTTCTACAAATGAAGTGTATATAAAAACAGAGAAAAAGGGGAATCATCAAATAAGTCTCTGGTACTGAACAAATGAAACATTCGCAATTTAGGGTCATATTCCCAATAGATAATCAGAGCTGTACAGAACATTAACTCTACTAACTTTAATCCACACAAATGATGAACATAGAAGCTCCGGCTTCTCTCTATATTTAGGAATTAGCTATTCAGCTGAATGATTTGCAGTCCTTTGGATCCCCCTTTGTTGTACCTTTCAATCATTTTAAATCCCTGTTCTGAGATGGAAAGCCGTGGGATGCATAATAAATCTAAGAGAGGAAGAATGACGTCTACTAAAAGGCCTCTGAGGGATTACTAAAGACACAGTCTTAAAAAAGGAGGGAAATTCAAATTGATTAAATTCTTTTTAAGTCAGAAGTGCACTTTTATCACTGAATGTGAGCAGTTATTGAATGTCCCCATGTTTGTTTTTACCCATACCCATCCCTTAGCTACTATTGTTCTTATCGTTTTCATTTCCAAGAAGGACTGAACACCTAATCTTAACCCGTTTGTCATGTTCAACCTCCACATTCCCAGAATGCCGCCACGCAGAGCCTCCACAGGACATCCTTATCCAACATCCAAACAGCTGCCTGCTTCTACTCAGCTCCAAGCTCCTTCTGGACGCTCAGAGGAAACCGTCCAGCATCACGTTTCTGTCTTTGGTTTGTTTTCCTAACAAGCCCATGTTTCCTGTTTGTTAGTTTGTTTTTAATGACGACATTAGATAAAAATAACTGTGACAATAACAGCAAAGATCCACTGAGATCCAGACCTCACCTAAACAAGCGGCGGCTCCAACCATTGCGTACAGCCCTGGTGTGATGCAGTCTGCTCCTGGGGAGCACCATCCTCTGAAGATGAGCCAGTCGTGGTTGTAGTACGCCAGCTGCTCCATGCCCACGCCCAGCAGCCTGCCGGCTATGGCTCCCACAGCCATACTGGGGATGAAGAGGCCGGAGGGAACCTGGGTGGACATGAGAAATGAATCTCCAGATTTTATTCCTGATGAAAAATGGCCTTCTTCGATGAAAGCGGGACACGTGTTCCAATGTGGCTGCTGGTTTTATCAAAGCCAGTTGCTGCGGTCTTTTCACATGTTTAGTTCTCCCACAGAATCCGTGGGGGGAAAACATTGGAAACCACAGATGATGAGTTCAGAGAGGAGGAATGACAATTTAACAGGCAGCTAAATACACTTATCTTCAAGCCGTGTGTCCTGAACTGACCTTCATGCCGAAGGTGATCACAGTGATCAGGATCTTAAAGATCAGGGCCAGGGCCAGCTGCCACAGGGCCGTGTAGAGGCCTTCTCCTGCAGGACGGTCAGCCAGGCTGTCCAAGCCTGTGTCAGACGTGTTCGCTGGCTGCGAGAGTGAAAAAAATCCAAGCACAACATTTACAAAAGTCTAGAGTATTCGTATACAAACATCCCTCCTAAACAGTTGCACAAAAAATTTAATTGAATTACATTTTTCCTAAAATAAGTGCATTTTATCTTGAATTAGTTGGGTGAGTTAGGAAAAATGGCAAAAGAAAATATATGATTTACATTTAGAATAAATTTTGGATAAGAGTCTCTAATTTCAGGTGCATAATATCTAATCTTCTTATTTTAAGGGTTAGAATACACATTCCACAGGTAGATCATCTTATTTACATACTCAAATTGAGGGTAAATACACTTAATTAAATAAATTTGTATTCATTTTAGATTGTTTCTGCAGTCTGAAGCAGGGAGTCATGTGCTGACCTGCTTGTAGCCACACAGCTGAGAGGAGTCCAGCAGGGAGCAGTCATTGAAAAGCTCAGAGATCAGCTCTGCTCCACTCATCCTGGTGTAACTGTTTGGGAAGGCCATCAGGGCGGTCGCCGCGGTGACCACGAGCACCTCTATGACGGGGTAGTGGCCGAGCCGGGTGGTTTTCCCTGCCGGACGCACACAGACAGACAAATTAGTCAGCACGCACAGAGAAAGGATTAACGTTCTGTTTGGCTGACACCACTTACGTAATCTGCACCATGCGATGTTGGCCTTGATGAACAGCGCCCCCCAGAGGCCTCCGAATATCCCCAGCAGGATGAAAGGGGCCAGCTCCACCAGGTGCCAGGGGGCGTGAAACTCCACGTAAAACAGCACGAGGCGGCTGTTTCCGAAGGGGTTGATTGAGCGCAGGGTGAAGGCCGCCACCAGGGCGGCGAAGAACGAGCGCCAGAGGGTCTTCAGGGGGAAGTAATAACTCACCTAACGGGGGTCAGAGAGACAGAGATTCATGCTGAGGATCAGAGGGTCAGAATGAAGCAGAAAGTACAGAGAAGGAAGCTTTTATTCAGAGAAAGAATAATTTTACAATACAGTGGCCTGCTAAAGTATTCACACCCCTTAAGTCTTTTCATTTTGACAATCACATCTGTCTATGTAGATGATATAACAGTCTTATCACAGATAGAAGCAGGAAAAAACTAACACTGTTTTTAATATGTAATAGAAAATTGCATTTGCATTATTATATATTGTAGTTTATTAATACAGTGGTGGTAGTGAAATGTATTAATATAAAGTTAGGCTCCTATTGTAGTATGGGAAATATTAATGGACTAAAATAACATGTTGTATTTTTAAGTTCATTCCATTGTATGTTTTTATTTTAATTCCATATTTCTATTATTATTCTAGACTTTTATGAAGCTTAAGTTATTCATATGATCCATTGGTATGGACCCCAGGAGGAATAGTTACAGTGTTAAACTGTAACTAATGGGGATAATCAATAAACATAAAAATCAATAAAAATAGGGACTTTATGTGATAGAACAACTCAAAGCAGTGCAGAATGTGGCTCCTTTTCACTCTCTAATTCTCTGTTATCAATCTAGAGACTGAACTCTTCCTCTTATCTTTTATTAATTAATTAATTTATTTATTTTAGTAACTGAAGTTGAGGCAGATCAGAGAGGAAATATCTCAGAACACCAATTTTTAACTCTTTACACAGATTATTGACTGAACTTTGACTAGGCCATTGCACCACAGGAGAAACCAATCGAATGTGACTCTGGATATTTAAGGTTGGGGGGAAAATATGCGCTTATATGATTATCTTCTAGGATTCCCTTCCCAAGGCTGACCGCCTGCCCAGTCCCTGCTGAAGAAAAAAATCTCCATAGCATGATGCTGCTACCACCAGGCTGATCAGAGGCGTAGAGGTTTTTAACTTTCAGCTACACTGATTACAATTTCTATCAATCCAGATATTTAACAGGAACAGGGTTTATACAGGAATGAGTAACTGTTATTTAATGCTTTCTAATGCTCTTTCAATGCTCTCATAACTAATTTTAATGCCATTTAATGCTAAAGAGAGTTGGATGAAGGGGTGGAGCTTTGCCTAAAGAGAGGTGGATGAAGGGGCGGGGCTTTGCCCATTCTCTAGCTTTTCCTCGGTCTGGAGGTTCTTTTCCTAACATACGGCTTTACGATTAACCGGAAGCGGTGCAACGCGAATATATTGCGATATAATATATCAGATGAAATTGCTTTTATAATCTTTTTTTTTAAAGCATTTTAAATATTTAATGCCAATTAAGGCATAATTACTTAATTAAAAAAATAATAATTTAATGACTTTTAATGATTTTTAATGACCCTGAGAAAAGAGTCAGAGGAAGGAGGCACATTTGACTGCATGTCACTTGTTTAAGGTAAAGTAAAAGTTTTTCATCTTCTTATCTTTAACTATGCACTAAATGCGAAAAATGCAAACAAATTAATAGGGTAGGAATATTTCTGTAACCCACTGCAATGAATATTTTTCATAAAATTAATCAACCCAAATGAATAAAGTATGAATAAGACGCTCCTCTCTATATCAGAATGATTTTCTCTCACTGAAATGTTAATACCAAGACGTGCCAAAAATACACCCCGACTTTCCAAACTATTGCAGCAATAATTTATTCCCACTTTATTTTATCCTAATTGGCTGCCAGCGTGCACTCATTCCAGTACAGAGTCACACGGTTGGGAAAGAATAAGAACAAGACGAGTAAACAATAAGAAACTAATTTCCATCTGCTGTGTCATCTGGTGGTGATAAGTCCACTGGCACTTTAATTGGTGCTCTGATGCAGGAAGGGAAAATAAAAAGAAGATTCTTTCCCGAGCCGTGCTGCATATGAGACAGGACAGAAGAGCAGGAGGGAACGCTTCATATCTAAACCTCCTCCACCCACCTCCTCCAGACTGAACAGGACTCCTCCGATGGGAGCGCCAAACGCCACGGACACTCCGACTGCTGCCGCTGCTGATAAAACCTACGGGGAGCAGAAAACACAACAACTGAGACTGAATCCACTGAAAACAGACGACAAGGAGAAGACAGCTGGTGACTGTTGGATGCTGGAGCAGCAGCGGGTTAATGACAGACAGATCTCATAGAAAATCAAACATAAACTGGACATGGCTGCTATTAAACCTGAAATGATCCAAAAGCAAGAGAAAATAGATCCTGGGTATGGTGCATTGTCCTTTTTTTTAGAAGCACAAAAAAACTAAACAATGGGCTAATACTCATCTTTAAGAACAGATGCTACAATTTGTTGGCTGGATTTTATCTGCACAAATCCCTTGGTCCCGTGAGCCAAATATTGGATGTATTTGTAGATCTCAAGAGGAGAAACGATCTGGACGATAAGCGATTTAAAAAAAAGCTTATACTGATTTTTTATTGAATAACTGAAATTTTCAGGTGTTAAAAGGTCCCAAAATATCTTTAAAAATATTTTATAAAGCCTGTGAAATAAAAACTTATTGCAGATCACCCAGGATTAAGGTATCGATGCCAAAAGGTCAGCAGGCCGATCAATCGTTGCCTAGTGTATTTTCTTTTCTTTTCTTTTTTATCTTTACATTTAAAAAAAAATAAAAGTAAATAAAAATAAAATTAAAAAAATAAAGATTTTAAATGCATGCAGTAATTCAGGATTCTGCATTTATTTCTGAAAATAAATTTCAAAAAAATAAAAACCTAAAATCCCAAACGAACAGTAGCTGAACACTAAAAAAGTAGAGGTGTAAATCACACCCATCATGGCGATTCGATTCAGTATCAATTTCCTGACCCAACGATACAATAATTTTCGATACTTAAGTATCCGCCATGTCTGTCTTGTCTACTGCTTATGCGTGTGTGTGTGTGCATGCGGAAAGAGGGTAGGGCTAAAGGAAGCGAGGTAGGAGGGCAAAATAGGTTTAGGGCCATCGCAGCACAGGAGTCAGAATTACATCCAGGAGCAAATGGATAAAAATAAACTGGAGGGGGGAAAAAAAGGAATTGATTCTCTTTCGGACGTATCGATGCATTAGAATGTCGTCTGTTGCATCGATGCATCGATACAAAACGATTATTATTCACACCCCTATTGAAAAGGTTTATAAAAGGTGAGCCTGCAGGTTTGCAAGCATTATTTAAGACTGAATTAGGGTTGAAACAATCAGATTAATCGTAAACTAATTTAATAATCAATTGATCAACTGGAGAATAGAGAATATAAAACATTCCTTTAGCAGACAGAGCGACCCATTTAGAGCAATTATATCCAAATTATAAAAAAAAAATCTATATATAGCATTTAAGATAAAAAAATATATCAAAAGTATATCAATATGCTCTATCCTGAAGTCCTCAAGTGGAAAAGTTTTAGTTTCACCTGGTTTAATTTAACATAAAAATTAGGAACCTTTGAATATCCAATTATTAATCGATTAATTGAAACAATAATCGACAGATTAATGTATTTGCAAAATAATAGTTAGTTGCAGCCCTAGACTAAATGTAGAGATCAACCAATGCAGATACTGTCAGGTTGATGAGCCTACCCATTATTTTAATCCATCCCTGAAATGGAAGCTGCTCTACACAAAAAGCTGCATGGAAACAAAATATAATAAATAGCAAATAAAAAGAGCTGCAATGGATGAGAACAGAATGCATTAGTGAATCTGTGCAGGAATCGATTGTGAACCGATTCCAATACAGGTGAAAAAAAACACAAAATATTGTGTATTGTATTACCGATGTATAGATCTACTGTTAATAGAACGGACAGACCCAATACCAGATATAGTTATGCAAGCTTAGAATAACATTCTAAACATAAACATGGAGGACTGCCTGTACTCGTCAGAGGAGCCAGTTTATGTCCAGCCTGGTAGGAAATCCTTCTGTTTCTATGAAAACTACTATTATTATTAGAAAGGTGAGAATTTTACTTTTTTATTTAACTATTATCAAAATTTAAAACTCAGTTAGCAGCTCCAAAAAGAACCAGAACACATTCCCAGCATTCAAACATACCACCATTAATCGTTATTATCAACCCTTTTCATTTAAAAACAAGTGCAGTTAAAGGACAATATTAGAGATTTGTTCTTACAAAATAAAAGCCAAGATAACTGTTATAACCCACTGATAGATTTAAAACCTGATCTAGACAAAGAAATTGCCTGATGAGAGCTAAATTAAAAAATTAAAAATAAACTAACAATAAACCTTGAAACTCTTGTTTCTCAGTAACTGAGAACAAAACTAATTTGAAATTATTTGAGCAAATAGGGAAACAACTAGACCGTCCTTTTCTTTACAAAGTGAGGAACTAAAGGTAAAAGCCTTCAGTTTTTATACACCTTTAATCTGGAATAAACTTTCAGAAAAAAAAAAATTATAATAATTTTAAATCAAAGCTGAAGACCATCCTGTTTAGAGCTGCCTTGGATTAGTAGCCGGCAAACTAACCAAGCTGCTCTAAACAAAATCTATCCAAGATGATGGTGTCTGTCTGATCAATGACTTTTAATGGTTTTCTGTGATGATTCTGATGTTTTGATGATTTGCTTTGTACTTGATTGGTGTTTTTAATGATTTTTCTGCAAATTTGAGCTGCTGTTTTTATTATTAAAGCACTTTGAATTGCCTTCCTGCTGAAATGTGCTGTAAAATACATTTTTATTACTTCGAACCGCTTCATTTACTCCTCTCTGTTAGAGATTAAAACCATGAGTTTCTTTGTTTTCTGAACCATAATTTACAACACCTTAAGAACTTTAAAACTGATATTTTGAATTTTTTTTTTTTGTTCTCACTCAATGAGTGTTTAAAAATAATGCTCAACTGACATAAAACCAAAAAGTGATAAAGATGGTGAGCCCACCTCTCGCCGTTTGGCCTCATTTTTACGGTATTTGGTGAAGAGGTGGCACAGTATGTTGGCACAGCAGCAGGCCACGTGCACCAGAGGACCCTCCTTCCCCAGACTGAGGCCAGAGGACACGGCTAAAACCAGAGTGATGGTCTTTATTATCAAGGTCCACTTTCCAAGGTAGCCACGGATGATGAACCCACTGAGGATTGTTTTAATCTGAAACAGACAAGCAGAGAGAGAGAGAGAGGGTGAGAAACTGAGAGGATCAGGGAAGGTTTTGTGAGGAATCGTTATGGATGTAAGTTTAAAAAATAAAAGTCTTTTTATGTTTTGACTGTACTTTACGGCAAAAAATATCTTAAATAATTTGGTAGGAAAATAAGATGATTTGCCAATGGAATGAATATTTTTACTCTTAAAATAAGGTAATTAGATAAAATGTACTTGAAATAAGACGATGCAAATGTTTTTTCTTATTTTAAAATGTACGTAGTCTTGTTCCATTGGCAAGATTTCTCACTTACATCCAAAAAATGCACTTCTTTTAAGAAAAAATGACTAGATTTCGATTTTTTCTAATGTTCCTTTCAAAATAAGACATTAATCTCCTAAATGCGGGCTTCCTGAACAGATTCTGAACTGTGAAGGATTTCTGTCACAGGATAAAACGATCTGAGGACATGAAACTAGCCGCAGTCAGAGGGATAAGGTTTGTGTATGAGACTGACATCTTTGTCCTAAGACGGATCAATCAGGTGAGTCTGTATGGAACAAATTGTTCCTTAAAAATGAGGAACAACAACGAGAGAACAAGAGCACCAAGAGGGATGGCAAAGGGTAGAATAAACAGAAAAGCTCTGGTTTTATTTAAGAACCTCAACAGGGCCTTCAACTCGCACACAGTAAAGCTGTGATCTATGAAAAACAAACTTGGCGTCTCCTTACACCTACTCTGCCCCATCTATACGGGGAGAAATGGCGACACAAATGGTGAGGTGGGGAGGTGACGCTAGATTGCTTCATAGTTTATCTCAGACACACAAATAAATAGAAGAAACAAGCTATTTGTGGTACAAATAGAACTAAAACTAGAAATAATCTACATGCTTAATTAGGGCAAAAAACAGACGCTACAATCAGTAAGATAAAGATGCAAAATGATTCAGGAAAAACAAGAAACGTATAAATACATTTAACATGATCAACAATTATTTATCTGCCTAAAGCCACGTTTAGGAACATAATTATTCTATAAATCTATCCATAAATCTGAGATAACAGAGTCAAAGCTGCTTGGATTTACTCATTAAAATGATCAACCCAAAACACCAGACTCTTAACACCTTTCCATTCTTCAGACTTCCTTTTACTCATTCCTCTGATTTTAAATGCAAAAAATATTTATTCATTTCTGTCTCAGTTAAACTTTGCTTTTTTTACTCTCCTGCTGAGGTTGCCCTTGGTAACCATTAAATAACAACATTGAATGAAGCCTAGTGCGCCAACGTCAGCTGTGATTTATAAAGGATAATTGATAGGTTTTTTGGGTAAACATGGTTCCTATAATCTGATTTTATTTCTTATTTTTTTGCATAAGCTTTTGGGTCCCAAGCAACATTTAATAAACAAGTCCCCAGATCAGACTGCATAATCAGTTAGACATCCTCTGTAAATTAACAGATTTTTGCCATTTGTTGCTTTTATAACTGAGTATTGACACGAAAATCTTCATCAATGAATTTAACAGAAGCAGTTGTTGCTAAACAATTTGGATCCCCTTTATCTGCATGGAGGTAAACTGTGAATGTAGCTGCCAGGAGGCTCTACATCAACGTCTAGAGGCCTTTGTTAGAATGTTATGATCATGACAAAAAAAGAAAAATAAATGACTATGACTTGTTTGGAGGGGTCGCTGGGATATAGACTAGGGTGACCAGACGTCCTCTTTTTCCCGGACATGTCCTACTCTTTATACCTAAAAAAATCAAAATCGTCTGGGATTTTGGTCGACTACAGTGCAGCAGAACCGAGCCATCAGCACCGCAGTGAAGTTGGTTTGAAGTTGGATATTGGATATTAATGCTCCGCGGAGCTTTAATATCCAATATCCGAGATCTGGCAAACGGTTGATCCGACTGAGGGAGTCCGATGTCAGCCAGCGTCTCTCAGCTGCTCCCTCCTCCCACACGCGGCAGTGCAGTGAGGGACCGTCAACAAATCTTTAAACCAAGCCCCTCTTGAGAAACAAGAATCAATAAATTCCTTATCTTACGACCAGCTAAAAGGAAACTAATATAAAGTCTTGCTAATAGATAACATATGTAAGGCACACTTGCTTTTATGCAATTTTAAGCTATTTTCAATTTTTAAGATATTTTTAAAGAAAAAAGTTGGTACTTTTCTTCCAGGTCATGTGACCTACTGGATCCAAATCTATGTCAAATTGTTTTACTACATCAGCCTGATGAGGCACACTCTTTTTATTCCATTTCAACCCCCTGGTTTAGACTAGATGAATGTTTGATGTTTTTTTAGATGCGTTCGTGCTTTGAACAGGTGAGCTGTTTGTCTAAGCCCAGCTGAAATCAGATCTTAAAAAACAAAGAATGTTGGTTATCCTGACCGACCAGAAACAGGAACAGTCTGGTCTCATTTTCATATCAGAGAAAAACAACGGCTTAGTTCTGGTTTTAACTGCAGGCCATTTGAGGAAAAACAGACCTTTGTAAAACACAGAGCATTCTGTTAAGTTTTTATTCACTTGATATTTTCTTTTAAAATAACTTTTTGCTGGAGTTAAGGTTTATTTTTACCTCTGGTATCCCTGATCCACAGGCATACGGAGCAAAGGCCCTGACCAGCGTCACAGCCAAGAAGGAAAAGAGGAGAGCCCATATTATGTACATCAGGTAGTTCAATATGTAGGCAAACGGACCCTGAAAGAAAACACACACAATCCACCCTATTAGTTCAAAGCAAGACCAGCTTAACTCATTGATCTTAATATCTAAATATAAACACATAGAGAACAATTAAAATCTTATTTTCATGAAGTCACAAGAAGAAGTGGAGTTTGTAACAATGAGACGCTAAACGGCCAGCAGATGGAACCAAAGCATCACTTTTATCCATTAAGTGTCTGAATGGTGCTTGCTTTGGAAGTCCACCTTTAGCTCCAGTTTGAAAGCATTCAGCTGCGAGAAGCGACTCTTCCTCTGAGGAAGCTAACGGCTGGAACGGCGTCCTACCTCAGAGGTTCCTGCTATGAGCTCAGCCCAGCTCTTCCACTGGGGGCAGCGGTCCCTCTCCTTGAAAGTGGTCTCGTTGGACGTCCAGCAGCAGTGTTCGTGGTTGAACCAGAAACCGTTGAGGCACACCCCTTCCTTCAGATCCGTCATCCAGTGGGCTGCGATGTCGATGCCGCCGGCAAGAGCCCCTGCAGGACGGAGGGCAGAACGTTTTAGATTTAGGAGACCTTTTAAAGGCGAGAACAGGATGTATGAGCTTCCTTAATTTGACCAAAGCTTCCTCCATTTCATTAGAAGATCTGAGGTGCTCAGAGAAGAGGTTACATTTCCATTTTCAGATGATCGGTTTAGCAGGACTCTGAATGTATCTCAGATGCTGAAAACTAGGATGTTTTATGAGCTACCAGCTTTTTAATTTCTCCACAGCTTTATTTCCATCCTGTCTGCTGGCAAACCTCCGATGTCTGCACAGAAGAAGCTGCATTTATACTGGGATTATGTCACAAACAGGAAGATCACTAATGAGGAAACTCCTCAGGGATGTTGCCATCCTGGGTATCAGAGCAGAGAAATAGACAGTGTAGCTTTTTGATTTGTATTTTTTTCAAAAATAAGGAAACAATTAAGATCTAGCTCAGGGGTAAACAATTAAAAATCAGCAAGGTCCGACTAGAGAAAATCAACAACCAGTAAAGGTCCGGAGATATTCTTAATTATAATCTGTTACTTTAAACAGAATTTAAAACTGAAATAAAAAGAGGTTTTTATGCATCTATGATATATATTGACTTAAAAATATATATATATATTTGGTATATAGACAATTTCCGGATTCACATATTTAACACCAGTTTGTTTGTTTTTTCTTTGTTTTTAATGGCTTAATGAGAGCAGTGGGCTTTATGCGGCCCTGCACGGCTTTAAACCAGGGTTTGTAGTTTTTTTTATTTATCTTTTGCTTTATGTGGGACCAGACAGACTTCCCTCCCGCCTTGCTCCTCCAATCAGAAAATCAGAAGCCAGATGCCTTCTCAGCCCAGCCAGGAGACAGCGCTGTGCCCCATCACAGTGGCAGAGCCCTGCCATCCTGTGGAGGAAGTTCATTTCAGCAGCTTCTATCTGAGGTCCTGTTCTGTTGGTCATCACCCAGGTTTTGACCATAGTCTGTCCATCTCCAGCTCAGTTCCCTCCTTTCTGCTCCAGGCTGCGAACCAAGAGGCACTTTGCCTAAACTCTATACCAACCCAACAGCTAGAGTTGTTTTATTTTTGTATTGATTGATTTAAAACAATTTTACTTTGAACGGCCAAATATCAGTCTCTATTTTTTACATTTCCACTATAATTTTGTGAAATACAGTGTTAGTAGCCACTTCCTTGTGGTCCAAACTCATTTAAAGTATTTCATTTTTATGTTTGTCAGGTTCAATAAAAAGTGCCTAAAAAGTGTAGCTGCATTGGGTTCAGTTCTGAATGTAAATATATTAATATTTTTACTAAAGCATCATTTTAGAGTTAACTCCTGTACTTTGTAACATCTGAGAATATATTCCAAATCCAACAGAAAAAGTTAGCAATCAATGACATCAAACTGAATTGTGAAATAAATTGATTACAAAAATCAACTTCGATACAAATGATATATTTTGTGTGCCACCACCCTGAGAATACATGAGACCAATATGCCGTGTTTATACTCACACACACCCGCACTCAAAACCAGTCTGAACTCTGACAAACTATGATTCTCCATCCAGACTCCTGCTCCACTCGTTTTTCTTAAGACTACTTTGATTGGTTGGTTGGTGGGGTTCGTTTACTTTCAGTTAAATGAGTGATGAGCACAGAGATGGAGCTGAGCGTGCAAAAAAAAAAAAAAAAGAGTAGAGCAGGATCACAATTTGTCTGGGTAAACCCTCTGAAACAGTTGGCTACTAAAGGCCCTGTCACACCTTGCCACTTTAGACAGCGTATACCTGACGTCCCACAATCTTTAAAACTGCTGGCATACACTGAACTTTTCTATGTATTTATTCAATTGTTGGCGTATACACAGAGTATTCATAACAAGTCCAAAATTTATATCAAACGACAGCCTAACTTATGCATGACGCAAGGCAGTGAAAATGTCACAAGCCAGTAGTGCTGGGCGATATGGAAAAAATCATATATCATGATATGGACTATTTTATATCACGATAATGATATATATCGCAATATGCTCCAATTGAGTACATTTTCAGCAAATCTCTGAAAAATATGACAAAATAATATAATTGCTTACTTTTTCAACTTTATTTTGAAGTGACATTTATAGAACTGTCACAAATTAGAAAAATAAATTGTAGTGCAACAATACAGGTGCTGGTCATAAAATTAGAATATCATGAAAAAGTAGATTGATTTCAGTAATTCCATTTAAAAAGTGAAACTTGTATATTATATTCATACATTACATACAAACTGATATATTTCAGATGTTTATTTTGTTTAATTTTGATGATTACAAATGACAACAAATGAAAATCTCAAATTCATCATATCAGAAAATTAGAATATTGTGAAAAGGTTCAAAATTGATGGCCCCTGGTGCCACACTCTAATCAGCTAATTAACTCAAACCACCTGCAAAAGCCTTTAAATTGTCTTTCAGTCTAGTTCTATAGGCTACACAATCATGGGGAAGACTGCTGACTTGACAGTTGTCCAAAAGACGACCATCGACACCTTGCACAAGGAGGGCAAGACACAAAAGGTCATCGCTAAAGAGGCTGGCTGTTCACAGAGCTCAGTGTCCAAGCACATTAATAGAGAGGCGAAGGGAAGGAAAAGATGTGGTCGAAAAAAGTGTACAAGCAAGAGAGATAACCGCACCCTGGAGAGGATTGTGAAACAAAACCCATTCAAAAATGTGGGGGAGATTCACAAAGAGTGGACTGCAGCTGGAGTGAGTGCTTCAAGAACCACCACACACAGACGTATGAAAGACATGGGTTTCTGCTGTCGCATTCCTTGTGTCAAGCCACTCTTGAACCACAGACAGCGTCAGAAGCGTCTTGCCTGGGCTAAAGAGAAACAGGACTGGACTGCTGGTGAGTGGTCCAAAGTCATGTTCTCTGATGAAAGTAAATTTTGCATTTCCTTTGGAAATCAAGGTCCCAGAGTCTGGAGGAAAAGAAGAGAGGCACTTCATCCACGTTGCTTGAAGTCCAGTGTAAAGTTTCCACAGTCAGTGATGGTTTGGGGTGCCATGTCATCTGCTGGTGTTGGTCCATTGTGTTTTCTGAGGTCCAGGGTCAACGCAGCCACATACCAGGAAGTTTTAGAGCACTTCATGCTTCCTGCAGCTGACCAACTTTTTGGAGATGCAGATTTCATTTTCCAACAGGACTTGGCACCTGCACACAGTGCCAAAGCTACCAGTACCTGGTTGAAGGACCATGGTATCCCTGTTCTTAATTGGCCAGCAAACTCTCCTGACCTTAACCCCATAGAAAATCTATGGGGTATTGTGAAGAAGAAGATGCAATACACCAGACCCAACAATTCAGAAGAGCTAAAAGCCACTATTAGAGCAACCTGGGCTATCATAACACCTGAGCAGTGCCACAGACTGATCGACTCCATGCCACGCCGCATTGCTGCAGCAATACAGGCCAAAGGAGGCCCAACTAAATACTGAGTGATGTACATGCTCATACTTTTCATGTTCATACTTTTCAGTTGGCCAACATTTCTATAAATCCTTTGTTTTTATTGGTCTTCAGTAATATTCTAATTTTCTGATATGATGAATTTGAGATTTTCATTTGTTGTCATTTGTAATCATCAAAATTAAACAAAATAAACATCTGAAATATATGAGTTTGTATGTAATGTATGAATATAATATACAAGTTTCACTTTTTAAATGGAATTACTGAAATCAATCTACTTTTTCATGATATTCTAATTTTATGACCAGCACCTGTATGTATGCATAAGATGAGGTGGAAGTATGGCTACAGTATCCTTCACATTTTTTCAAATCCTACGGGTATTTAAATTAAATTACTGTGGTTCTTCTTTAGGTATTAGAAGAGGTTTGTCGTGTTGCCATCGGGTAAGGGAACAGTCTTGTAGCATAGTTTGCAAATGTTGTCTGCTCCTTGTTGGACTTGTTAAATCCAAAATGTAACCAAATCACAGATGTGCCCCCTCTTTTTGGTAAAATTTCTTTATCTTGGGTTGCCTGCGTAGCTGTCTCTGTTTGATGCGACCACAGGTTTAACACTTCAGCCTCCTGCGTCTCCAACTCTCATGAGTTAAGTAACGTAAAGCATGACGCAAACCCGCGTGTGAGTCAAAAACCCGTAAAGAAGCGTCATGTTGCAAAAACCACAGGACGGCGCTTCTTTGTGGATTAAAAAAAAATAATCTTGTTTATCACTTATAAGCTGTGTGTAGGCTACGTGGCTACACTAATACGATTGTCGTAGTCTACCATGGGAAATATTTGCATGAATACGAGATACAATTGTGTCGATAGAAACGATAGAATAGAATTAGCACGATAGACACTTTTCTATCGTCCGTACGATATGTATCATCTTATCGCCCAGCCCTACAAGCCAGTGTCCTGAGAGGAGCAGCAATGCGCCAGGAGGCGCTCGGCCTGCATCAAAAGATGTCTCTTATCCCGGTTTTAAGCTAGCTGCTGTTACCACCTGCCAAAAAAAAAAGAAGAAATGAAAATAAAAACTAAAAAGAAAGAAAGAAGGTTTACAGTCGCAGCAGATTCAGTATCATGTCTACTAGGAAGTTTGTTGGCTGTGAGCGTGAACGCAGGAAGGAGCCATCATCTTCTCGCTCACCCTCTGATGAGGAAGCAGTCTGGGTAACTCACGGTTTCCTCCTGTGAACCCCCTTTTATACCAAAACGCTGCCAATACGCCATTAAACAGTAGCTGTACGTTAGAAACACGTTCAGCGGTCGTCAGGAACACGTCAAATATGTGTTGGAGAGACGTTCTGGATAAGTTACGCATAAGCTATGCACAAGTTACTCATAGGTTTTGGATAAGCTAGACGCCATGACTTATGAGTAACTTACTCTTAACTTCTGTTAACGATCATATAACGTACCTGTAACTTATCCACCACATGTGGCATACGTCAAAAAATTTTGAGCACACACAAAGCTTCTCAACGTACTTGCCGTATGTCGATGTGTGCCAGCGTGCTTCACCGTGCTCATAACTTATACAACGTATGCCAGCTTTTTTGCCACATTTTTCGTACGACAGGCACACGCTGGCTAAATTGCCACAGTGTTATTGGGCCCTACACGACCGGTATGGTTGTTTAGACAGAAGCCCAATTAAAGAAAAAAAAAAGCCATTTAGGTTTAGATCTGTGTAAGCTAGCAGTGTTGGGATGTTGGGTAATCAAGTTCTCCAGGTGTCACTGTTGAAGCTTCCAAGCAGGATGATTGGGTACCTGGGCAGCACTGCTGCCAGGTACTCTGAGTCCCTTGATTCATCAGGTTCATAATAAATAATCTGTTTTCACTGTTATCCCAATTCCATTTCCTGCCTCTCCACCTGCTGTGGTCACCAGGTGGGCTCTAAAAACAGCTGCTATAGCAGTAATGAACCAAAGAACCACAGTAGAGAATCCATCTTCTAAATTAAACTCTACCTAGATTTATCTGCAGGCTTTAAACTGTTAATTTCACCTCAGCTTATCTGGATATATTCTGATCTTTCATTAAAATAAGAATCCGATTAGATCTAATGTCCATCTACCTACCACTGATATAACCAGGTGATTCTGTCAGGAGGAGAGTGTAAAGTACCTGCCATGAGTCCCACCAGCAGCATGAGCAGCCATCCAGAGAAGGCATCGCTGACGCTGTGCAGCAGGGCCACAGTCGACTCTCGGCTTTTATTGGTGATCTGCATAACAACAGAAATTGAAGACATTGACTCACTTTAAATATCACTGTAATGGTTATCAGTGAAAAAAGGCCTGAAACTGAAGCCTGTTTTAATAGCTCCCTGCTGCCAGCACCTCCAACAGAACAAACATAGCTCCTAATCAGAAAGTCAACACTTCTTTATGCCAGGTTTCTGTTTTATCTCGCTCCATTTGTACTTCGTGTTCCTCCGTACCTCTCTGTGCCTGTCCCGGTCCTTGCTCTTCTCCCTGACCCAGTCGATGGTGTTGAAGTCTTCATAGGTGCCCACTCCAGGCAGGGGGTCTTCTAAAGGGTCCACCAGCTTAGTGTGGCCGATCCCGTTCATCCCGGCTGCTCTGCTGCTGCTGCTGTGCTCATCATACTCTTCTGGGGGAAGAGAGATATTAAGGTAGAGCTGAGTCTCAGTCATGATCAACTGATGGGTTCTGGCTTCTTCCTTCTGTTATAATGGGTCATTTCTTACGTTATTGACCTGAAGCCATATGAAGTCTATCAGTCACACAGAGTTATGAGAGCCAGTGCTGCATTCCCTCTCACACACAGTGTATTTTCCATTAGATGGTGCAGTAAAGTGCAGTTTAACATTGCACAGGTCTTCCCTGACAGAAATGAATAATGCGCTACGCAGACGATGCACTTAAATCCATCACAGTTTGACTACAGAGAGAATTAAATACATTTTCAGCATAGATGTTATAGCTGAGCACATGGTAGCTCAGCAGTATTAGTATCTGACTTTAAAAGAATCCTGATCGTCAAACATGTACGTAGAAAACATAGAAACAGTGCATTTGTAGGTGTGATACCTGATGGCTTAGTTTAATGATTTATTGGAGAAGGCTGACATTTTTTGGAGAAATAAGTTGGGCCTTGAGCTACAGGGTTTCTGTGTCTTATAAAACTCCAGCTAACTCTAAACCTCAGCTCAGGATTTAAAAATGTCTAACAGTTAAACCAAAGATAATAAAAAAAAGGAAACAACAAAAAAATACAATAGCTACTCTCCATTTTGAACAGCTTTCAAACCAAATTAGTAGACTTGCACCAGTCAATCAGTGGTGCTCAGCAACCGGCGAATTGTCACAGCAAAGGGGGTGGGCTGTTCCCCCTCTGGCATTAAAGAACCACAGCAGTAGATCAGAGGAGCCCCTAGGCAGACAGCATACCAGAGCAGGAAGACAAGGTAGCTCAAGAAGAGAGCAGAGGAGCACAGTGGTAGATTAGAGAAGCCCGCCGGCTAAACTGCAGCTGATTGAGGTAGCTGCTGAGGATCAAAGGTACATGGTGGGTGATTGGAAAAGGTACATCCAGATGCAGTTCTGATTGAGAAGTGGTGGCCTAGTTGTTTGGGCAGAGCACTTGGAATCCAGAGGTTCTGAGGTCAAGCCCCACTCCCACAGACTGCCACTCTGGGTCCCTGAGCAAAGAACCTTAACCCCCACACTGCTCCCCGAGCTCTGCACATTGGCAGCCCACTGCACCCGAAGGGGAAGGGTTAAATTCAAAGAGTTAATGTCGTTAATCTGTACTTGTGACAGAGTAATGACAATAAAACCCTGGGAGAAAAAAAAAAGAAAAAAAAAAGGATTCGGCGGGACTACCTTGGAAATCTGCCCCCTCAGAAAGCAGCGATGCTGGGCAGTTGGCAGTGACAGACTGGACTTTGTGCAGGAGGCAAGTGAGGATGATTAACACTTCTTATAGGACTAAATAAAAACTGCTTTTTAAAGCCACCTAAAGACCTCTGGAGCGGAATCCTTTTTCTTTTTTCTACCTTTTTTGATATAATTTATCTCTATATTCCATTCTAAGAAAAAGCTTCGCCTACAATTAGCCCCCCACAATCAGCCTGGTTTGTATAGGGATTCTACGTGAATCCACCGCTTTTGCTACAGCTAATGCGTGCAGTATGAACACACCATTAACCTTAACCTGATTTATCATTAATCTCTAAATGAGCAATTTGGTTTTAAAAAAAACATTTATGTCTTGTTTCAGTCCTTCAAACAAATCTTTTGCTTTCACATTTTGGAGCCGAGATTATTTTAAGAGCTGATTGATAGAAGAAGGAACACATTGGTGCAAAAAAGTGCTCAAGGAGAAACAACCTCAAGATTCCTAACAATGACACAATTGGGAATTGAGGCCAAAATAAATAAGAAAATTTTAAAAAGCTGTGACAGTTTACAGAAGCTCTTTCTTCAGCAATGGCCTCTATGCACAACTCTACTACTTCCTGAACTTTTGTGCTCTTTTGTGTCCCGTCTTTCATTATTGGATGGACTGATTAATACAGGTGTGTTTAGCCAATGGGTACTAAGGTCAGGCACACCTGGATTAATCAGTCCATCCAATAATGAAAGACGGGACACAAAAGAGCTCCTTAAGTTCAGGAAGTAGGGAAGTTGTGTCCCCACAGGGTGAAAAGTAGAGATAAAAGAGGAGGGATTAACCCGTCATTGTGAATAGTGAGACTTAAAAAGTTTATTTTGTGTTAAAGGATCAAACTTGAATGGAATCCACCATGACCCATAATGTATATTTACCTGGAGTGGAGCTATCGCTTTAATAATATTTGATCTAAGTGATTTCATAGCGACTGAGTTTCAACTGGAGCATATTTCAGAATCTAAAGACATTCCCAAAGCTCCAGAAATTCAGTTGTGATTAAAAATTCCCTCACACTTCGCAGTTGAAAATTATTCACTCCATGCAGGTCCATCGCTAATAAATATTCCAGCTATGTGGAACGACGTCACTGGGAGTTAAAAACAAAAGGAGCTTTTTCAGCCGTCACCTTAACCGACAGGTTAAACTGGTGCATGTGAAGGGAATGAACTAAAGCAGATGAAAAACGAGTCAGTCCAGGAGGGCTGAGCCTACTTTCACTCTGACAGCATACGGTGCAAAATTAGGACAGAAATGTTTAGCTTCTAACGCTGGACAACTTAGAACTGTGAAATGCAATCGGCCGAAATATGTATAGTCAGTTATAATATAATAAAATACACTGATAAATAATACCATTATAAAAATGTCTGATTTTCAGAGTGGTTACTGGAAACATTCAATTTTTTTTGTTTGAGCGACTACCAAACCCAAAGTCAAATCATTTGCTTATTGGTAGACGCACAATGTTAAAGTGTTACCATGCCTTGCTAACTTTAAAAAAAACAGCTACATTGGTTTTCCTGTGAAGAAGAGTCAAACAAACCCACATTCAGTGCCAGCAGGGTGAAAATAAAGCCACAGGAAACAAAGAGGGTGTAAGTAGGAGGCTAAAAAAGTATCGGTAAAATCCGGCCAGATTACTGCCAGCTTACTCACCAGTTTGTAAGTGGCATCTTTCATCCTTTTAATTAGATTTAAATATCTTAGCAAATAAGGAAAATTCAAATTTCAGGATCAAATAAATCACTAATAAATTAAGCAGAGACTACAGTTTAGTGTCGTAAAGCTAGCTGTGCTAATCATGCTAATGGCAAACAAATATGTTCACTGAACAACCAAGGAACTTAAAAACATCATTTTCAACATTATTTACGAAAAAATAAACCCTAAATGTTACTTTGACTGATCTATTGAGCACACAGTGTGGCATCAACCCTACTACTAATAAATTCAAGAGATAAATTGCTATTAGAATAGAGCTTGAATGGAAAGTGAAACAGCTAAAATAGGCATGAGCTACAAAAACTGGATAGGAAAACAATCAGGAAACTGATCGGTGCATCTCAAGTCTACGTTAAAACGCCTCCATTCAGAGACCGATAGCAGTGATGTGGCGAGGGAGACGTGTTAGAAAACAAGCACCACAAGCTGGTGTCTTTGAAAACCCTGTTCTTAATACTTGCATGTGATTCATACAATTCAAAAATACTTTATTAATGTAAAAAAGAAAAAGAAATGTAGTAACTCTGCACTTTCTAAAGTCCACATTGTGTGACCACTTATGCTGCTATAACACCACAATTTCCCCATTGTGGGACAATAAAGGAATTTTCTATTCTATTCTAACTCACTAAGATTACTATGAATATTTCTTTAGAAAAACAAATCTAAGCCCTTTAAGTTACTTTTTCTCTCCTGAAATAAGGAAAAGTAATAAAAAGACAACATTGAAGGGACATTTCTAATAAACAGTCTAATCAGTCAAGCTTATAACAATATAACTCTTAATAAAAGTATTTACTTGTGTCCTGCTTGAAACGGCCTGTATATGGACTCAGCATTAGCTTTGTCAGTGAAGCCTTGAGAAAATAATCAGGTTTAATCTCATAAATCTGGCTTCTTTAGGACCTAATAAGCTAACCACCAAAGAAAAACATCCCTGAAATTAACAAATAAACTACAGCTAGAGGATTAAAGCTGTAGTAAGAACAAAAAAAAACTTCAGAGATGCATAAGAAACAAAACATCAACAATCTACAAAAAAACAAGCAGATAAGATAGTCGGGATTCTTATAAAGCCTTTATCTTAGTTGAGCCCCTTTGTCTATTGTGCAACCTCAAGTAGTTACAAGACCCAAATCACATGATGGGCAGTAAATGTTCTTAATGATTAAGCTCTGCTGTGGTAAAGTTGAAGTCGCCGCCACATGTGCACAGCCAGGCCCGCACATTAACAACATAAACATGATTTAGACACAGGAAGCAGCCAACCAGGCGGATCCACCTCAGGGAGCCTTGGCGGCTGTAGAGAAAGTGATGGACGGATCCAAACGACTTGTTCTCCCGGTAGGAGATCTGTAAAGCGGTCCAACAAGAAAAGCTACATCAGCGAGGCAGAATGAGGCGCCTTAAACTCACCGTTCACCACCAGCTCCTCCTCATCCAGCTGCCTACTCCACAACTCCCAGCCCATCTCTCATTTCCAGCCACAAGCTCGCCCCCCTCACTGTATCCGACTCCAACTGGAAGTATCTTCCCTCCTCTCTGTCTGAGGAACTCCCCCCCTTCCACCTACCCTACAGGTCCCTCCCTAAAGTAACCAGAGGACTCTGGAAGTGAGTCATGATTGGCTAATCTGTCTGGGAAGTGGATGGTGATTTGCTGAACTATTTTTACAGAGCTTGGGTAATGAGCTTACTGTATGCTTGGGAGGCTGAGAGTGAGATGCTATATCACACGGGGGAGTACATGCTGTATAACAGGGTGAGCCTACCTGGTACTTGGTCAGTTCTGCAAATCAAAGCATTTTCTTCACGGTTTATTCATTGACACAATGATCAGAAACTGAAATAAAGAATCGGGATCACTCAAGGGCTCAAAGTTTCACTGCTTTAAGGGTTCATGATAAGAAGAAAAAGCTGTGCTATCAGAAGGTACACAACAGTGACACACTTTCCTGGGATCTAATCGCCCTGTGAGCTTGAAGTAAACATTCCCACATCTTCCAGTGGATCTCGCTTCAGGCAGATCAGGCTGCAGCATTACTGGAGCTCTGCAAAGATGCATCGATCGGACTTTTCCTGACGGTTAATGATTTCTACTTTTCTTTGATCAATTTCATTTTTTCCCCCCAAAATGCTGCGTGTGTTCAGATTAAGGCAGTACTTTAGAGTCCAACAGAAAAAAAAAAAGCTAAAGGATCATCACTCTTCAAACATTAATCTTTCTTTCGTTCAACTAAAAACAAAGTGCAGAGAATAACATTGAAACTATTGGTCTACTTAGTATTAATGCATTGAGCATTAATGAATGAAAGGACAATAAACTGACAGACAGACGTAAATAAAAAGGAGATTTTAGTTATAAACCAAAACAAACAGCAACAAAGTTCTAATAACATTAATTAGTTAGTAATATTAAGTTTTTCCTCCCCCCTCGTTGATATAATGTAGACTCTCTTTAGCATATATATATATATATATATATATTTATATATATTTTTTTTATTATTTTATTTAAGAGCAACAGTGCTTGGGCGACTTGTTTGAGTTTCATCGCTCTTCAGTGTGGATGCTGTTGCTGATAATAGTCGAAGGGAGGAAATTTCACCATAGCCAGGTGTTTAAAAATAAGGAAAAAGGAAGCAGAAAATAAAAACTAAAGCTTAAAGCCGATTCAAAAGGAGACTGTATTTTGTTTTTAACAAAGACGATGGTCGACTGTTTGCTCAGGATGTTACTACTAAACAGGGAGTGACACTTCATCCAACAGGAAGTGGCTTTGATTTATCCATCTGTCTCTCTCATGCAGACACGAGCGTCTGGTGTGATGTCACCTATGCTCTCAATGTAAATAATTGATGCTAGCTCACCACAGAAAGGCTACTCAAAGCTCCAGAGCAACTTGAATAAATAATCAGGAAATCAGAACTTTTCCCTGTATCAGTGTAGACATAGTTGGACTTAGTTTTTTGTTTTTAAAGTGCCCTTTACTTATTAAAATGTGAATACATATGTGTGTCTGTACGTACGTACGGACGTAGACAGACAGAATGCATATGAAGGGTAAAATAAAAATGATGTTGGACACCCAGGGAAGGGCCTCAGAGAAGCCTATTAAGAAAGTTAGTGTTTAACTAGAAACAAAACGCTTTCACCACCATTTCTCCCATCAACATTCAATCATTTGTCCCACACTGGGAGGTTTTCCTTCAGCCTCCTTATGATGTCATCTCTACTGACCCCTCACTACCTTCCAGAACCTTTCCTCTCTCAGAAAGACGTAAGAGGACATCTCCTCCCTACAGTTTACCAACACGGAACACCCTGTGAGAAAACATTTATTTAAACATCAGTTTGTTTAAAATGAGACATTTGAAAACTTCTGTAGATAGAGACTCCTTCACTGACTTTCAGGTCATTTAGAATCAGCCTCTTGAACCCATCTCTGCATCGGTGCGTCCTAGAACATACGCAGCGTGGATCGCTGGGACACACGCACATTAAAATAACAACAAACCAAAAAAAGGCGGGTAGAAAGACATGTGAAAACAGAGGTTAAAGCTAAAGTTTGAACTCTGAACTCTTAAAGTCCAATCGCCATGGGAACCAGCATTTCATGTGACCTCTATGACGGCTGACTACATGCAGGAATTTCTAGAACATGTTTATATCCGTGGCTGTGAGGACTCTGCTGAGCCTCTGGTTTTTTACCCACTTTTACAAGAGCAGAGGAAATTGAATTAAGATGAAAAAAGTTCAGATGATTAGATTTCATGTGTTTTCTTCTGCACAAGACAGTAATTTTCTAAGCAAGAGAGGAAGTCAAGCGGCAGCCTCAGTGGAGAGAATCAATTGAGCCTTGAAAAGCTTCAGAATAAATGGTGAGCGGTGCACCGATCCAAAGCCAAAAGGAGCATAAAGTTCCTCATTAATACTTGATTATAGTGAGACAATTGCTGTCAGATTTTCAGATTCTTTTAAAGTAAACATAAAACTTTAATTTAGACCCTTAGTGATAATTTGAAGGTCTTATTACGGGACACACTGATATTAGAATCTGGGATCTAATCAATATCAGATAAAAATATTGCTGTTTTGGTCAATCACTGATACCAAACCTTAGAGCTGGTTGGATTATTTAAATTTTCAGTTTATATAGATTTAATGTTAGTAATATCTGGATGTTCTATTCAACAATCAACTCCTGGGCTTCCATAGCTCAGGGCGACATCAGTTCATCTCTTTTTTTCTTATTTATAACTGATAAACTAGCTTACTGTGAGACACCATTTGCTGTTAACACCTAGTTTGTTATATTTTATAGTTAAACAAGCATTTCATAGTTCGAATTTCGTTGTTCTGTAAATCAAGGTCACCTCCCAAAAGGGATGATAAAAGCGGGTTTATGAAAGTAACGTAAGTCATAAAACTTAAGGGAGAAAATTAAATAAATAAATCATTCAATCATATTTTGTGGAAAAAAAGATTGTAGATTGGATTTTTAACCCTTATTGCTGAGCTCAATCATATATATATATATATATATATATATATATATATATATATATATATATATATATATACACACACACACACATTTCCATACCCCTCTGGACACCATGAACAACCACAATACTGACATTCTTCTCTGCTACAGTTAAAGACTCCCAATCCTGAGCTGCATCACAATCCCTGTCACATGAAAAAACAGCTACCGCACTGAAATAATTGCTCTGTTCGAAGTCACGGGCTGCGTCCTCAGCAGACCAGATTTGAAGGATGATTACATCATAGCGCAACGCCGAGGTCTGGTCGGATTCAAGATTCCTCGTTATGCGGCCTTAAAATGTGTTCTTCTTTTTGCCCGATTTTTTGCCCGCTATACTTGGATATCCCAGAATTCATTGCGAGATCAAGCAAGCCGGCCACTCCTTCATCAGAGGAAATAGTACTTGGCACCGAACAGTGGTGAAAATTGGAAGTTGAGTTTAATGTAATATAAGTCTGTGAATAGTTCCGTCTAAAATGAATGAAAATAGTTGTTTTAATGGTTATAGAGTCAGATATGTGGCGGTAATGTTTGATTTATCTAAAGGTTTTAATCTGTTACTGTGTAAATGGGTTTGGTTGGAATTTAAGGACAGATTCTAATATATATGCAGTGTGGGGAATATAAATCTTTTTTTTTTTATTATTCATTTTTATTACCGTTTTGCTAAATTTGCTTAATTAAGTATTTTTTGTTGTTGAATATTACAAATTTTGCATTTACTTATATCTTTCTACCCATTTTATAGAATAGAAAATGTCCACACTGGGCAAATTTACAGCAGCAGCAAGATTTTTGAAAATGGTTACACAAACTTGGACCTTAGAAAAAAAAAGTACAAGAGTAACATAATAGGAAAGAGTTGAAATATAAACAATAAAATACTGTACTGTAAAGTTTTTTAACAATATCAAACTGTGCACCTGGAGAATTAATAACCAATATGCAGCTATGGACATTTTTACAGTAATGGATTTTTGAAAATAGCAGCAACATCAGAGATGAAAATGACAGCAGCATGTTATTTAAGGTTTCTATCATTACATTGGCTTTTATTTGTTCATGCTTAAGACTGATAAAAAAGAAGAGCAGGGGACCATTTTAAATGCTACACTGGCTTTTCTCTCCCCTTTTGACCATGTGGTTTGTAATCGGTGCAGCAATCGCCACAGTCAGTTATTATAAATGGACAACTTCACATGCTCCCTCTGACTTAAGCCCGACATACACGGTATGATTTTTCTGCCCTTTCTGGGACGATTATCCAGTCGTGCGAGAATTTTTCAATCAGGTTGACTTTCAGCCTAATCGTACGTCGTGTATTGCATGACGGGCGATCAGCCTCTCACGACCACCTCCTGATCAGGAATCATAAGGTCTGGATAAAGTCAAACATGCTTGATTCAGTCAGCCGTTGTGGGTAAATCACTCAGTGCACTAACAAGGATTCTCCTTCTTCTTTCTCCTCTCAGACGGAAACACAGAAGCATGGCGGGGGGGGGGCGAGTGAAATGGAATTCTTTCTGTAAAATTGACAGACCGTAGTAGCCATGTTTGATCAGCCATGTGTTTGTCAAAATAGGTCATTGCCTTTTCTTTTTAGGGCTTTCAGCAGAAAATTGCACAAATTGCCAAGGCAGCGCGTTTCACTCTAGTGAGCTTTATATTCCTCTTCTACTCATTTGGCTTCCCTAAAGACAAGTCCAAGTAGCGTCACCTCACTGCAGAGCTGAGTCCGTACAATGACGTACAATGTGAGCAGGTAGATCGCATTAGATCATCGGGTCGCACAGTGTGAGAACATACATCATGAGCTGTGAACTTTTAAACCCCGTGGTTTCGTCATACAGTGTGAGCAGTAGCTGCGTTCAACAATTGAAAATAATCGTACAGTGTATGCACGGCTTTAAAAGTTTAATCTGGAAAGTAATCAGCCGAAAAAATCCACAGATGGAGATGACAGATTTAGTATAATCCTGCTAATTTCTTCTTACAACATGGTGGAGCTGCGTGATACATTGGAATTACAATCACCGACGCGTCGTCAATTTTTGCAGCTGCACAATTTCAAACAACAGCTCTGTTGCAAAATTTGGTCAAAAAGAATTTGGCAAAAGTGAAATTTTGCATGTTAGGTTTTTTTTTTTTTTTTTTTTAACCACTATTTACTTTAAATAAAACAGATTAGGTGGCTAAGCTGCCTCACAAAGAATGTCACAAAATGTGGCCTAAATGTAACAGACAGTCTGGCAATTATCTAAAACAGGATTACGTGTTTCTCTGATGTCGTGCGACCCATAATTCCTGGTATTTTCCCTGTGTCTTGATTCCTACCGTCCTACCATAAAAATACTGTCAGTGATTATTGAGACAACAGGTCCACGGTGTGACTAATCCACTGTATGACCCACTCAGAGGACGTTGAGTCAATATACCAAGCAATAAACTCATTACAGGAAAATAACTGCATTTTTTTTTTTTTATTTGCTCACTGCCGGCAATAAATCCAACAAACGTGTTTACACAGTTGAGATTGTCAGCAGTAAAATGAGACATGTAAGCAAATCTGGTATCAAACATACTGAAGAATAGCAAATAAAGGATCTGAAGCAGAGGCAGTTCATCTGAGTGTCTGTTTAAACCAAAGAAGCCTGACCTCTGCTGGTCACTATCAGCAGGAACCAGCTGCTGCTGAACGATCACACTGAAGCAAAAAGGAGCTAAAGGAGCCTAGTAATAACTTCCACATCAAAGGAGGCAAAACTGTCAGATCTGAAGCAAAGTGCAGAGCCACTGTGATCTATGTGTGGATAAAACCTCCCCCTTTTATTAAACCATCCCCACATTTAGACAGGGTGATGACAGAACAAACCTTTGGGATTTATTTCTCTGACAAGGCGAGGAAGGAAAGATGCAACCCCATACTGAGAACACTAAGATTTCTAAACTAGAGCAGGAAAACTCTTAAAGTTTGGGTTCAGGAGTGACCCAGAGAACGCCTGGTGATATCCAGAATAAAAAAAAAGGCCTGTGTGCTGACCAAGCCTGTCAATCTCACTAACCCTGAGCACGTCTGCAAAAACGAGCTGGAGAAAGCAAAGAGTTCGGGGTTAGAGACCTGATGGCGCCAGAAGAGAAGCAGCCAGGTAATAAACTCAGACTCCAACTAATAAACATTTCTGTACCCATCTTATTCGTACCAACATAGGCTGATGATCATCTAAGATTGCTCTGAAATACGATGCCAATAAGAATCTGAATTAAATCTAAAACTACAACAGAAACTCTGTCTTTATAAACTATATCTGCTTTCAGAGGATGCAGCTCATCAAAAGCACCAAATTTATATCCATGAAAGTAGAGTTTTAGCTCAATGCTGCTCTTTAGGATTAAAGTAATTGGCAACGTAAAACCAGGGAAGAGTTATAAAGGTCTGTCAATACTACGGCTGCAACTAACAATTCATTTGCAAATCGATTAACCTATGGATTATTTTTCCAATTAATTGATTAATACTCGGATAGCAAAACGTTCCTTAAAGAAGACTTTTGCTAAATTAAACCATGTGAAACTTTTCTGGATAGAGCATATCGACAGAAGGAAAGATTTTTATCTTAAATGTATAAATGTTGACATTTTCTTTTAACATTTTTGGTATAATTGGTCGTTTGCTCTGTCAGATAAAGGCATGTTTTAGAGTCTCTACTCTCCAGTTTACGATTAATCGATTACTAAAATAGTTGACGATTATTTAAATAATCAATTAATCATGATTAATTATTGATAATATTATCCAATAACTTTTTCAGCCCTCGTCCATACAATCTAACAGTTGTTAATCTTAATCAATCAGATTAAGACCTGAAGGTCAGCGCATATAGTGATGAAACAGTCAGCGATGGGTTGGATCTGTCACGTAAAGGCTAAGAAAAAAAAAAAAAATAGTAACAAAGAGTTCCTATTCAACAGAATTTGGCTCCCTAATAAGTTGTCATTTCTAAAAACAAAAATCAAGCTTTAATGAGAAGCAGCCTGGAAGGTTAACCGATGGTCACTACATTGTTATAAGCTTTAAGGTTCAAAAAGGAGAAGGGAGAGTGTGAGTAAAATCAAAAGAATCACAAACAGGGGGTCAGAGTATTTCTAAATACACATAAATTCACCAACCAGACAGCAGTTCTGGTTTTAATTCAAAAACTTCCTCATTTCTAAAAACACGTGGAGTTTAGTTTTAACCAAGATAGATCCACGTTGACCTTTTCCTTCTGCTGACACAGCAGGAGCAGCTCTGAGTTAAAAACTTCCTTTCTGCTGACATGCATTTTATTCTGTTTAAGTTAGCCAGAAGTACATGAGGTCACCAGTAACCAGGCAGCTGAAAACTTCCAGGAATTAACCAGACTCTGACAACTTACTGATATGCAAAAACAAATACTTAAATTAACTGATACTCTGAACTCAAAGATCTATTAATTCAAAACCACTGAATGATACTACTTATTATGCTTAAAGTTGAGTAAATGAGTTTAATTTAGCTTAATGCATCAAACAAGGTGGGCGGGGCTTCCACAGTTAAAGAGAAGGCAATTGGTCTGCAGCCGACTTGTTCCGATTAACAACCAATCAGAGGCCGGTTTTTTTTTTTTCCTACTTTCATATAATGATCGCATTCTTATATTTAAGATTTATCGAAAAAAATTATTAACTGACCAGATTGTGGCAAAAAAACAACAGTTTGAATTTGTTTGTATATAAAACAATAAGAACCATTAATTAAAAAAAAGGAATGAAAGTATGTGTTGGTAGTTTTATTGAGATTATAACTCGATGTTTAGAGGTACATGCCCTGAATTTATACTTCTCACCATCTAGTTCCTCGTAACAGCATCTGCATAAGGATGATAAGGCTGTTGATCGGTATCTGTGACACAGCAAAGATCGCCGATGAGCTGCAGCGTTCAGAAACAGGAAGCGCGACACTCAACATGCTGGCCAAACATTTCAACCTTTCCATAAACAATCTCATGTCACCTCACAACAAGGAACAGAGACTTGATTTCCTGCTGATGACATCATCAGTAACCGGGCAGCTACGGGGAGGCATAGAAGCATAGAGCGTGGCTTCTTAAAGTGAAGTTAAAAGCAGGGACCTCTGTTGCCTTGCAGAAGAATTTAGACTTCTGCTTTCCAAGCAATTCCTCGCTACAACCATCAATCTCATTGAGCTTCAGGGCCCTGAATAATCCTGCCACCGCCAGTGGTGGTGGCAGCATCATGCTGAGGGGAGGCTTCCTCCGCAATATAAATAAATGGGAGAAAATATGGGATAATCTAGAGAGGATTCTTTTTCAGATGCTTTAGAAGAAGGGTGTGGAGTAACTAGGGCTGCAACTAACGATTATTTTAAAAATCGATGAATCGGCCGATTATTTTTTCGATTAATCGATGAATCGGACAAAAAATATTTTTTATATTAACCTCTTTATTCCAAAATAAACATTTTAGACAGAACAAACAAGCACACAAGTACAGGTTTCTCATTAACTGTACTGGTGCAATATGAAAAATAAATGTTTGTGTTAAAACTACGCAAACTTACATGAGAAATGTAGCTGTACATCCACAAAATATAGGCTACTTTGTTTCATAAAGCGCAAAAAAAGACATTTTTGTTTTTAAAAGCCCCTAAGGGGTTCAAACAATAGCCCCCCCATTTCAACAAATGAGGTTTTTTAGACTAGAAGAGTTCTGCCTTTTAAGACAGGAAAGTATAGCAGTTAAAGTTGCTACTTGAGAAAATACTGAACCATAGAGATAAAAATAGCCCTGTGATTCAAATTATAAATTGTATTTGGAATAAAAATGAGAGAACTAGGGGTGCTAAAAAACACATCCTCCAAAGACAGATATTTACATGGGAATGTGGCATTTAATTAATTGAGATATTACTGATCTTGCTGGATTTTATTCTGCTTTACTTCCATAAATTGCAGTATCTTCTTTTCTTTATCTTTGCCAGAAGATTTAAACTTTAAAAGCCTTGCCCTCATAATTTGCAAGTTAATTTATTTATAAAGTAAATGTAAACGCTGCTTAAGCTAATTCAAATGAAATTAAAAGTAAAATAAGTAGCCAACCTTATCACTGTCTGTAACCTACTAACACGGTAAGGAAAGCATCAGATGAGCTACCTGAGAAACTAACGTTTCCCCACTTTAAAACCAAACAAACATGGTGCTTCCGTGCCATGTTAATTTCTTTTGAAAAAAGTTGCATGTTATCACTTTTTTCGCTTTACAAAGCGCAGGCTATTTTAATTATTGTGATCAATTTGCGCCGTCAATCCCGGTGCATGCGCGCTTCATTTGCAGTCTGGACGCTGAGGGTCTGACTGCAGCGCTGAGAGGGACTCCTGCGGGAGTGGGGGGAGTCGCCCCACAGCAGAGTAGGAACGATACATGCTTTCACTAAGAGTCTCCAAAAGCCGCCAGTGACACCGAAAAAAGTCGCCAGATTTGTCGCTAGTCGCCTTTTTGAAAAATAGTCGCTGGAGGGGTCTGAAAAGTCGCTGAGTTGGCAACACTGCACCTGCGGCGCTGACTCGCTCTGCCATATTTTTTTTTCTTCCTCTTTCAGTCAAGAGGCAGTGATGACGGCGCGGCGGATGACGCAATAATCGCGCGACACAACTAATCGATGATGAAATTCGTTGCCAACGCTTTTAAAAGTCGATTTTTATCGATTTTATCGATTCGTTGTTGCAGCCCTAGGAGTAACACCTTCCAACAGGAAACAAACGAAAGAATGATTTATATAAAAACACATTTATGTATGAAAGGCAGCAGAGGACTTGAAAGAATTTGGCTCCGATTAACTTCCTTTTTGTTTCTTTACCTTCGCTTAAGGAGAACCATAAATGGGTTTAAGAGATTAGCAAACACTCAAAGAAGAATATGGTTGCAAAAAACAATTGTGCTTTTAGAATCTTTGAAATGATCGTTTCGTCAGTATAATCCAGACCAAATCCCAGTGTCTATCTGGGGAATGACTGGCTTTGACCGAATGTTGAAGCCATGTGGGAGTTTACAAATACAAAGTAATTTTCTTCAGGTTGAAAAATTATATTTTTAAGGATCTAAGGAAACGTGTCGCCCTTAGTGAAAAAATATGGAAACAACAAAGCCATGGGAATATTTAGCAACAAGCTTAGCACTCAGATTAAGTGAGAAAAAGAGCTTAGAGAAAAAAAAGTATTACTATTTCAGAAACTCTAATGTACCTAAAACTGACCACATCATCGGCTTGTTAAAGCTGATTAACAATAAAACTTGTGATTACTCATTTCCTATTGCAGGTCTCAGTCATAGTCCTAGTAAAAATACTGCTATGGAGTCCCTCTATGTAACCTGAGATGTTATATAACCTAATAAGTAAGAGAAACCTTATGTTTCATTTTTTCGTCTTCATCAGATGTAGCAGTCTGAACCTAAACTGTAATACTCATATGTCACTAGCTGCGTTTCCATTAACCTTCAAAATAGAATAACAAAATTAAATTAAACAGAACAACAGCCATCCGAAATACGGATAGATTCCATGTTAATTGGGTAAAAATTTTAACAGCATTTTGTTATTTAATGGAAATACTCCAGTTGCAAAAGTTTGCATTTTTAGCAGAATATGGAAACTGTTTTGCGCACATTTGCGATCAAAAACACAGCCAATGTGTAGGACTTTTATTATCCCTAACATTCCTACCATTATTGCTGGTACCCCAGTGGACCCGACTAAGCATGGCCGGTTCTACCCAGGGTGCAACCGGGGCCAGCACCCTGTACATCTGGTCTAGGGATCAAGTATTACCAAAGGTGTTGTGACACAATACGCATCGCAATACGATATTGTCACAAATTGGAATATCAAGATATAATGCGGTATACTACCCAGCTAATGTCAAAATTAAAAACAAGTGCTGTATATTCCGTAGAAGATATTCATCATTCAGTTATTATGTTTTTTTGGTAGCCATGTTGTTTGGGGTTGGAGTCACTCAGCATCTGCTACATAGACAGCAGAAGCTCTCCAAGGCCTCATCTACCAGAGTGGGGGTGTGGACGTAGTGCATATTCCACTATTGTTTTAGGTAAAAATTAATTTTTTTTCTTTTTATCGATATAAGAAACTTAAGGATCAATATTATATTGGGACGCCAAAAATCACGGTATATTGCCAAATCGATTTTTTGGTTAACTGATCCGAGCTCGGACCGGTAGGCCTGTCGCGATAATCAATAAATCAATTAATCGCACGATAAAAAAAAATTAACCACGTCATTTAATTTATCATCTATATCGTCTCTGCCTGTGTTTTTCTCCTTTCATTGATGACGCTGGATGAAAAGGCTTAACTCCGGTGCTATCTACTGACCTCTCCCCTTCCTCATTTTTTAAGAGGGAGGAGTGGACTATCGCATCAGGTAGTCAGCTCGCATCATTTTGTGCTTCTGCAGCTTTAGAGCCCCGTGAAGAGTTAGAGGTAAAAAAAAAAAAAACACATCTTATGTTGGGGGAAAAAGCTCGAAATGGAACTGGTTTGAAAGCCGAGCGCAACAGCCGCCGTGTGGGAGTATTTCGGATTCAAACCAAATGACCAAGGTGAACCTATGTGAGCCAGTATGTCGCATTTGTCATAAAACAGTAGCATCTAAGAGCAGCAATACAACCAACCTACGCATGCACCTAAAGCACAACCACCCAGCAAAGTTTCTCCAGCTGGAAACAAAAATTACAAGCGGTGGCCCGCCTGCGTCTTCAAGTTTGCGACAGTCCACCATCACTGAAGCAATTAATCGACAGGCAGCATATAAAAAGGACGGCGCAAAGTGGCGCGTGGCCGTGCGCTCACAGGCGGCATAGTTCATTTAATTGCTAAAGAGATGCTTCCATTTAATATTGTTGAAAAGCCGGCATTTTGAAAAATGTTGCAGGCATTTGATAGACAGTATGAATTCCCCAGAAAACATACATATCAGCAACGTGATATTTTGTAGATACGTTTTTATTTTCACTGTGGTTTTATCTTGTGATTAGTTTTTATTCAAGTGTATTTTAAGTTAACAGAGACTGAGAGTCCATTTTATTTTTATTGCTTGTTTTATTTTGTTAACCAGTTCCAGTGTTAAGTGTTCTTTTGAAAATAAAGTGTGTTTATCTTTGGCAAATCAGTGTAAAAAGGTCTTCAAACAATATTATCGTTTATCGCAATAATTTTTGAGACAATTAATCTTTCTGCAAAATTTGTTATCGTGACAGGCCTAAGGACCGGTCTCGGCATGGATCGGTTTTTCAAGGGTAGTGTAAATGGGGTATCTGTTTCACTGCTTGCTAAGCGGCTGTAGGGACATCTGTAAGCCACATGGTAAAAGAAAAAAAAAAACACATCTGAAAGGATCTCCTACTGCACCTTTAAGCCATAAAAAATAAATAACAAACGGTCACTTCAGGTGTTTTATAAAATATGAGAATCTGGAAATTGTCTATATGACAAACTGAACGATTGTTGTTCTCTACTTCAAAAACAATTTAGATCTTGAAATGGGAAAACTTGTTTTATTCAAAATTTCAATGTATAAGAAGGATGCATAAAAAAACGTATTTGATTTCAGTGTTAAATTCTGTTTAAAGTAACAGATTATAATTAAAAATGTCAGTTTTTTTAATTGGTTACCCCTGCTTTACGGCATTTGAGAACTTTTCAAATTTCACTCCAGCCTACCTGAGCTGAGAGGAGGAACGTCATCCGTGGAGGAAAAGTCCAGCGTGGCTCCGGCGATGTCCACCATCTCGTCATCGTCGTCGTCGCCTTGGTGATGCAGCCCGTCGTAGCCGCCGCTGCCGTATCCGGGGTTTTCCATCCCTGCAGGAGCTGTTTGAAAACACAACAATCACAAGACAGGGGGGACGTTCAACTTCCAGCAGTCCTTTACCTCAACCAATTACCTCTGTCCACGCAGGGCGGATTATCTCGATACAGGCTCGTTAAAAACAACTAGGACACTGGCCCTGGAAAGTCAACCGCTCCAAATAAATGTTCAGAAATATGTTATAAACCCCCCTCTATGTGTCCACTCCTAACACCCAAGCTAGAGGTTACATTAGTCGAGTCAAAGGAAAGTTTAAAACCACTTCCGCTCACTTTTCTTACTGATACCTCGGTGGTTTAGCTGGTGAAGAAAACGTCTTAAAGCTTGGTGTAATAAACAGGTTGCAGCTAGCGAGCAAAGTCCGACATATGAAAACAACCACAGGCTAACTTCTGCTATTATAACGGTTAGCACCAATATGCAACGTTTTAGCCTTACTTTAGCCTTCGGGATGATAGCAGCTCAGCGAAGAAGTCGCACCGTCACCGTTAGTTTTGAGTTGGACATTCGAGTGACACTACGGTTAAAACCCCTTCTTAGCACCGTTTAAACCTCTTCCTTGCTCCGGTTAAACCTCTTCTTTGCTCCCGGGTACGCAGCAACCGGCGAAAGCCGCTTTAGTATTTCAAGTGCATCCTTCTACAGACTTTACGGTAAAAAAAAAAAAAAAAAAAGCGGCGGAAGAGAATGGCTACAGAGTCTGCCGACTTCCTGTTTTCAAAATAAAAGTAATTTTTGAAGCTAAAAATTTTCAAAAGCATACTGCTGGAAAATGTGATTTCTGTGGAAAATATGAAACAATAGAACATGTTATACTGGAATGTCAGAAATATGAAAGCGAGAGAAGATATGAGTAGAGAGTTTGAATATATTTAGGAAAAGATTCATTTATAAGGTATTTTGAGGAAGAATTTGGGGAGTAAACGTATACAAATAGTTATTCGATTTTTTAAAGAAAACTAAATTATTTCATAGAATTTGATTAAAGAGAGGGTGAATATGTATATGAGATAGACAGGTAGAATACAAAGTTATGTATAAGTATGCAGAGGTGTCAAGTAACAAAGTACAAATACTTTGTTACTTTACTTAAGTACACTTTTTAGGTATCTATACTTTATTCCATTACTTATTTTTCTTCCTACTTCTGACTTCTACTCATTACATTTTCACACAAGTATCTGTACTTTCTATTCCTTATATTTTTAAAACAAACATTACTCGTTACCTTTGGCTTCGGTTTAATGTTTATGTAGCAGGAAGAAGCCTGCCCCAATATTCAGAACACCTGGCCCCCTAATTGCCTCATGATTGCTGGAGAGTATAAAGGGAAACTCTCTCACCTGGTTGCTGCTGGCATTTGGTCACACGCTGTTGGGAAGGTCAGTTGGAAAGCATGCAGGTCTTAAGCTCTAACATCAGTAAGTAATGTTTCTCCTTCTGCATAAGACCTACAAATTTAGTGTTTGATTTGATTTGTTTAAATCTAGAAACCACTGGGAGTCTGCTGCTTTGAACCGGTGTGTGGCTGTAATACACCCTCCCCAGTGCTGTGATGACATAAAACGGGTATTGTTTTATTGCACCCACACAACTCCATAACGCAAAAATAACAATTATTTATATATAGAACACATGCTGTGGGCCGGAAAGGATCCTCTGATTTAAGGTGAAGTCATTCAGCTCTGGTAGGTGACAATGGTTTCCTCTGGCTTCCATCTTCTGTAAATCACCTACTAACCTTTTGATTTAATTCCAGCTCTGACACTGCTGCAGCTCGCTGGAGACCCTGCTGTTTTGTTTCCCTGTTTTCTTTCTTTTTTCTTTCTTTTTTTTTTTTTTTTTTGGTTTAGTTTATCTTGTTCATTGGTATTTCCTTTAGAACGTTCTATTTTGTGTGGCCCCCAGTTTTGTTGTAGGTAGCAACCAGGGGTTCTTCTAGACTATTCTATTAAAGCAGGGGTCTTCAACGTTTTCCAGGCCAAGGACCCCCAAACTGATGACAAGATGGAGCAGGGACACCCTAATTATAAATGTTGTATGAAATTGTGTTATATCAACCTGGTGCTATTGTCACTCTATTACAGATGGAGTAATGTAAAGAAATTAATTTCTCCCTGGGATTATTAAAGTATTTCTGATTCTGATTCCTGGTTGATGGGACAGCTGTTGTGAATGAAATGGTTCCCAGCTTGAAGGAGCTCCTGTGTGTCGCTGAATGTGAGCATTGATGACTGAAAGACATGTTCTGCTGTTTACTACAGTGTGTTGAGTCCATGTTAATGTGGATTTAAAGACATTTCAATTCAGGAGGGAATATTAAAATAAAAAAGGTGAATCAACCAAAAGTTTCGCGACCCCCATGCAGTACCTCCGCGGACCCCCTAGGGGTCACGGAGCCCCTGTTGAAGACCTCTGTATTAAAGCATTGATGATTTTAATTGGTCATGTCGGACATAACCTCATTTTAGTCTTTGGCCAAGTTAAAATTGTAATATTTGTTTTCTTGTATTTGCTTTAACCCCATTCTTTTCTCTCCAGGCTGAGAGCTGACGGTAGTGGGAGGGGCCTCCTGGGAGACTGGAACTGTGTCGTGCAAGGGGCCGTTGGGATTGTTTTTTATTATTCACGATTGAATGCCTGCTCACAAGTGTTTGGGGTGACTTATTTTGGATTTATCCTTTTATTTTAGGAACCAGTTCCCATTTGAACCACTCTCCCCCTGCTGGTAGGCCTCAGTACTGTACACTCCCTTCCTAGTGTGTTTCCTTGTCTTGACTTTTTTTTTTTTTTTTAAAGAAAAAAAAAAAGAAACGATAAAATGCAACTAATTTTCTTGGAAAAGTCTTGTTCTCTTTGCTCACAAACCTCGAGCCTACTGGTAGTCAATTTCCTTGGGTGCAATTCCCAAGGTGGCGTTGACAACTTCTAGTTCCACCGCTTCTCACAGCAGGGTATCAGACTCCTACCTTACTGTTGCCACATTTATTTCACGTCATGTGCGCCACCCATAGCAGATCATTGGTGCCATCTACATCTGGTGAAAACTAGTGTTGGATGAGTCATAACACATACACTCATTGGTTAGTTAAAGGAAATCATCAAAAGGTGTTCAAACTGCAAACGTGAATTGTCTATGCCATGCTACAATGTCGGATTCAGAAAAAGATGTTGAAATGTCTGAAAGGTCGGACACAGGCGAGAGCGTATCGAGAGACGAAGACCAACAAGACCTCCCTCATCCTTTGCCCTATCTCAAAGGATTTTCCGAAATAGTCAAAAAATTGAGCTTACAATTCATATAGTGGCATCAGGCTGTTATTTTTAAAGGTTACTTTATACTTTTATTCTTTAAGTAGTTTTTGGAGCACAAAGTTTTCCACTCTTACTTGAGTAAAGAGGTCAAGTTGATACTTCAACTTGAGTGTTTTTAAACTGCAGTATCCTTAAGTAACAAATGTGTACTTTTGACACCACTGAAAGTAGGTATATTTGTGTGTATATTTTTTTTCTTTGAATTTACACTCACCGGCCACTTTATT